>NC_082735.1:6406557-6707391 GCF_030144855.1 Hypanus sabinus
TTATCCAGTTCTGATGAAAGGTCAATTATGTTTCACTCTTCACAGATGCTGCCCAACCTACTGAGTATTCTCTTTATTCATCCATTAGTGTTTCTCTGGCTTTTCACATCATGCTTGAGGCTGGACAGAACTTGCAAAATTTTAATAAAAGCAAAAAGTGCTTGAACTAGTCAGTTGATCAGGAGAGAGAGCGAGAGAGAGAGAGAGAGAGAGAGAGAGAGAGAGAGAGAGAGAGGGAGAGAGAGAGGGAGAGGGAGAGGGAGAGGGAGAGGGAGAGGGAGAGAGAGAAAGAGGGGAGAGAGAGAGTGAGAGAGCGAGAGAGAGAGAGAGAGAGAGAGAGAGAGAGAGAGAGAGAGAGAGAGAGAGAGAGATTTAATAATTCAATTAGCCTGATATGTTAACCCTGACTCTCTTTCTACAGTAGTTGACTGACCTAAAGAAAATTTCCAGTATTTCAAACTTATTTCAGATTCCTGGTATCTGCAGTAGTTTACATATTGAGAATCGAAAAACTGGAGGTGACTTTCAGAGTTTTATCACTCACTACTTTTGACATCCTGGGACATTTCACCTTGATCTGGAGTCTTTTCCATCTTTATGTTGTAATAACGTCTAACTGACTGGAGTAACCTTCCCTACTTGTCTTATTTCACCTCAGTGCACCTCATCAGCCCAGCTGCTCCAAACTTTGGAGTGCCCTTGTCTCACATCTCTAAGAAATGGTATACCCTGAACTGCCCAAATCTCATTGTAAAATATCTCCCTTGATCTGAAAGTGATTCACCTGTGGGCAAGAGTTCTGAACTTTCACTAAATTGCTTCTCAGTGGGACAGTCATGGCCACACAACTCCAGTGACCTAGTTTCAATCCTGAACTGGGACATTATCTGTGTAAGTTTTCCTGCTCTACCGGTGATTGTGTGGGTTTCCTCAGAGTGCACCAGATTCCTTCCATATTCCAAGGTAGTGTGAGTTCTTAGGCTAGCTGGCCATTGCAAGTTGTTCCTAAGTGAATTATTGATGGGGATATGAGGAGAATAAACTGGATTGGTGTTGGATGTGTGTGAAAATGGGAGTCTGAATGCGAATGGTGAGCTGAGGGACCGGTTTCCACTCTGCATCTAACTTTGACTCAATTATTTTGTTCAGCTTTGTCCATTTCCACAACTATGCCATATCCAAATTATAATCACTAGAATGTTCTCACATTGGTGTACCACCCACCACTCATCTTCTCTCCCTTAAACCAAATCCAAAAGGACATTACCCTTTCCTTCTCAACCTGCATTGTTGAATTTTCTACACGCAAGCTACAAATGTTCTTCTGAATGCTAAACTTCAGTAATACCAAGCACCCCATACACTTGGCACCTACTGTACCCCAATTAATATAGAAGTGAGAGAAACCACCCCCCCCCCACTACATCTACCCTTGTACCTTTGCATTTCATTTCAATTGGCCCATTTATCTTCTGGAACTGTTTGAAATGAACAGCTCCAAGTTCCAATTCGATTAGAGATTAGAATACCTTAGCTTTATTTGTCGTCTGTACGTCGAACCCTCTAAACTTACAATGAAGTGCATCATTTGCATCTAATCAGTGAAGACTATGCTGGGCAGCCCATATGTGCCGCCACACTTCTGTCCCCAAAACAGCACGACCACAGTTCTCCCGCATGACTTTGGAATGTGGGAGGAAACCAGAGCACCCAGTGGAAACCCACATGGTCACAAGGAGAACGTACACACTCCTTAAAGGCAGTGGAGGGAATTGAACCAGAATCAGTGATCACTGGCATTGAAAAGCCACGCGCTAACCACTATGCTACCATGCCATCATAACGTCAGTTCCATCCCGGCTCCGTGCTTTATGCACAATATCCTGATGTCAAGAGGTAATAAATGCAAGATTTCTTTCATCCATCTGAGACCATGTGCCACAGAGCAAACGGCAAATCAATATTAAGTGGATTCTGCCTTAGAAACAAAATATTCTGAGATATCTTCGTACTCTTCTAATAACAGAAGACTTGAGGTTGTTGGTCCTACTTGGAGCCAGAACTTTATGTTCCTCCATGTTGAAGAACACTTCTCTGATCAGGGAAACAGGAGCTTCCCCCAGTGCATCAGATTCTGCAGCCGCGGACAAAGCTCCTGAGCTTTATTTATCCCAGGGACATTGAAACCTGCAGTGAAGTGTGCTCCTCGCATCAAATCAAATCAGAGAGGATTGTGCTGAGCAGCCGACAAGTGTCGCCATGCTTTTGGCACCAACAGAGTTTGCTCACAACTCCCTAACCCTGACCCGCACGTCTACGGAATCTGCAAGGGGACCCCAGCACACAGAGGAAATCCAAGCCGTCACAAGAAGAGAATACGAACTCCTTACAGGCAGCGGTGGGAATCCAACCCCAACCAGTAATCGCCGGCACTGTCATTGGATAAGATGAAAGAACTTGTAATATTTGATGCTTCTGTACATTTGTTCATGGAATACGGATGTCTTGGGCAATGCTGACCTCTATTGCCTTTCTCTAATTGCCCCTGGACTGAGGACGCATTTCACAGTCAACGACATGATACGACTTTCAACCCTTCCTGAGCCTAACATGGACAACAGTACTCCTCCACCGCTTTTTACAACAGTCTATTAGTTTCATGGCCACTTTACAGAGTCCTATGTTTTTACACTGCACCACACACTGCATCCGCAAGGCAAACAGCATTATGAAGGACCCCACACACACCTCGTACAAACATTTGTCCCTCCTGCCATCCGGGAAAAGGCTCCGAAGCATTCAGGCTCTCACAACCGGACTATGTAACAGTTTCTTCCCCCAAGCCATCAGACTCCTCAATACCCAGAGACTGGACTGACACCAACCTACTGCCCTCCACTGTGCCTATTGTCTTGCTTATTATTTATTGTTATACCTGCACTGTTTTGTGCACTTTATGCAGTCCTGGGTAGATCTGTAGTCTAGTGTAGTTTTTTTCTGTGTTGTTTTTACGTAGTTCAGTGTAGTTTTTGTACTGTTTCATGTAGCACCATGGTCCTGAAAAACGTTGTCTCGGTTTTACTGTGTACTGTACCAGCAGTTATGGTCGCAATGACAATAAAATGTAACTTGACTTTTAAATACAAGATCCATATAACACAGGACAACAATTTTTTTCCTAAAGTCTCCTGATGAAGGGTCTCGGCCTAAAACGTTAGCGACTCTTTTCTCACGGATGCTGCCTGACCTGCTGAGTTCTTCCAGTGTCGTGTACGTATTCTTTTTCCGAAAGTGTTGCTTCCTCAGAAATGTTATTTTGTTTCTGACAGACCACTTGAAGCTGAACACAAATATATACTTTAATTTTTTTTTCATTTACAGCTAAGCTGGCATTTATTGCCCTTCCCTAGTTGCCCTTGAGAAGGTGGTGATGAGCGGCCTTCTTGAATCGCTGCAGTCCCTGAGGTGTAGTCGCTGCAGCACCCAGTGCTGTTAAGGATGCAATTCCAAGATTTTGACCCAGAGTCATTGAAGGAACAGTGATACGTTTCCAAGTCAAGATGGTGAGTGACTTGAAGGGGGATTTCCAAGTGCTGGTGTTCCCAGGTATCTGCTGTCCTTGTCCTTCTAGATGGTAGTGGTCGTGGGTCCAGTAGGTGCTTGCCTTAATACAATTCCAGACTAATTGATTCACGAGGGAACTTGGAGAAATAAGAAATTAACTTTTACTAAATATAATGCATTTAGTTGCATAATAGTACTGATGCTTTGCAATAGTTCAACACAGCTAAGAACGTTTTGTTGGTGATTTTCATTTGTTTTTAGTTTTTGAGGCTTCTCGCCTGAATGTCCCACAATGATCAGCAGCATTGACGGATTCCAGTTGCCCTTATCCAGTTTCTCCGTGACCGCAATGTTCTGGTGAAACCTTTCACCATGCCCGCCACTGACTGAGTCAAGATCTGCAGGGAAGAAATCTAAATGGGAATGCCGAAAATGAATCTTTAGTGACACATTACACTTCATGATTTTGTAAGCATTTTGTCGACCAGCTGCATGTAGTTTGGTGCTCTGTAGTTGCCAAGAAAATCGTCAAGGACATCCTTGAATTATTTCCATGCAATTTTCGCCAGTCCCACTGGAAATTTCTCGAATTGCCTGTCATTGATGACGTGTTTGATGTGTGGACTAACACATGCCTTCCTTAATCTTGGCATCTGACTCGAATTATAAATTGAAATGACAAACAAAGGTGAGTTTTAAAAAACGGGGGCGCGATTGGGAGATTTCATGGTGATTTTCATGATCAGCCTCGCAAAATCTTTAAGATACACCAAGAGGTATTCAAGAAGCAATATATTTGTTGTCCAGTGTAATTATTGAATTTAGATTTGCCAGCTGCTGGCCTGGGGACTCAAACTCATGCAAGTGGATCAATAGTCCAAACCCTGAGCTACAGGTCCAGCACCTTCAAAATCTCACTACCAAGTCTACGGCCAAAAAGACCTCAGACATCAGGGGAAGTTTTTGATTTTTAAATCTCCATTATAAAGCTAGAATCAAAACACAAGGACCCTCAAATGAAGGCACGATAATCACTGCATAACCTGTTCAATAGGACAGTTGAACTTGTCTTTGCCACTTGGGGAGTAGTCAGCTCCCAGCTTAGCGCCTCATCCAAAAGATACCCATTTATTACAACAGTATTTACTCACATCTGCTCGGAGATATTGTTCAATAATCTGGATTTGTACTTTAAACGCAAAGTCAGGGGCAAGTGTTTTTTTTACACACAAAGAGTGGTGGGTGCATAAAATGCTGTCCCAGGGGAGGTGGCAGAGACAAATACTTTAGAGGCATTTAAGAGACTCTTAGGTAGACACATGGATGATAGAAAAATGGAGGGCAGTGTAGGAGTGAAGGATTAGGTTGATTTCAGAGTAGGTTAAAAGGCCACCACAACATTGTGGGCTGAAGGGCCTGTGCTGTGCTGTAATATTCTATGTTCTTAAGCCTCTGGTGTAGAAAAGATCGCTCAGATCCAGCAGATGGTGGGTAAGAGAGGGGCCCATCAGTATCTGCAGCTTTCCCTACCCAGATATTGATGCCCTATATATCTGGAGAGAAACATCCAATAATGTCACTGAGACCCAGTGAACCCTGAATCAAGTGGGGAGGCGAAACTGGGAACATCCCCTAGGCTGTTGGGGAGGGGTGGTGGGGGGGGCAACCACTCAGTGGCCTTAGCACTCCAGCTCGGAGTGGAAAGCTTCCTCCACTGCTGGTGTTTTTTTTGGCTGAGTAAGGGATCTGAGTGGAATATCAGTGAGAAACAGAATGGGGGAGGGGTTGGGAGGCACACACTGTGGGGTCCGGCGTGAGTCAGGAGACAGTTATGGAAAATAAAGGCGTAATCATACTTCTTAGAGAAGGCTGTGTGGGTTTTCCTAACAGATTTTGAAAGGTCACTGCAAATCTGCTCTGTGACTCGCTTTACACTAGTCACCATCCATCCACTCAGTCTACCAGTGCATCATAAAAACACCATCTCCAGCCCTTACCAACAGCACAGGCCGAGTTACTGACCCTTTCAACCATCTTGACCTAGACAGCCACTTCAGGCCAGGAAATCCCAGGACCCTGTTTTGGTGCAGTTTTGTCGCAGGGAACGTGCTAGGCAGATGAATATCCTCTTGGTGCTGTCCCAGAGTTTCCTGGACCAGCATGGAAACAGGGCCTTTGGCCCAGCTTGCCAGGCTGACGAGATGCCTTCTTCTGAGCTAATCCTAGTGCTTGCATTTGGCAAGCATCCATCCAAACCTTTCAAACATGAACCCGCGCTCATTTCTTTTAAACATCGTAACTGTAGCCAGCTCTACCACTTCCTCTGGCAGCTTACTACATCCCCTACTGTGGGAGAAAGAATGTTACCATCTGCCTCTTCTATCCCCCTCGTAATTTTATGTACAGCTTCAGCCTCCTTCTCTCCAGAGAGAGCAGTCCCAACCAAGCCAGCCCCTCCTCCTTATAACTCAATCCTTCCAACAACCATGTGAATCATGCATGCACCCTCTCTACCTCATTCACATCCCTCCTAGAGTACTTGACTAGAACTGCACACAACATTCCAGGTGCAATTTCATCAACATCTGTAATAGGACATCAGAACTCCTGCACTCAATGCCCAGCGGAAGGCAACTCCTTCCTCAACACCCTATCTGTGTCACCACTTTAGCGGAACTATGATCTTGCATCTGTTCTAAAGTGTTGCACATAAAGCCAAGATATTCTTGTACATTTCAGCTCCAATATTTTGCTTCCCAGAAGAGACGATAGTTTATGTAACAACAGATGTGAGATTTCCTGTGCTCTTTCCTTTCCACCGATCCCCAAAGGGACATCTTCCCTCCCTCCAGCTTTCTGATTTCTGGATGCCACCACAGAAGCTACGATCTGATTCATCTTGTTTCCTCTTCGGACTGCTCACATTTGAACACAGGAGTGGCTAGCTTAATGTCCCTCCTACCCATACCTCCTGCCTCTTCGCTCACGGAAGAGCTCCCTTGTCAAGATTCACCAGGAATATCTGTTCCATGATTCACACCTGTCCCACCATCTGTGGCTGCCCACAGTACATTTACATCAGGGGCTCAGTATGTGTTAGTGAACGATTTCACATCAGTTTACACTTCACTCAAGCAGTCAACATTCTCTCCTCTCCCCCCCTCTCATTGGGCAGAAGATACAAAAGCCTGGAATGATGTACCACCAGGCTAAAGGACAGCTTCCAGCTTTCCGTACCAGACTCGCGAACATGCCTCTTGTACAGTAAGATGGAGTCTTGGCCTCGCACTCCACCTCGTTATGATCTTGCACTTTATTGTTGACCTGCACTGCACTTCCCCTGTACATTTACACCCTCTATTGTTTTCTCTTATTCTAGCTCCCTGCCCTGCGATCTGTATAAACAGTACACAGCAACAAGCTTTTTCACTGCATCTTGGTACAGGTGACAATAAACCAATAATACCCTTGTTTTACGCTTACAATAGAACCACTCACAAGCAGAGTACACTAAGGATTACAGACCCAAAACACTGAAAATTTCTCCTTCCACATATGCTGCCTGACCTATTCTGCATCATTTTTTAAAAATTGGATTTGGAAATAGAACACAGAAATCTACAGCACGTTACAGGCCCTTCAGCCCACAATGTTGTGCCGACCATGTAACCTACTCTAGAAAATGCCTAGAACTTCCCTAGCACATAGCTTTCCATTTTTCTAAGCTCCATGTGCTCATCTAAGAGTCTCTTAAAAGACTCTATCTCCACCATTGTCACCAGCAATGCATTCCACGCACCCACCACTCTCTGTGTGAAAAACTTACCCCAACATCTCCTCGGCACCTACTTCCACGCACCTTAAAACTATGCCTCCTCATGCTAGCCATTTCAGCCCTAAAAAAAACCTCTGACTATCCACACGATCAATGCCTCTCATCATCTTATACACCTCTATCAATTCACCTCTCATCCTCCCTCGCTCCAAGGAGAAAAGGCCAAGTTCACTCAACCTGTTCTCATATCTCTCCAATCCAGGCAACGTTCTTGTAAATCTCCTCTGCACTCTCCCTATAGTATCCACATCCTTCCTGTAATGAGGTGTCCAGAACTGAACTCAGTACTCCAAGTGGGATCTGACCAGGGTCCGATATAGCTGTAACATTACCTCTCAGCTTTTGAACTCAATCCTACAAATGATGAATGCCAACACACCGTACAGCAGCTTTGAGTGTCCTATGGACATGGACCCCAAAATCTTGCTGATCCTCCACACTGCCAAGAGTCTTACAATTAACATTACATTCTGCCTTCAAATTTGACCTTGCAAAATGAACCCCTTCACATTTTTCTGGGTTGAACTCAGTCTGCTCTTAAAAGTACCATTTCCCTGTACCTTCCCATTTCATCCCTCATCTAATCCCAATACGCCCTCAGCTGCCAAACCATCCCCATCCCAACAGTCAGCCTGGTGTCTCTCCGCAGCTCCTTCCCCCAATTGCCTCAAACCCCTCACTCCAGCCACTCTCCCGATCAAAACAACATCCGAAGGAAGCTGCAGATAAGTCAGCGGTGGCCCAGCAGAGCCCTGGGGCCCCGGGTTCAATTCTGCCCGCCGCTGCTAACTACGTGGAGCCTGCACGTTAATGGTTTGCGTGTTAATTGGAAGCTGTAAATTACTCCTGGATTGGCTGGAGGACCGGTGACTATAACTCTATGAAACGGTTTACACGGTCCTGAAAAAAGGACAGCAATTGAAGAGATGGAGGAAGAAGCTGTGAGAGGAGCCGACGCCCTGTTTACAAACACATCGCTCGCTCCCTCCCACCACACACGTCTCCACAACTCTCCGCCAGCCCACCACGGTCACCGCCGCTCATCCCCTCGGGACGGGACGGGACGGCAGCCCGCCTCTCCCGGGAGGTCGTTACCCGGCGCCGTTAACCCGCCCGTCAGAGGGGAAAAACGCAAATTTCGCCTAAAACCCAAGATAGCCCGAGCATCGAAGAAACTCGCTGATAATCGTGAGGGGGACGGGATCCCCGCAGTGTGGTGGCTGCTCACCGTGACCCGCCGGGGCAGAGGCTGCTTCAGGCGCGGCGGGGTCCCGCGGTCGCCGCCATCCCTGCTCCGGGGCTTCGCCTGCTCTCGCTCTCTGCACTGGAGGATGGAAAGCGACCCTAACGTCACCATGGTAACCTACCTGACCCACTTATCCGAACCGACAGCCGCCGCTGCTCGACATCGCTGGGTTTAAAAATAAAATCGACCCACAGCCATGAAAAGACACGCACGCCAGGCTCAGCAGTCATTAACATGTAGAAAGTACCCAACCAAACGTCTCTCTAATTGCTTCTCTGTTTAGTGCAGGAATAAATTAACCCCCTCGGCTGAGGGGGGGGGTGTTTTTCAAATGGTCTAGGATAATGTAAATACAGAATAATTGTGTAGCCTGAGCAATTAATTATTAGTTGCAGCCAGACGTGCTGTGCTATTTTCCGATGAGATGTTGTTCTGGTGGCAGGCGGGTGATGAACTGGCAGTGGTCTCCTCACCCAGCCACTCGTGCTGGGTTGGTTCCACAGGTGGCATCTAGTCCCACCAAGCGGGAACCCTCTGTACTTCGGGCTCCTCCGATTCTATCCTGCCTACTTTGAGTTCGGCTCCTCTTTCGGGCCCGGTCCCACCTTCATTTGGGAGAAGCGGTTTCGAGTTACCTCTCACCCCCGTGAGCGTCCCACCCACAGCCAAGCAGACATCACCGTTCTGCGTTCAGGCCAGCGAGACGAGGCGCTCTTCCCTAGTGCTAATGTGGCATCTGGATTGAGGGTAACCCTGCTGCTCAGAGGGGAGGCTGGGGGTGGGGGCTTTATTGCAGCACCTTCCCGCTCTATCAGCAGTCGGGGGCGTGGGGTATCACTCTCCCCAGTTTGGACAGCGCACTGGCAAAGCCAGGACACCCACCTACCGCGCTCCCTGGTGAAAGGGCAACCCTTACCTCGAGTCTGTCACTCAAGTAGTGAGTGACCCGTAAAACAACCCTGCTATACTGTGAAATTCTTAGAACACTGCAGTTTGATTCACTTACAAAATACAAACCTCAGGGACTGTTCAACAATTTCAAATTAAAATATGGTTACTACTAAATAAAAAACACTCAATTCCCCTGGGGTGGGGGGGGGACAATTCCAGGAAATTCCCCATTATACCCATAGTGACCACATGCTCCCTCCCTAAGCTCACTTGGGTATGAATGCAACCCCATAAGAGGGTCAATTAATTGGCTCGAGTCGACTGGACCCAGCATTGGCTTTCTTGGTAAGGCCCAGGAGCAAGCACACAAGCAGAACACTGTGACTGACCCAGCACGCCCCCTCCCCCCCAGTGCTGGGTGACCATATATCAGGAGTTCACGGCTGAAGTGCAATCAGAACTTGAGGAGCAGCCCCTTCAGATACTCACTCTCCATACAGACATGGCGCAATAACTCTGACCTTAACCGGAACCTTTCCGACCTCTGAGCTGACCCAATGTTGCTCTGACTTCTTCAAAGCTAGTGGTTTTAAACACACTGCATGAACGGTCAATGATAATTGCACTGGGTGTCAGTTGATCTCTCAGCTTCCGTCAGCCTTTCCGGAAATCCCTTGGCGCTTTAGGATCAGTCTGGTTGTCATCCTAAACTCTGCCTCCTTTTTCAACTTGCTTACCATGATGGGACGTCCAAAGCTGTAATTAGTACTCTGGGGTCCAGCCCCATGTGTAGATAGCGATCAGTACTGACCCGTCAGACGGAATGAATCCTTCCTGTGCAGAGAACCATAGGTAGCTCTAGTGCATTGAATTTCATCTGAGATCTCTGTCTTTGCAGAGAGGTGGGTCTTGGCATTCTCCATGTCTTTTTTCCAGGATCTTGTCTTGAACCTTCAATATCCGGAGTTGGTGTTGCAATGGTGTTAGGGTGAAGGAGCGTAGAGGACTTCAGTTTTCAGATGTTAAGGGTTACATGAATAAAGTGGGGGAAAGTTAGGGTCTGAAACATTGCTGTGTAAAATGAACATTTATAGATTAGCTCCACTCTCACGAGATGCTGCATTACCACAAGAAAGCTTGTGTAAATTGTTGGACCAATGACACAGCCTTGGTTGACACCATTCTGTACCCACTGGTACTGTGCCACAGTGACCACTGCCCTCCTGTATTGACATAATGGGCAGTATGTCCAGTCCACTGGTGAATATACTGTATCTGCATCAATTAAAATGCTCAAAAATGTAAGAGGTTGCAGAGAATACTAGATACAGCCCAATACATCATTGGTATGTCATTCTCCGCCATTGGGAGTATCTACATGACACCTGGCTCAAGAAGGCAACATCTGTCATCAAAGATGCCCACCATCTGGGCGATGCCATCTTCTCACAGCTACCATCGGGCAGGAGGTGTGGAAGCCTGAAGTCCCAAAGCACCTGGTTCAAACACAGCCACCTTCAACCATTTGGTTTTTGAACAACGGACACTACACTGATCAATGCACTTTAACTACACTGACCACTTCAATTACTTTGTACTAAAATAAATTTATATGTTTGTTCTCAATGTTTTCTTTCTTTGAAAAAAAGTGTTTATATTTTTCTTGTGAATGTTGCTTATATAATGCCACATGCCTGTGATGCTGCAGCAAGTTTTTCATCGCACCTTATGCATATGACTGAAAACTTGGCTTTGACTTTGATTTTGACTCCTTCCTCCATTAAATGCTCCAAGCCACTGAAAGGGTAAATGAACCAACATTAGTCTCTTCCAGGCCAACATCTCCATGCCTCCAGAGACATTTCTCAAATACTTAGAACTTGAAAGAAACAATACATCCCAGTCTCTGTCAAGTTGAGGCATTAGCAGATTGCTGGAAGAAAAAATTCAAAGCTTCCTTCAAAGACAGGAGCCCGGAAGTCGAAGCTGGGTGGCTGAAGCCCTGGATCTGTGAGACTGAGACTCCACTGGGGAAGTCAGATGCCCTTTGTCTGTGAGTTCATGCATCCGCTGGACGCAATGATGCCTATCCTGTGCTTGAGTGAGTGGGGGCAGGGGTGTGGCAGGAAGGAAAGGGGCTTGTTTTGATCTTGTTTTGTTGCTTGTTGTGTTCTGTGTTGTTCTGCCAAGCATGGTAGGCATGCTGTGTTGATGCCGGAGTTTGTGGTGATGCTTGTGGGCTGCCCCCAGTACATCCTCAGGTTCTATCGGTTGTTAACACAAATGAGATATTTCAGTATTTTAGATGTACATGTAATAAGTACATGGATCGGGACCTGAATCTGAAAGTTTTGAAAATTCCCACTGACATGTAAAAATCCTTGGTCCTTGCTGTCTCAAACTGGAGCTGAATGACATTGAGACTCTCAAGACCATGCACCAGGAGCACAGAGCACTGGAAAAACCCTATCAAAGTGACAGGAAGAGTGACTAAAATGCCCCCTGGCCACCAGGTAAAGAGCTTAGGCCTCACTTGTGGCAGAGTCTGTGATTCCCACTGACCACACGAATCACCTCAGAACCCACAGACCCAAAAGACCGATGCAGGAGAAGTGAATACAGTTACTTCGGTGGATTCTCGACAGAGTGTTGCTTCTGTCGGATATTTTCACTCTTCATTTCTCTTGTTTCTAGGTCAACTTCAGTGTGGGATACATCCATGAAACATAATCAGGGACAAGTGTGGATTGATTAGGTGAAGCCAGCACAGATTTGTTCTAGCTATCTTAATGGAGTTTTTTTTTATTGGTATGAGAGAGAGAGAGAGTTGATACGGAAAGGACAGACAACGTGCAAAGTGTGGTCTTGCCAGTGCTGTCTGGTAGATAAGGTGTTACAGCTTCTCAGCATGGTTGAAGGCTGTGGAATAGAAGTGTCTAGACCAGCGAGGCTCTACTGTAATTCAACACTAAAGTGGAATTCCCCAGGGAGCATGGAAGGAGGCCATTCGGTCCATCAGTTTCCTGCCAGCTTCCAGAGACCAGTCCCGTTTCTCCTCTCCTTGTGTTCCTAAACTTTTCCAATGAATTTTGTCTCACTCGTGCCCGTAGCTTCTCTTTGGTCCTCTCAACTGTAAGCCTATACTACAGTGTAAGTTTAGCAGCCGATAAACCTACCAGTATGTCTTTCAAATAGCGGGGAAGGTGGAGCACCCAGAGGAAATGCTTAGCACCCGAGTCCAGCGTCAGTCTGAACTGTGGACAGGTTGAGGCAGCAGTACTAGCTGCTACACTGCTGACACTCAGTGATCTGGAGAGATGCAGTGGTCAGAAACCCTACACTTACTAAGATGTGAGAGGAGCATCAATAATCATTGAGGAGATGTAGACACTGGTGCAAATGGGTCAATGAAACTTCCAACCCTATTGTCAAACCAACAGACAAAGGGGGCTGTTGTAGTGTGGTGGACTGACCCCTACCTTGCTGAGGCCAGGTGGCAACTCTCAGACCCTCCTCATACCTACTACTTGAAGAGGACCCCATTCTGGACCATCGGAAAACTCTCTCCAACACTATAACTGATCTCATCAAATCTGGAAAATTTCCATCCACTGCCACCGAGCCCATAGTTCCCTTACTCCACACTATTTGCTTCTACCTCAGAAGAAAGGAAGTTATAGGCAAGTTAGTCTGACCTCAGTGACTGGAAAGATGTTGGAGTCGATTCTTAAAGATGTGGTTTTGGGATATTTGGAGGCACACGATAAAATAGGTCATAATCACCAACGGTTTCCTTAAGGGAAAATCTTGCCTGACAAATCTGTTGGAATTCTTTGAAGAAATAACAAGCAGGATAGACAAAGGAGAATCAATGGATGTTGTGTACTTGAATTTCCAGAAGGCCTTTGACAAGGTGCCACACCTTAACTCTTAACAGGTTGAGAGCCCATGGAATTACAGGAAAAATCCTGACATGGATAGAGCATTGGCTGACTGTCAAGAGGAAAAGAGTGGAAATAAAGGAAGCCTTTTCTGGCTGGCTGCTGGTGACTAGTAGTGTTCCACAGGGGTTTGTGCTGGGTCTGCTTCCTTTTACATTATATGTCAATGACTTGAATGATGGAATTGATGGCCTTTTGGCCATGTTTGTAGATGGTACAAAGATAGCTGGAGGGGTAGGTAATGGTGAGGAAGCAGAGAGGGTATAGAAGGACTTGGACAAATTAGGAGAAGATGCAAAGAAGTGGCAGATGGGGTACAGTGTTGGGAAGTGTAGGGTCATTGATTTTTTTAGAACAAATAAAACCACAGACTATTTTCTAAATGTTCTAAATGCAGAGAAAGTTTAAAGAAAACTGATATGCAAAGGGATTTAGGAGTCCTTCCTTAAAAGTTAGTTTGCAGGTTGAGACTGTGGTGAGGAAAGCAATTGCGAAAGCATTCATTTCAAGAGGACTAGAATGTAAAAGCAAGGAAGTAACGTTGAGGCTTTATAAGGCCCTGGTGAGGCCTGACTTGGAGTATTGTGAGCAGTTTTGGGCCCCTTATCTATGAAAGACTGTGCTGACATTGGGGAGGGTTCAAATGAGGTTCACAAAATTGATTCCAGAATTGAAAAGCGTATCATAAAAGTGTTTGATGCTTTGGGCCTGTACTCACTGGAATTCAGAATTCAGAATATGTTCCTCATTGAAACCTTTTGAATGTTGAAAGGCCATGACAGAGCGGATGTGGAGAGGATGTTTCTTGTGGTGGGGGAGTCTAAGACCAGAGGATACTGCCTCAGAATAGAGGGCATGGAGTTGAGGAGGAATTTCTTCAGCCGGAGAATGGAGTTTATTGCCACAGGCAGCTGTGGAGTCTAAGACTTACATTTGAGGCAGAGGTTGATAGATTCTTGATTAGTCAGGGCATGAGATGTTACAAGAAGATTGAGGCTGAGAGGAAAATTAGATCAACCATGATGAAATGGTGGAGCAAACTTGATGGGCCAAATAGGCTAATTCTGCTCCTAAGTCTTATGGTCTTGTATTCTGTCTGACTAACCTCCAACCTGATGGTGTGAATGTCGATTTCTCTTTCTGGTCCAAAAAAAAATTCCCTCCCCCTGCCCTCTTCTTCTATTCCCTGCTCTGGCCTCTTACCTCTTCTCACCTGCCTATCACCTCCCCCTGGGTTCCCTCCCCCTTGTCTTTCTCCTACAGTCCACTCTTCTCTCCTATCCTCTCCAGCTCATTACCTTTCCTATCCACCTGGTTTTATCTATCACCTTCTAGCTATCCTCCTTCCCCTCCCCCACCTTTTTTATTCTGGCATCTTCCCGTTTCCTTTCCAGTCCTGAAGAAGGGTCATGACACAAAACATTGACTGTTCCATAGACACCGCCTGACCTGCTGAGTTCCTCCAGAACGTTGATCGCGTTGCTTTGGATTCCCAGCGTCCGCAGCATTTCTTCGTGCCAAATGAACTGAATCCTGAGAAATCTGATGTGGTGCACTTAGGAGGGCAAAATGAGAAGAGACGATCCCAAGAGGGGTACAAGCACACAGTTTACTGGAAGAGGTAGAGCAAGGTGGGGTCCTCAACAATATAAATAGAGGCACGAGAACAAGAGCAAGGAAGACATAAAGAACATTGGAATAGAATAGATTTCACCAGAGGAGGGAGCTGGGTTAGTGCATTAGCGGCTGAAGGTGCAGGTCAGTGGTTGAGCGTAGATTGTTAAGTGACGTCTGTAGGTGGAGGTCAATGGATGAGCTTCTCTTCACGAGGTGAGTATGAGGTCACTTGCTGATTCCCCAGATACCACAGTCCAGACGTTGAAAAGGTCCCACTGGACCATGCCCAACAGTTGGGAACAATGGACTGAAAACACATACAATATGTCAAATGAAATTTATTGTGCTCTTGAAGAGGAGAGTGATGGGACACGTATTAAATTTATTGAGTTGTTTGAATGGGTAACAAAGAGAATCAATGAGGTCATGGCAGTAGATGTGTTTACCTAGACTCTAGTAGGGCCTTTGACAAGGTTCCAAACTGTGGTGTTAATTCAAAACTCTGGTACCCAGGGAACTCAGGGCAAGTTGGTAAACTGGATCAAACACTGGCTTGAAAATAGGAGACAGTGTGATGGTGGAGGGTTGCTTTTGTGATTGGATTCCTGTGCTTGTGGTGTCCCATAATGTTTGATGATCACCACACTGATCCATATCCTCACTCACTGACCACACCCTTACCCAGTAACCCACCCCTCACTCACTGACCACACCCTCACAAAATACCACACCCTCACACACTGATCCACACCCTCACTCACTGACCACACCCTCACCTACTGACCACACCCTTACCCAGAAACCACCCCCTCACTCACTGACCACACCCTCACACAATACCACACACTCACACACTGATCCACACTCTCACTCACTGACCACACCCTCACCTACTGACCACACCCTTACCCAGTAACCACCCCCTCACTCACTTTCCACACCCTCACACACTGACACATACCCTCACCTATTGACCACACCCTTACCCAGTACCCCTCCCTTCACTCACTGACCACACCCTCACTCACTGACCGCACTCTTACCCACAAGGCTGGACAGAGGACAGAGTACAGAAGACCGGACAGAATACCTGGCTGAGTACCGAAGACCGGACAGAGTACCTGGCGGAGTACAGAAGACCGGACAGAGTACCTGGCTGAGTACTGAAGACCAGACAGAATACCTGGCCAAGTACTGAAGACCAGACAGAGTACCTGGCTGAGTACCGAAGACCGGACAGAGTACCTGGCGGAGTACCGAAGACCGGGCAGAGTACCTAGCTGAGTACTGAAGACCAGACAGAATACCTGGCTGAGTACAGAAGACCGGACAGAATACCTGGCTGAGTACAGAAGACCAGACAGAATACCTGGCTGAGTACAGAAGACCGGGCAGAGTACCTGGCTGAGTACTGAAGACCGGACAGAATACCTGGCTGAGTACAGAAGACCAGACAGAATACCTGACTGAGTACAGAAGACCGGACAGAATACCTGGCTGAGTACTGAAGACCGGGCAGAGTACCTGGCGGAGTACCGAAGACCGGGCGGAGTACCTGGCTGAGTACTGAAGACCGGACAGAATACCTGGCTGAGTACTGAAGACCAGACAGAATACCTGGCTGAGTACAGAAGACCGGACAGAATACCTGGCTGAGTACTGAAGACCGGACAGAGTACCTGGCGGAGTACCAAAGACCGGGCAGAGTACCTGGCTGAGTACCGAAGACCGGACAGAATACCTGGCTGAGTACCGAAGACCAGACAGAATACCTGGCTGAGTACAGAAGACCGGACAGAGTACCTGGCGGAGTACCGAAGACCGGGCAGAGTACCTGGCGGAGTACAGAAGACTGGATGGAGTACCTGGCTGAGTACTGAAGACCAGACAGAATACCTGGCCAAGTACTGAAGACCAAATGGAGTACCTGGCTGAGTACCGAAGACCGGGCAGAGTACCTGGCTGAGTACCGAAGACCGGACAGAATACCTGGCTGAGTACCGAAGACCGGACAGAATACCTGGCTGAGTACAGAAGACCGGACAGAGTACCTGGCGGAGTACCGAAGACCGGACAGAGTACCTGGCGGAGTACAGAAGACCGGATGGAGTACCTGGCTGAGTACTGAAGACCAGACAGAATACCTGGCTGAGTACAGAAGACCGGACAGAGTACCTGGCGGAGTACCGAAGACCGGACAGAGTACCTAGCGGAGTACAGAAGACCGGATGGAGTACCTGGCTGAGTACTGAAGACCAGACAGAATACCTGGCCAAGTACTGAAGACCAAATGGAGTACCTGGCTGAGTACCGAAGACCGGGCAGAGTACCTGGCGGAGTACAGAAGACTGGATGGAGTACCTGGCTGAGTACTGAAGACCGGGCAGAGTACCTGGCTGAGTACCGAAGACCGGACAGAATACCTGGCTGAGTACTGAAGACCGGACAGAATACCTGGCTGAGTACAGAAGACCGGACAGAGTACCTGGCGGAGTACCGAAGACCGGACAGAGTACCTGGCGGAGTACAGAAGACCGGATGGAGTACCTGGCTGAGTACTGAAGACCAGACGGAATACCTGGCTGAGTACAGAAGACCGGACAGAGTACCTGGCGGAGTACCGAAGACCGGACAGAGTACCTAGCGGAGTACAGAAGACCGGATGGAGTACCTGGCTGAGTACTGAAGACCAGACAGAATACCTGGCCAAGTACTGAAGACCAAATGGAGTACCTGGCTGAGTACCGAAGACCGGGCAGAGTACCTGGCGGAGTACAGAAGACTGGATGGAGTACCTGGCTGAGTACTGAAGACCAGACAGAATACCTGGCCAAGTACTGAAGACCAAATGGAGTACCTGGCTGAGTACCGAAGACCGAGCAGAGTACCTGGCTGAGTACCGAAGACCGGACAGAATACCTGGCTGAGTACCGAAGACCGGACAGAATACCTGGCTGAGTACAGAAGACCGGACAGAGTACCTGGCGGAGTACCGAAGACCGGACAGAGTACCTGGCGGAGTACAGAAGACCGGATGGAGTACCTGGCTGAGTACTGAAGACCAGACAGAATACCTGGCTGAGTACAGAAGACCGGACAGAGTACCTGGCGGAGTACCGAAGACCGGGCAGAGTACCTGGCTGAGTACCGAAGACCGGACAGAATACCTGGCTGAGTACCGAAGACCGGACAGAATACCTGGCTGAGTACAGAAGACCGGACAGAGTACCTGGCGGAGTACCGAAGACCGGACAGAGTACCTGGCGGAGTACAGAAGACCGGATGGAGTACCTGGCTGAGTACTGAAGACCAGACAGAATACCTGGCTGAGTACAGAAGACCGGACAGAGTACCTGGCGGAGTACCGAAGACCGGGCAGAGTACCTGGCGGAGTACAGAAGACTGGATGGAGTACCTGGCTGAGTACTGAAGACCAGACAGAATACCTGGCCAAGTACTGAAGACCAAATGGAGTACCTGGCTGAGTACCGAAGACCGGGCAGAGTACCTGGCTGAGTACCGAAGACCGGACAGAATACCTGGCTGAGTACCGAAGACCGGACAGAATACCTGGCTGAGTACAGAAGACCGGACAGAGTACCTGGCGGAGTACCGAAGGCCGGACTGAGTACCTGGCGGAGTACAGAAGACCGGACAGAGTACCTGGCGGAGTACAGAAGACCGGACAGAGTACCTGGCGGAGTACCGAAGACCGGACAGAGTACCTGGCGGAGTACAGAAGACCGGATGGAGTACCTGGCCGAGTTCTGAAGACCAGACAGAATACCTGGTCAAGTACTGAAGACCGGATGGAGTACCTGGCGGAGTACCGAAGACCAGATGGAGTACCTGGCTGAGTACTGAAGACCAGACAGAGTACTTGCTCCCTTTGACCATCAAAACATGGAGGAACCTTCACAAACTCTCGCAGCCTCCAATGACCCTGTTATTTCAGTCTCTGAGGCCAATATGAGAGCATCCTTCTAGAGGCTGAACCTACAGAAAGCAGCTGGCCTAGAAGTGGTAACTGTATGTGTACTAAGGTTCTGTGGTGCTTAATTGGCTGAAGTGTCCACAAATATCTTTAACGTCTGGCTTTGGCATTCTGAGATACCCACCTGTCTCAAGCAGGCTTCAGTTAGTCCGGTAAGAAGAAAGTGGTAACTGCCTCATGACTACTGTCCAGTAGCACTTACATCCACAGTGAAGCTGTGTTTTGAGGGATTGGTAATGAAACACGTCACCTCCTGCCTAAGAGGCGACTTGGATTTGCAACAATTTGCCTGCCAGCACAATAGGTTCACAGCAGATGCCATTTCATTGGCTCTTCACTCAACCTGGGAACATTTGGACAGCAGTGATGCCTAATTCAGGATGCTCTTTATTGACTACAGCTTGGCAATCAGTAATATCATCTCCTCGAACTAAGCAATAAGCTCAAAGACCTTAGTCAATAACTCCTTGTGCAAATGGATGCTTGACTTCCTCACTTGGAAACGCCAGTCAGTTCAGATTGACAAAATCATCTCTATCAGCACAGCAAGGCTATGCACTTAGACCCCTGCTCTACTCACTTTAAACTTATACCTCTATGGCTTAGCACAGCTTCAACTCCATATTAAGGTTTGCTGATGGCTCCACTGCCATAAGCTGAATCAAAGGTGGTGAAAATCAGCATATAGGAAGGAGAGTGACAATCTGGCTGAGTGGTGTCACCACAACAACTCACTCAGTGTCAGCAAAACTAAGGAGCTGATTATTGACTACAAGAAGAAGGAATCAGAGGTCCATGGGGATCAGAAGTGGAGAAGGTCAGCAACTTAGAATTCCTCAGTGTTATTCTTTGAGAGAATTTGTCCTGGGCCCAACACAGTTATAAAGAAAGCACAGCAATGCTTCTACTTCCTTAGAAGTTTGTGAAGGTCCAGCATGTGATCTAAAACTTTGACAAACTTCTATAAAGTAGAGTATATTGTCTGGTTGCATCACGGCCTCATCTGGGAACACCATTGCTGTTAAATGGAAGATCCTTCAAAAAGTAATGGACACAGGCCAGTCTATTACAGATAAAGTTCTTCCTGGCGTTGAGCACATCGACATGGAATGCTGTTGCAGGAAAGCAGTATCCATCATCAGGGACTCCCACCACCCAGGACATGCTCTCTTCTCATTGCTGCCATCAGGAAGAAGGTACAGGAGCCTCAGGACCCACACCACAAGGTAAACTGGGTTCAGGATGAGTTATTATGGCTCAACTGTTAGGTTCATGAACTAGAAGGGATAACTTCACTCAACTTCACTTGCCCCCTCACTGAACTGTTCCCACAACCTACAGACTCACTTTCACTGGCTCTTCAACTCATATTCTCAATATTTATTGCTCATCTATTTATTATTATTATTTCTATTTTTCTTTTGTCTTTACAGTTTGCTGTCTTTTGCACGTTAGTTGTTGGCCTGCCCTGTTGGATGTGGTTTTTCATTGATGCTGTTGCATTTCTTGGACTTACTGAGTATGCCCGCAAGAAAATGAACCTCAGGGTTAAATATGGTAACATATATGTACTTTGACAATAAATTTACTTTGTACTTTGGTATTGTATTTGGTGATATGCTGAAAAATGCATAGCTGTGACTCTTACAGTAGATAGCAAGTATTAACAGGATGTGTTAAATTAGCGCTACTGTAAGTGTTCGGCAAGTATAAAATATAATATATTTGTAGTTATTTATAACTGAGTTGACAATTGTTTTTCAGGAGGTGAGATTAGTTAAGCAAAAAGCTTTTTTTGGAGAAGTGATTTATAAGAATTGTCTCTACCTGGAATGGGTACAATGGGGATATTTGGTTTACTATAGAGGTTGTAGTTGAAAAAATGTGTATGAATGAATAAGATTCATATCTGGTTAAATCCAACAGTTTTTTTTAATATACAAAATGTTGGTGAAACTCAGGCAGCATCTATGGAGGGAAATGGACAGTTGACATTTCGATGCAGATGAAGGATCTTGACCCAAAATTTTCACTGTCCATTTCCGTCCATGCATGTTTTGTGTGTTGCTCCAGATATCAGCATCTGCAGTCTTCTGTGTTGACAATTTAATATATACAGTATAATTCTGCAAATAACTGATTGCTTAATAAGAATATAAGGAATAAGAGCACGAGTACGCCACCTGGCTCATCCATTTAACAAGATCTTAGCTGATCTGGCCATGGGCTCAGCTGCACCTACCTGCCTTTTCCCCATATCTTTGAACTCCCCTACTATCCAAAGATATATCTAACTCTTATCTTAAACAGATTTAATCAGGTATCATCTATTGCTTCCATAGGCAGAGTACTCAGTAGATTCTCTACCCTGTGGAAAAGCAGTTTCTCCTCATCTCTGTGCTGAATTTATTCCCCGCCGAATCCTGACGTCTTGTTTATTCTCATTTAACAGTGAAAACAGCTGGTGCTCCCATCTTATTCCTCACATAATTTCATACATTTCTATAAGATCCCCTCTTATTCTTCTGAATTCCAGCAAGTGGAATCAATCTCTCTTCATAGTCTAAACCCCCTCATCTCCGGAAACAATCTAGTGAATTTCCTGTGCACTATCTCCAAAGCCTTATATACTCTGCTAATACTGAAAATATAAAAAAATAATGGCTGTACACATATAAAATTGATGGGGTTAAAGTAGGTGTGTAACTTTTTTTAAGTGGAGGCAGGTAGTATATACAGATCCAAAGGTACCCGTGGGTTCCATGTGGAAAACCTTTAATACTTCACTGCTGTCAATTGACCAGTATCTGTATCAGCTCTCTCCTGTAATTGTGTAATTGAACAATACCTATCAGCTCTCTCCCGTTATTTCTCTTATTGATCAATATAGGGGCATCAAGCAAAGAAACTGCAAAAAAAAAAGAAAATCTGGAAATCTGAAATAGAAGAGAAAATTTGGAAAAACTGCCAAATCATACAGTGTGTAAGGAAAGAAAAACTGTTACATTAGTAAGGTGACAGGGGATAAAAAAAGTAAGTTAATTTTCTGAAGCAGAGGAGGTGGGGAGATGGCAGAAGAAAGCTCACAGGGTAAAAACCAAATGCATTCATGGGGTTAGAATACGCTTGTTTCTATCATTGTCTTACACATCTGACTGAGTTTTTAAGAGGAGATAATGGAGACGATTAATGGGAATAGGGCAGGGAATGGTGTCTACAAGCTTTAGTAATACGCTTGGTAAGGTTTCTCATGTTCAACTGGTAGAAATGATGTCATATGGCATCCACAGCGAAGGTTGGAGACAAGGTTGGGGGGTCATGGTAGAGAAGTGTTATTATGACTGGAGGTCTGAGACCAGCGGTGTTCAGCAACGGTAAATGCTGAGACCTCTGTTGTGATATGGATAAATGATCTGGATTCCAATGTAAGTGGTCTGATTAGCAAGTGAAGAGCATTCTGACAGGCTGCAACACTGTCTGATATGGCGGGGTGGGGGGCTGCTACTGCACAGGACCGAAAGAAGCTGCAGAGGGTTGTAAATTTAGTTGACTCCATCTTGGGTATTAGCCTACAAAGTACCCAGGACATCTTCAGGGAGCGGTGTCTCAGAAAGGCAGATCCATTATTAAGGACCCCCAGCACCCAGGGCACACTCTTTTCTCACTGTTCCCATCAGGTAGGTAAGAATCTATTCAATATATGTGTACTGTAATTGATTTACTTATTTATCTAATATTTTAATTTTATTTTTTCTCTCTCTCTCTGCTAGATTATGTACTGCATTGAACAGTTGCTGCTAAGTTAACAAATTTCACGTCTCATGCCGGTGATAATAACCTGATTCTGAGCACAAAAACTGGTGGAACTGTCGATAGTGAGAAAGATTGTCAAAGGACTCAGCAGAATATATACCAGTTGGAAATTTGGGATGGGAAGCGGTAGATGAAGCTTATTCCAGATATTGAGATCTTGTGTTTAGGGAGTTCAAATGCAAGAGGAAAGTATAGAGTGATTGACAGGGTCCTTAGGAGCACTGATGTTCAAAGTAAGTTTATTATCAATGGAAGCATACAGTATGTCACCATATGCAGGTTAACCACCTCAAATCCAGCAATCAGTAATCCGGTCCCACTGCTGGTTCAGGCATCATTTTTGCCAGCCTAATTTCACATTTCCCGTGTCGCCACTCCATCCTGTCACCATTAGCAGAATCAGCTGTTGACACGGTCTTAAAACGAAGCAAGTTGTTCCTCTGTGTTATTCTACAAGTGTTTTTAAAACCTGTGCTTATCTGGATGAAGGAAGTGCTTCTCGTGGCGTAAAGCACAAACACTGTACGCTATCCGTACAAGGGAAGGTGGGGGTTCTGAAAAGCCTGACGGTGGTGTGTCTGCGAAGAGCATGTGTGACTTGTATAACATCAGCTCTTCCACAGGGGAGCTGATCATCAAGTGAGTCTGAATCCTAACCTAACCACTTGTTATCACTAATGCAAAATCACTAATGCGGCGCTGCACAGGTTCCAGTTATTCTGCGTTTGTAGTCTGTATACTATCCTGAGGCTCATCTTCTTGCAGCCATTCACAGAAGATACAAAGAAAAACTTCACAAATAAAACAATGTCTGTCTGTAGATTTCCTTTGTGCAAAAGAAAGACTGTGCAAATGCAAACACCAATAATAATAAAAAATAACACTGAGAAGATGAGTTGCAGAGTCCACAGGTTGTAGAACAGTTCAGTGTTGAGGTGAGTGAAGTTATCCACCTGGTTCAGGAGCCTGATGGTTGAGTAATAATTGTTCCTGAACCTGATGGTTTTTGTTCCTAAGGCACTTGTACCTCCTTCTGCTGGCAGCACTGAGAAGAGTGCATGGCCTGGATGTTGGGCATCCTTGATGATGGATGCTGAATTCTTGTGGGGGCTGCTCCTTGTAGATGTGCTCAGTGGTGGGAAGGGCTTTTCTTGTGATGGGCTGAGCTTTAGTCACTACTTTTCATAGACTTTTTCATTCACGGCCCTTGCAGCAGGCCATGATGCAACCAGTCGGGTTACTCTCCACTGTGCATCTGTAGAAGCTTGCTGAAGTTTTAGATGGCATGCCAAATCTGTGCAAACTTCTAAGAAAGCAGAGTCACCTTCTTTGCAATAGCACTTTCATGTTGATCCTCAGAAATGATAATGCCAAAGAATTTAAAGTCCTGCACCTTCAATCCTCTGATGAGGACTGGCTCACGGACCTCTGTTTTCCTCCTCCTGTAGTCGGTAATCAGCTCTCTGGTTGGCTGACACTGAGTGAGATGATGGGTGCTGTGGCACCAATCAGGATTTTCAATCTCCCCCTATATGCCAATTCATCACCACCATCAATAGAGGTGTCATTAACAAACTTGAACGTTTCATTGAGCTGTGAAAATGACGTACAGAGGGATCTCGAATTGCAAGACCATTGCTCCTTGAAAATGCCAACACAAGTGGATAGGATTCATGGCACTCTTGTGTTCATAAGTTAGAGCATTGAATTTACAGGGCAGGAAATCTTGTTGCGGCTGTAGAAAGCTTTGGGTTCGCCACGTGTATCAACCTGTGTGCAGTTCCAGTTGCCACACAATGGCCAATGTTCGGCCACTGCTTGGAGCTGACCTGAAGTGGCAGGACCTGGACCCGAGAGCGAGGAACGTCCCACTGATCGGCTGATTTAAGCACTGGGCTAGTCTGAAGAGGCCAGTGTTGTCAGGGGCCAGAGGAGCAGGACAGGCCAGTGTTCAGTGTGATGTTTGCTTGTCTCTGCGCTGAACTGAGCCTGTGGCCTGTGATGAACTACATATACCTGTCGGGACACGCCCCCTGCTGACTGCTCCTGTGGCTCCTCCCACAGACCCCTGCGTAAAGGCGATTGAGGCCTGAGCCCGGCCTCTCAGTCTCCAGGATGTAGTATGGTGGTCACTCACTGCTTGTTCCTTCTTCCAGTCAATAAAAGCCGATATCTCACCTTTACATCTCAGAGTGAGTTATTGATGGTGCATCATGGCCTGAAAGTAATAGGCTCCTGGACAGGCTGTAATTGGCCTCATGGCTGTGAATTCACTTCGGAGAACTTCAGTTATGAATGTCATTTGATTATAGTTTTATTGTTTGCTCGATTGGTATTTTATCTGCACATTGGGTGTTTGATGGTCTTTTTTTATTGGGTTTCTTTGTTTTGTGGCTGCCTGTAACGTGACAAATCTTGAGGTTGAATATAGTGTACATACTTGGATAATAAATGAACTTTGAACCCTAACTAGTGGTACTGCCACTTACTCAAACTCTTCATTCTACCTCTTGGTTATTGTCACCATAGCATTTCTCTTTACATTAAAACAGATTGCACCTTCTGTCGTTATGCTATTCCATTGTTTTTGCACTCATCATTTTCTCTGTTGCTGTATTTAATTTTTAATGACCTTCACTGTTTACCCTGTGAGCCTCACATAAGTCAGAAATTTCATTGCACCCTTGAGTTCATGCCAATAGACTAACCTGAGTTTGAGCTTTTGAAGAAAGTGCAGAAGAGGTACATGAAGAAGTTGCCTGGATATACATTAAGTAGAAGTTGGGTAAACTTGAGTTATTTTCCCTGCAGTGTCGGAAGCTGTGTGGTGACCCAGTAGAAATAAATAAAACCAGAAGAGTCATAAACAAGGTGGATAGCCAGAGACATTTTCCCAGAGTCGAAATGTAAATCCTTGAGAGTATAGCTTTTAGGTGAAGGGGGTAAATCTTAAAGATTTACAAGGTAAGACTATTCCAGGGCTATTCCTGGAACACATTGACAAGGGACAATAATTCTTGATAAGTAATTGATCATAAATCAGATTCTGATTCTAGTAGAAGCAGATACAACACCAACATTTAAATTAACATTCACGTGGGCAGGCAGGGAATGGAAGGATACAGTTAATGTATGAGAGTTAAGATTAAGGTTAACGTTTGCTTTATTTGTCATGTGAACCTGACAACCTGACATCCGAGGGAAGTTATTGGACAGGTATGAGTATTTGGATAGATGTGGCCAGATTAAGGATAGTCAGCATGACTTTGTGTGCATTAGGTCACGTCTAACCAATCTTATAGAGTTTTTCAAGGAAGTTACCAGGAAGGTTGATTAAGGCAAGGCATGGAGTTTTGCAAGGCAACTGATGAAGTCCCACATGGGAGGTTGATCAAAACGGTTCAGGTGCGTTGCATTCAAGATGATTAGACATTGGCTTTGTGGGAGTAGTCAGAGTGGTGGTAGTCTCTCTGTCTGAACGCTACAGGGGTCGGTGCTGGGTCCGTTGTTATTAGTCATCTCTATCAATGGTCTGGATGATAATGTGGTTAACTGGATCAGCAAATTTGCTGATGACACCAAGACAGGGGGTGTGGACACAGGGGAAGACTATTGCAGCTTCCAGTGGGATCTGCACCAGCTGGAAAAGTGGGCTGAGAAATAGATTTTAATGCAGATCAGTTTGTGGTGTAGCATCAGCCAGCAGAGATCTTACAGAGTGGATGTTAAGGCACTGTCGAGAGCTTTAGCACACTGTGAATACAGGTCCATAATTGGCTGAAAGCAGTGCTGCAGGTAGACAGGGTCGTTAAGAAAGCTTTCGGCACATTAGCATTCATAAATCAAATTATTGAGTAAAGGAGATGGGATGATAAGTTCCATAAGACATTGATTGAGGCCTAATTTGGAGATTGTGTGCAGTTTTTGTCACCTACCTACAGGAAGCATGTAAATAAGTTTGAAAGAGCACAGAGAAAATTTACAAGGATGTTGCAGGAGCTGAGTTATGAGGGAAGATTGAGTGGGCTAGGATTTTATTCCTTGGAGTATAGAAGGTTGAGAGGAGACTTGAAAGAGGTATGCAAAACTATGAGGGGTATGGACAGGGTAAATGCAAGCAGGTTTTTTCTATTGTGGTCAGATGGGATTACAACTGGAGGTCATGGGTTAAGGGTAAAAGGTGAAAAGTTTAAGGGGAACATGAGGAGAAACTCCTTCGCTCAGATGGTCATGGAGTGTGGAATGAGCTGCCAATGCAAGTGGTGCATGTGATTTCGATTTCAACATTTAAGAGAAGTTTGGATGGGTACATGGATGGTAGGGGTATGGTCTATGGTCAATAGGCTTAGACAGTTTAAGTGGTTCAGCATGGACTAGATGGGCCAAAGCACTTGTTTCTGTGCTGTACTTCTCTATGACTCCAACTCACACACTCATAATCTGACATGGGAAAAAGGAGGTTACCCCCAGGGTTGCAGAGATGCTGTTGTCACAATCTTCCTCAGAGGGATACAAATCTGTCTGTGCCAAACGAACTGGGATCTCCTCAGTTGGCAGGAGGGAAACTGATTGAAGGGCTTCTGCAGTCACCTCCTCCAGGCTGCTCCCTGAACCATGGGACATCTTGTAGAAGGTTATAAAATCACGAGAGGTAACTGGCAGTTCTCTCAGAGCTCTCCCCTCAGGTGGACGTCGGTAGAAACAAACTCAGTGGCACCTTCACACTGTTCGTACTTCATTCATAAATCTGACAGAAGAAATTTCCGAGGTTGCTGCCTGGATTAGAGGCTCTGAGTCATATTGGGAAATTTTGGAGGTTGCTACCTGGATTAGAGGCTCTGAGTTATGTGGGGAAATTTCGGAAATTGCTGCCTTGATTAGAGGCTCTGAGTTCTGTGGGGAAATTTCCGAGGATGCTGCCTGGATTAAAGGCTCTGAGTCATATTGGGAAATTTCCGATGTTGCTACCTGGATTAGAGGCTCTGAGTTATGTGGGGAAATTTCGGAGGTTGCTGACTGGATTAGAGGCTCTGAGTTAAATGAGGAAATTTCCGAGGTTGCTGCCTGGATTAGAGGCTCTGAGTTATGTGGGGAAATTTCCGAGGATGCTGCCTGGATTAGAGGCTCTGAGTTACGTGGGGAAATATCTGAGGTTGCTGCCTGGTTTAGAGGCTCTGAGTCATATTGGGAAATTTCCGAGGTTGCTGCCTGGATTAGAGGCTCTGAGTTATGTGGGGAAATTTCGGAAATTGCTGCCTGGATTAGAGGCACTGAGTTCTGTGGGAAAATTTCCGAGGTTGCTGCCTGGATTAGAGGCTCTGAGTCATAATGGGAAATTTCCGAGGTTGCTGCCTGGATTAGAGGCTCTGAGTTATGTGGGGGAATTTTAGAAATTGCTGCCTGGATTAGAGGCTCTGAGTTCTGTGGGGAAATTTCCGAGGTGGCTACCTGGATTAGAGGCTCTGAGTTATGTGGGGAAATTTCCGAGGATACTGCCTGGATTAGAGGCTCTGAGTTATGTGGGGAAATATCTGAGGTTGCTGCCTGGATTAGAGGCTCTGAGTTAAATGAGGAAATTTCCGAGGTTGCTGCCTGGATTAGAGGCTCTGAGTTATAATGGGAAATTTCCGAGGTTGCTGCCTGGATTAGAGGCTCTGAGTTATAACGGGAAATTTCTGAAGTTGCTGCCTGGATTAGAGGCTCTGAGTTATAAAGGGGAAATGTCGGACGTTGCTGCCTGGATTAGAGGCTCTGAGTTACGTGGGGAAATTTCCAAGGTTGCTGCCTGGATTAGAGGCTCTGATTTATTTGAGGATATTTCCGAGGATGCTGCCTGGATTAGAGGCTCTGAGTTATGTGGGGAAATTTCGGAGGTTGCTGCCTGGATTAGAGGCTCTGAGTTCTGTGGGGAAATTTCCAAGGTTGCTGCCTCGATTAGAGGCTCTGAATTATATGAGGAAATTTCCAAGGTTGCTACCTGGATTAGGGACTCTGAGTTATAAAGGGCAATTTCAGAGTTTGCTGCCTGGATTAGAGGTTCTGAGTTATGTGGGGAAATTTACAAGGTTGCTGCCTAGATTAGAGGCTCTGAGTTATGTTGGGAAATTTTGGAGGTTGCTGCCTGGATTAGAGGCTCTGAATTATTTGAGGATATTTCCGAGGATGCTGCCTGGATTAGAGGCTCTGAGTTCTGTGGGGAAATTTCCAAGGTTGCTGCCTCGATTAGAGGCTCTGAATTATATGAGGAAATTTCCGAGGTTGCTACCTGGATTAGAGTCTCTGAGTTATAAAGGGCAATTTCAGAGTTTGCTGCCTGGATTAGAGGCTCTGAGTTATGTGGGGAAATTTACAAGGTTGCTGCCTAGATTAGAGGCTCTGAGTTATGTTGGGAAATTTTGGAGGTTGCTGCCTGGATTATAGGCTCTGAGTTATGTTGGGAAATTTCGGAGGTTGCTGCCTGGATTAGAGGCTCTGAGTTATGTTGGGAGATGTCGGAGGTTGCTGCCTGGATTAGAGGCTCTGAGTTATGTCGGGAAATTTCGGAGGTTGCTGCCTAGATTAGAGGCTCTGAGTTATGTTGGGAAATTTCGGGGGCTGCACCCTTGATTAGAGGTTCTCAGCTATGTGGGGAAATTTCTGAGGTTGCTGCCTGGATTAGAGGCTCTGAGTTATTTTGGGAAATTTCGGGGGCTGCACCCTTGATTAGAGGTTCTCAGTTATGTGGGGAGATTTCTGAGGTTGCTGCCTGGATTAGAGGCTCTGAGTTATGAGGGGAAATTTCCGATGTTGCTGCCTGGATTAGAGGCTCTGAGTTATATGAGGAAATTTCCGAGGATGCTGCCTGGATTAGAGGCACTGAGTTATGTTGGGAAATTTCGGAGGTTGCTGCCTGGATTAGAGGCTCTGAGTTATGTCGGGAAATTTCCGAGGTTGCTGCCTGGATTAGAGGCTCTGAGTTATAAGGGGAATTTTCCGATGTTGCTGCCTGGATTAGAGGCTCTGAGTTATGTGGGGAAATTTCCGAGGTTGCTGCCTGGATTAGAGGCTCTGAGGTATAAGGGGAATTTTCCGATGTTACTGCCTGGATTAGAGGCTCTGAGTTATGTGGGGAAATTTCCAAGGTTGCTGCCTAGATTAGAGGCTCTGAGTTATGTGGGGAAATTTCCAAGATTGCTGCCTAGATTAGAGGCTCTGAGTTATGTGGGGAAATTTCCAAGGTTGCTGCCTAGATTAGAGGCTCTGAGTTATGTTGGGAAATTTCGGAGGTTGCTGACTGGATTAGAGGGACTGAGTTAAATGAGGACATTTCCGAGGTTGCAGACTGGATTAGAGGCTCTGAGTTATGTGGGGAAATTTCGGAGGTTGCTGCCTGGATTAGAGGCTCTCAGTTATGTGGGGAAATTTCCGAGGTTGCTCCCTGGATTAGAGGCTCTGAGTTATATGAGGAAATTTCTGAGGATGCTACCTGGATTAGAGGCTCTGACGTATGTTGGAAATTTCGGAGGTTGCTGCCTGGATTAGAGTCTCTGAGTTATGTGGGGAAACTTCTGAGGTTGCTGCCTGGATTAGAGGCTCTGATTTATGTTGGGATATTTCGCAGGTTGCTGCCTGGATTAGAGGCTGTAAATAATGTGGGGAAATTTCCACCGTTGCTGTCTGGATTAGAGGCTCTGAGCTATAAAGGGATATTTCCGAGTTTGCTGCCAGGATTAGAGAGTCTGAGTTACGTTGGGAAGTTCCGGACTTTGATGCCTGGAGTTGAGGTTCTGAGTTACGTGGGGAAATTTCCGAGGTAGATGCCTGGATTAGAGTCTCTGAGTTAAATGAGGAAATTTCCGAGGTTGCTGCCTGGATAAGATGCTCTGATTTATGTTGGGAAATTTCGGAGGTTGCTGCCTGGATTAGAGGGACTGAGCTATAAGGGGATATTTCGCAGGTTGCAGCCTGGATTAGAGGCTGTGAATAATGTGGGGAAATTCCCAACGTTGCTGCCTGGATTAGAGGATCCGAGTTAAATGAGGAAATTTCGGAGGTTGCTGCCTGGATTAGAGGATCTGAGTTAAATGAGGAAATTTCGGAGGTTGCTGCCTGGATTAGAGGATCTGAGTTAAATGGGGAAATTTCCGAGGTTGCTGCCTGGATTAGAGGCTCTGAGTTAAATGTGGAAATTTCGGAGGTTGCTGCCTGGATTAGAGGATCTGAGTTAAATGGGGAAATTTCCGAGGTTGCCGCCTGGATTAGAGGCTCCGAGTTATGTGGGGAAATTTCCGAGTTTGCTGCCTGGATTAGAGGCTCTGGGTTATGTGGGGAAATTTCGGACGTTGCTGCTTGGATTAGAGGCTCTGAGTTATGTGGGGAAATTTCCAAGGTTGCTGCCTGGATTAGAGGCTCTGAGTTATTTGAGGATATTTCCGAGAATGCTGCCTGGATTAGAGGCTCTGAGTTATGTTGGGAAATTTCGGAGGTTGCTGCCTGGATTAGAGGGTCTGAGTTATGTGGGGAAATTCCGAGGTTGCTGCCTGGATTAGAGGCTCTGAGTTATGTGGGGAAATTTCGGAGGTTGCTGACTCGATTAGAGGCTCTGAATTATATGAGGAAATTTTCGAGGTTGCTACCTGGATTAGAAACTCTGAGTTATAAAGGGCAATTTCAGAGTTTGCTGCCTGGATTAGAGGCTCTGAGTTATGTGGGGAAATTTACAAGGTTGCTGCCTTGATTAGAGGCTCTGAGTTATGTTGGGAAATTTTGGAGGTTGCTGCCTGGATTAGAGGCTCTGAGTTATGTTGGGAAATTTCGGAGGTTGCTGCCTGGATTACAGGCTCTGAGTTATAAGGGGAATTTTCCGACGTTGCTGCCTGGATTAGAGGCTCTGAGTTATGTGGGGAAATTTGCGATGTTGCTGCCTGGATTAGAGGCCCGGAGTTATGAGGGGAAATTTCCGATGTTGCTGCCTGGATTAGAGGCTCTGAGTTATATGAGGAAATTTCCGAGGATGCTGCCTGGATTAGAGGCTCTGAGTTATGTTGGGAAATTTCGGAGGTTGCTGCCTGGATTAGAGGCTCTGAGTTATGTCGGGAAATTTCTGAGGTTGCTGCCTGGATTACAGGCTCTGAGTTATAAGGGGAATTTTCCGACGTTGCTGCCTGGATTAGAGTCTCTGAGTTATAAAGGGAATTTTCCGATGTTGCTGCCTGGATTAGAGGCTCAGAGTTATAAAGCGAAATTTCGGAGGTTGCTGCCTGGATTAGAGGCTCTGAGTTAAATGAGGAAATTTCCGAGGTTGCTGCCTGGATTAGAGGCTCTGAGTTATAATGGGAAATTTCCGAGGTTGCTGCCTGGATTAGAGGCTCTGAGTTATAACGGGAAATTTCTGAAGTTGCTGCCTGGATTAGAGGCTCTGAGTTATGAAGGGGAAATGTCGGACGTTGCTGCCTGGATTAGAGGCTCTGAGTTACGTGGGGAAATTTCCAAGGTTGCTGCCTGGATTAGAGGCTCTGATTTATTTGAGGATATTTCCGAGGATGCTGCCTGGATTAGAGGCTCTGAGTTATGTGGGGAAATTTCGGAGGTTGCTGCCTGGATTAGAGGCTCTGAGTTCTGTGGGGAAATTTCCAAGGTTGCTGCCTCGATTAGAGGCTCTGAATTATATGAGGAAATTTCCAAGGTTGCTACCTGGATTAGGGACTCTGAGTTATAAAGGGCAATTTCAGAGTTTGCTGCCTGGATTAGAGGTTCTGAGTTATGTGGGGAAATTTACAAGGTTGCTGCCTAGATTAGAGGCTCTGAGTTATGTTGGGAAATTTTGGAGGTTGCTGCCTGGATTAGAGGCTCTGAATTATTTGAGGATATTTCCGAGGATGCTGCCTGGATTAGAGGCTCTGAGTTCTGTGGGGAAATTTCCAAGGTTGCTGCCTCGATTAGAGGCTCTGAATTATATGAGGAAATTTCCGAGGTTTCTACCTGGATTAGAGTCTCTGAGTTATAAAGGGCAATTTCAGAGTTTGCTGCCTGGATTAGAGGCTCTGAGTTATGTGGGGAAATTTACAAGGTTGCTGCCTAGATTAGAGGCTCTGAGTTATGTTGGGAAATTTTGGAGGTTGCTGCCTGGATTATAGGCTCTGAGTTATGTTGGGAGATGTCGGAGGTTGCTGCCTGGATTAGAGGCTCTGAGTTATGTCGGGAAATTTCGGAGGTTGCTGCCTAGATTAGAGGCTCTGAGTTATGTTGGGAAATTTCGGGGGCTGCACCCTTGATTAGAGGTTCTCAGTTATGTGGGGAAATTTCTGAGGTTGCTGCCTGGATTAGAGGCTCTGAGTTATGTTGGGAAATTTCGGGGGCTGCACCCTTGATTAGAGGTTCTCAGTTATGTGGGGAGATTTCTGAGGTTGCTGCCTGGATTAGAGGCTCTGAGTTATGAGGGGAAATTTCCGATGTTGCTGCCTGGATTAGAGGCTCTGAGTTATATGAGGAAATTTCCGAGGATGCTGCCTGGATTAGAGGCACTGAGTTATGTTGGGAAATTTCGGAGGTTGCTGCCTGGATTAGAGGCTCTGAGTTATGTCGGGAAATTTCCGAGGTTGCTGCCTGGATTAGAGGCTCTGAGTTATAAGGGGAATTTTCCGATGTTGCTGCCTGGATTAGAGGCTCTGAGTTATGTGGGGAAATTTCCGAGGTTGCTGCCTGGATTAGAGGCTCTGAGGTATAAGGGGAATTTTCCGATGTTACTGCCTGGATTAGAGGCTCTGAGTTATGTGGGGAAATTTCCAAGGTTGCTGCCTAGATTAGAGGCTCTGAGTTATGTGGGGAAATTTCCAAGATTGCTGCCTAGATTAGAGGCTCTGAGTTATGTGGGGAAATTTCCAAGGTTGCTGCCTAGATTAGAGGCTCTGAGTTATGTTGGTAAATTTCGGAGGTTGCTGACTGGATTAGAGGGACTGAGTTAAATGAGGACATTTCCGAGGTTGCAGACTAGATTAGAGGCTCTGAGTTATGTGGGGAAATTTCGGAGGTTGCTGCCTGGATTAGAGGCTCTCAGTTATGTGGGGAAATTTCCGAGGTTGCTCCCTGGATTAGAGGCTCTGAGTTATATGAGGAAATTTCTGAGGATGCTACCTGGATTAGAGGCTCTGAGGTATGTTGGAAATTTCGGAGGTTGCTGCCTGGATTAGAGTCTCTGAGTTATGTGGGGAAACTTCTGAGGTTGCTGCCTGGATTAGAGGCTCTGATTTATGTTGGGATATTTCGCAGGTTGCTGCCTGGATTAGAGGCTGTAAATAATGTGGGGAAATTTCCACCGTTGCTGTCTGGATTAGAGGCTCTGAGCTATAAAGGGATATTTCCGAGTTTGCTGCCAGGATTAGAGAGTCTGAGTTACGTTGGGAAGTTCCGGACTTTGATGCCTGGAGTTGAGGTTCTGAGTTACGTGGGGAAATTTCCGAGGTAGATGCCTGGATTAGAGTCTCTGAGTTAAATGAGGAAATTTCCGAGGTTGCTGCCTGGATAAGATGCTCTGATTTATGTTGGGAAATTTCGGAGGTTGCTGCCTGGATTAGAGGGACTGAGCTATAAGGGGATATTTCGCAGGTTGCAGCCTGGATTAGAGGCTGTGAATAATGTGGGGAAATTTCCAACGTTGCTGCCTGGATTAGAGGATCCGAGTTAAATGAGGAAATTTCGGAGGTTGCTGCCTGGATTAGAGGATCTGAGTTAAATGAGGAAATTTCGGAGGTTGCTGCCTGGATTAGAGGATCTGAGTTAAATGGGGAAATTTCCGAGGTTGCTGCCTGGATTAGAGGCTCTGAGTTAAATGTGGAAATTTCGGAGGTTGCTGCCTGGATTAGAGGATCTGAGTTAAATGGGGAAATTTCCGAGGTTGCCGCCTGGATTAGAGGCTCCGAGTTATGTGGGGAAATTTCCGAGTTTGCTGCCTGGATTAGAGGCTCTGGGTTATGTGGGGAAATTTCGGACGTTGCTGCTTGGATTAGAGGCTCTGAGTTATGTGGGGAAATTTCCAAGGTTGCTGCCTGGATTAGAGGCTCTGAGTTATTTGAGGATATTTCCGAGAATGCTGCCTGGATTAGAGGCTCTGAGTTATGTTGGGAAATTTCGGAGGTTGCTGCCTGGATTAGAGGGTCTGAGTTATGTGGGGAAATTCCGAGGTTGCTGCCTGGATTAGAGGCTCTGAGTTATGTGGGGAAATTTCGGAGGTTGCTGCCTGGATTAGAGGCTCTGAGTTCTGTAGGGAAATTTCCAAGGTTGCTGCCTCGATTAGAGGCTCTGAATTATATGAGGAAATTTTCGAGGTTGCTACCTGGATTAGAAACTCTGAGTTATAAAGGGCAATTTCAGAGTTTGCTGCCTGGATTAGAGGCTCTGAGTTATGTGGGGAAATTTACAAGGTTGCTGCCTTGATTAGAGGCTCTGAGTTATGTTGGGAAATTTTGGAGGTTGCTGCCTGGATTAGAGGCTCTGAGTTATGTTGGGAAATTTCGGAGGTTGCTGCCTGGATTACAGGCTCTGAGTTATAAGGGGAATTTTCCGACGTTGCTGCCTGGATTAGAGGCTCTGAGTTATGTGGGGAAATTTGCGATGTTGCTGCCTGGATTAGAGGCTCGGAGTTATGAGGGGAAATTTCCGATGTTGCTGCCTGGATTAGAGGCTCTGAGTTATATGAGGAAATTTCCGAGGATGCTGCCTGGATTAGAGGCTCTGAGTTATGTTGGGAAATTTCGGAGGTTGCTGCCTGGATTAGAGGCTCTGAGTTATATCGGGAAATTTCTGAGGTTGCTGCCTGGATTACAGGCTCTGAGTTATAAGGGGAATTTTCCGACGTTGCTGCCTGGATTAGAGTCTCTGAGTTATAAGGGGAATTTTCCGATGTTGCTGCCTGGATTAGAGGCTCAGAGTTATAAAGCGAAATTTCGGAGGTTGCTGCCTGGATTAGAGGCTCTGAGTTATAAGGGGAATTTTCCGATGTTGCTGCCTGGATTAGAGGCTCTGAGTTATGTGGGGAAATTTCCGAGGTTGCTGCCTGGATTATAAGCTCTGAGTTATAAGGGGAATTTTCCGATGTTGCTGCCTGGATTAGAGGCTCTGAGTTATGTGGGGAAATTTCCGAGGTAGCTGCCTGGATTAGAGGCTCTGAGTTAAAAGTTGAATTTTCCGATGTTGCTGCCTGGATTAGAGGCTCTGAGTTATGTGGGGAAATTTCCAAGGTTGCTGCCTAGATTAGAGGCACTGAGGTATGTTGGAAATTTCGTAGGTTGCTGCCTGGATTAGAGTCTCTGAGTTATGTGGGGAAATTTCTGAGGTTGCTGCCTGGATTAGAGGCTCAGAGTTATGTTGGGAAATTTCGGAGGTTGCTGCCTGGATTAGAGGCTCAGAGTTATGTTGGGACATTTCGGAGGTTGCTGCCTGGATTAGATGCTCTGATTTATGTTGGGAAATTTCGGAGGTTGTTGCCTGGATTAGAGGCTCTGAGTTAAATGAGGAAATTTCCGAGATTGCTGCCAGGATTAGAGGCTCTGAGTTGTGTGGGGAAATTTCGGAAATTTCTGCCTGGATTAGAGGCTCTGAGTTATGTGGGGAAATTTACAAGGTTGCTGCCTCGATTAGAGGCTCTGAGTTATGTTGGGAAATTTTGGAGGTTGCTGCCTGGATTATAGGCTCTGAGTTATGTTGGGAAATTTCGGAGGTTGCTGCCTGGATTAGAGGCTCTGAGTTATGTTGGGAGATGTCGGAGGTTGCTGCCTGGATTAGAGGCTCTGAGTTATGTCGGGAAATTTCGGAGGTTGCTGCCTAGATTAGAGGCTCTGAGTTATGTTGGGAAATTTCGGGGGCTGCACCCTTGATTAGAGGTTCTCAGTTATGTGGGGAAATTTCTGAGGTTGCTGCCTGGATTAGAGGCTCAGAGTTATGTTGGGAAATTTCTGAGGTTGCTGCCTGGATTAGAGGCTCTGAGTTATGAGGGGAAATTTCCGATGTTGCTGCCTGGATTATAGGCTCTGTGTTATGTTGGGAAATTTCGGGGGCTGCACCCTTGATTAGAGGTTCTCAGTTATGTGGGGAAATTTCTGAGGTTGCTGCCTGGATTAGAGGCTCTGAGTTATGAGGGGAAATTTCCGATGTTGCTGCCTGGATTAGAGGCTCTGAGTTATATGAGGAAATTTCCGAGGATGCTGCCTGGATTAGAGGCACTGAGTTATCTTGGGAAATTTCGGAGGTTGCTGCCTGGATTAGAGGCTCTGAGTTATGTCGGGAAATTTCCGGGGTTGCTGCCTGGATTAGAGGCTCTGAGTTATAAGGGGAATTTTCCGATGTTGCTGCCTGGATTAGAGGCTCTGAGTTATGTGGGGAAATTTCCGAGGTTGCTGCCTGGATTAGAGGCTCTGAGGTATAAGGGGAATTTTCCGATGTTACTGCCTGGATTAGAGGCTCTGAGTTATGTGGGGAAATTTCCAAGGTTGCTGCCTAGATTAGAGGATCTGAGTTATGTGGGGAAATTTCCAAGATTGCTGCCTAGATTAGAGGCTCTGAGTTACGTGGGGAAATTTCCAAGGTTGCTGCCTAGATTAGAGGCTCTGAGTTATGTTGGGAAATTTCGGAGGTTGCTGACTGGATTAGAGGGACTGAGTTAAATGAGGACATTTCCGAGGTTGCAGACTGGATTAGAGGCTCTGAGTTATGTGGGGAAATTTCGGAGGTTGCTGCCTGGATTAGAGGCTCTCAGTTATGCGGGGAAATTTCCGAGGTTGCTGCCTGGATTAGAGGCTCTGAGTTATATGAGGAAATTTCTGAGGATGCTACCTGGATTAGAGGCTCTGAGGTATGTTGGTATTTTCGGAGGTTGCTGCCTGGATTAGAGTCTCTGAGTTATGTGGGGAAACTTCTGAGGTTGCTGCCTGGATTAGAGGCTCTGATTTATGTTGGGATATTTCGCAGGTTGCTGCCTGGATTAGAGGCTGTAAATAATGTGGGGAAATTTCCACCGTTGCTGTCTGGATTAGAGGCTCTGAGCTATAATGGGATATTTCCGAGTTTGCTGCCAGGATTAGAGGGTCTGAGTTACGTTGGGAAGTTCCGGACTTTGATGCCTGGAGTTGAGGTTCTGAGTTACGTGGGGAAATTTCCGAGGTAGATGCCTGGATTAGAGTCTCTGAGTTAAATGACGAAATTTCCGAGGTTGCTGCCTGGATAAGATGCTCTGATTTATGTTGGGAAATTTCGGAGGTTGCTGCCTGGATTAGAGGGACTGAGCTATAAGGGGATATTTCGCAGGTTGCAGCCTGGATTAGAGGCTGTGAATAATGTGGGGAAATTTCCAACGTTGCTGCCTGGATTAGAGGATCCGAGTTAAATGAGGAAATTTCGGAGGTTGCTGCCTGGATTAGAGGATCTGAGTTAAATGAGGAAATTTCGGAGGTTGCTGCCTGGATTAGAGGATCTGAGTTAAATGGGGAAATTTCCGAGGTTGCTGCCTGGATTAGAGGCTCTGAGTTAAATGTGGAAATTTCGGAGGTTGCTGCCTGGATTAGAGGATCTGAGTTAAATGGGGAAATTTCCGAGGTTGCCGCCTGGAATAGAGGCTCCGAGTTATGTGGGGAAATTTCCGAGTTTGCTGCCTGGATTAGAGGCTCTGGGTTATGTGGGGAAATTTCGGACGTTGCTGCTTGGATTAGAGGCTCTGAGTTATGTGGGGAAATTTCCAAGGTTGCTGCCTGGATTAGAGGCTCTGAGTTATTTGAGGATATTTCCGAGAATGTTGCCTGGATTAGAGGCTCTGAGTTATGTTGGGAAATTTCGGAGGTTGCTGCCTGGATTAGATGGTCTGAGTTATGTGGGGAAATTCCGAGGTTGCTGCCTGGATTGGAGGCTCTGAGTTATGTGGGGAAATTTCGGAGGTTGCTGCATGGATTAGAGGCTCTGATTCTGTAGGGAAATTTCCAAGGTTGCTGCCTCGATTAGAGGCTCTGAATTATATGAGGAAATTTTCGAGGTTGCTACCTGGATTAGAAACTCTGAGTTATAAAGGGCAATTTCAGAGTTTGCTGCCTGGATTAGAGGCTCTGAGTTATGTGGGGAAATTTACAAGGTTGCTGCCTAGATTAGAGGCTCTGAGTTATGTTGGGAAATTTTGGAGGTTGCTGCCTGGATTAGAGGCTCTGAGTTATAAGGGGAATTTTCCGACGTTGCTGCCTGGATTAGAGGCTCTGAGTTATGTGGGGAAATTTGCGATGTTGCTGCCTGGATTAGAGGCTCGGAGTTATGAGGGGAAATTTCCGATGTTGCTGCCTGGACTAGAGGCTCTGAGTTATATGAGGAAATTTCCGAGGATGCTGCCTGGATTAGAGGCTCTGAGTTAAGTTGGGAAATTTCGGAGGTTGCTGCCTGGATTAGAGGCTCTGAGTTATGTCGGGAAATTTCTGAGGTTGCTGCCTGGATTACAGGCTCTGAGTTATAAGGGGAATTTTCCGACGTTGCTGCCTGGATTAGAGTCTCTGAGTTATAAGGGGAATTTTCCGATGTTGCTGCCTGGATTAGAGGCTCAGAGTTATAAAGCGAAATTTCGGAGGTTGCTGCCTGGATTAGAGGCTCTGAGTTATAAGGGGAATTTTCCGATGTTGCTGCCTGGATTAGAGGCTCGGAGTTATGTGGGGAAATTTCGGAGGTTGCTGCCTGGATTAGAGGCTCTGAGTTATGTGGGGAAATTTCCGAGGTTGCTGCCTGGATTATAAGCTCTGAGTTATAAGGGGAATTTTCCGATGTTGCTGCCTGGATTAGAGGCTCTGAGTTATGTGGGGAAATTTCCGAGGTAGCTGCCTGGATTAGAGGCTCTGAGTTAAAAGTTGAATTTTCCGATGTTGCTGTCTGGATTAGAGGCTCTGAGTTATGTGGGGAAATTTCCAAGGTTGCTGCCTAGATTAGAGGCACTGAGGTATGTTGGAAATTTCGTAGGTTGCTGCCTGGATTAGAGTCTCTGAGTTATGTGGGGAAATTTCTGAGGTTGCTGCCTGGATTAGAGGCTCAGAGTTATGTTGGGAAATTTCGGAGGTTGCTGCCTGGATTAGAGGCTCAGAGTTATGTTGGGACATTTCGGAGGTTGCTGCCTGGATTAGATGCTCTGATTTATGTTGGGAAATTTCGGAGGTTGTTGCCTGGATTAGAGGCTCTGAGTTAAATGAGGAAATTTCCGAGGTTGCTGCCAGGATTAGAGGCTCTGAGTTGTGTGGGGAAATTTCGGAAATTTCTGCCTGGATTAGAGGCTCTGAGTTATGTGGGGAAATTTCCGAGGTTGCTGCCTGGATTAGAGGCTCTGAGTCATATTGGGAAATTTCCGAGGTTGCTGCCTGGATTAGAGGGTCTGAGTTATGTGGGGAAATTTCGGAAATTGCTGCCCGGATTAGAGGCTCTGAGTTCTGTGGGGAAATTTCCGATGATACTGCCTGGATTAGAGGCTCTGAGTTATGTGGGGAAATATCTGAGGTTGCTGCCTGGATTAGAGGCTCTGGGTTATGTGGGGAAATTTCGGAGGTTGCTGCCGGGATTAGAGGCTCTGAGTTATGTCGGGAAATTTCCGAGGTTGCTACCTGTATTAGAGGCTCTGAGTTATGTCGGGAAATTTCCGAGGTTGCTACCTGGATTAGAGGCTCTGAGTTATAAGGGGAATTTTCCGACGTTGCTGCCTGGATTAGAGGCTCTGATTTATGTGGGGAAATTTACAAGGTTGCTGCCTAGATTAGAGGCTCTGAGTTATGTTGGGAAATTTCGGAGGTTGCTGCCTGGATTAGAGGCTCTGAGTTATGTTGGGAAATTTCTGAAGTTGCTGCCTGGATTAGAGGCTCTGGGTTATGTGGGGATATTTCCGAGGTTGCTACCTGGATTAGAGGCTCTGGGTTATGTGGGGAAATTTCCGAGGTTGCTGCCTGGATTAGAGGCTCTGTGTAATGTTGGGAAATTTCGGGGGCTGCACCCTTGATTAGGGGTTCTGAGTTATGTGGGGAAATTTCCAAGGTTGCTGCCTAGATTAGAGGCTCTGAGGTATGTTGGAAATTTCGTAGGTTGCTGCCTGGATTAGAGTCTCTGAGTTATGTGGGGAAATTTCTGAGGTTGCTGCCTGGATTAGAGGCTCAGAGTTATGTTGGGAAATTTCGGAGGTTGCTGCCCGGATTAGAGGCTCAGAGTTATGTTGGGAAATTTCGGAGGTTGTTGCCTGGATTAGAGGCTCTGAGTTAAATGAGGAAATTTCCGAGGTTGCTGCCAGGATTAGAGGCTCTGAGTTGTGTGGGGAAATTTCGGAAATTTCTGCCTTGATTAGAGGCTCTGAGCTATGTGGGGAAATATCCGAGGTTGCTGCCTGGATTAGATGCTCTGAGTTAAATGAGGAAATTTCCGAGGTTGCTGCCTGGATTAGAGGGTCTGAGTTATGTGGGGAAATTTCCGAAATTGCTGCCCGGATTAGAGGCTCTGAGTTCTGTGGGGAAATTTCGGAAATCTCTGCCTGGATTAGAGGCTCTGAGCTATGTGGGGAAACTTCCGAGGTTGCTGCCTGGATTAGAGGCTCTGAGTCATATTGGGAAATTTCCGAGGTTGCTGCCTGGATTAGAGGGTCTGAGTTATGTGGGGAAATTTCGGAAATTGCTGCCTGGATTAGAGGCTCTGAGTTATGTGGGGAAATATCTGAGGTTGCTACCTGGATTAGAGGCTCTGAGTTATGTCGGGAAATTTCCCAGGTTGCTACCTGGATTAGAGGCTCTGAGTTATGTCGGGAAATTTCCCAGGTTGCTACCTGGATTAGAGGCTCTGAGTTATAAGGGGAATTTTCCGACGTTGCTGCCTGGATTAGAGGCTCTGATTTATGTGGGTAAATTTACAAGGTTGCTGCCTAGATTAGAGGCTCTGAGTTAAGTTGGGAAATTTTGGAGGTTGCTGCCTGGATTAGAGGCTCTGAGTTATGTTGGGAGATGTCGGAGGTTGCTGCCTGAATTAGAGGGTCTGAGTTATGTTGGGAAATTTCTGAGGTTGCTGCCTGGATTAGAGGCTCTGGGTCATGTGGGGAAATTTCCGAGGTTGCTGCCTGGATTAGAGGCTCTGGTTTATGTGGGGAAATTTCCGAGGTTGCTGCCTGGATTAGAGGCTCTGTGTAATGTTGGGAAATTTCGGGGGCTGCACCCTTGATTAGGGGTTCTGAGTTATGTGGGGAAATTTCCAAGGTTGCTGCCTAGATTAGAGGCTCTGAGGTATGTTAGAAATTTCGTAGGTTGCTGCCTGGATTCGAGTCTCTGAGTTATGTGGGGAAATTTCTGAGGTTGCTGCCTGGATTAGAGGCTCAGAGTTATGTTGGGAAATTTCGGAGGTTGCTGCCTGGATTAGAGGCTCAGTGTTATGTTGGGAAATTTCGGAGGTTGCTGCCTGGATTAGATGCTCTGAGTTATGTTGGGAAATTTCGGAGGTTGTTGCCTGGATTAGAGGCTCTGAGTTAAATGAGGAAATTTCCGAGGTTGCTGCTAGGATTAGAGGCTCTGAGTTGTGTGGGGAAATTTCGGAAATTTCTGCCTGGATTAGAGGCTCTGAGCTACGTGGGGAAATTTCCGAGGTTGCTGCCTGGATTAGAGGCTCTGAGTCATATTGGGAAATTTCCGAGGTTGCTGCCTGGATTAGAGGGTCTGAGTTATGTGGGGAAATTTCGGAAATTGCTGCCCGGATTAGAGGCTCTGAGTTCTGTGGGGAAATTTCCGAGGTTGCTACCTGGATTAGAGGCTCTGAGTAATGTCGGGAAATTTCCGAGGTTGCTACCTGGATTAGAGGCTCTGAGTTATAAGGGGAATTTTCCGACGTTGCTGCCTGGATTAGAGGCTCTGATTTATGTGGGGAAATTTACAAGGTTGCTGCCTAGATTAGAGACTGTGAGTTCAGTTGGGAAATTTTGGAGGTTGCTGCCTGGATTAGAGGCTCTGAGTTATGTTGGGAAATTTCGGAGGTTGCTGCCTGGATTAGAGGCTCTGAGTTATGTTGGGAGATGTCGGAGGTTGCTGCCTGGATTAGAGGCTCTGAGTTATGTTGGGAAATTTCTGAGGTTGCTGCCTGGATTAGAGGCTCTGGGTTATGTGGGGAAATTTCCGAGGTTGCTGCCTGGATTAGAGGCTCTGAGTCATATGGGGAAATTTCCGAGGTTGCTGCCTGGATTAGAGGGTCTGAGTTATGTGGGGAAATTTCGGAAATTGCTGCCCGGATTAGAGGCTCTGAGTTCTGTGGGGAAATTTCCGAGGATACTGCCTGGATTAGAGGCTCTGAGTTATGTGGGGAAATATCTGAGGTTGCTGCCTGGATTAGAGGCTCTGGGTTATGTGGGGAAATTTCGGAGGTTGCTGCCGGGATTAGAGGCTCTGAGTTATGTCGGGAAATTTCCGAGGTTGCTACCTGGATTAGAGGCTCTGAGTTATGTCGGGAAATTTCCGACGTTGCTGCCTGGATTAGAGGCTCTGATTTATGTGGGGAAATTTACAAGGTTGCTGCCTAGATTAGAGACTCTGAGTTAAGTTGGGAAATTTTGGAGGTTGCTGCCTGGATTAGAGGCTCTGAGTTATGTTGGTAGATGTCGGAGGTTGCTGCCTGGATTAGAGGCTCTGAGTTATGTTGGGAGATGTCGGAGGTTGCTGCCTGGATTAGAGGCTCTGAGTTATGTTGGGAAATTTCTGAGATTGCTGCCTGGATTAGAGGCTCTGGGTTATGTGGGGAAATTTCCGAGGTTGCTGCCTGGATTAGAGGCTCTGGGTTATGTGGGGAAATTTCCGAGGTTGCTGCCTGGATTAGAGGCTCTGTGTAATGTTGGGAAATTTCGGGGGCTGCACCCTTGATTAGGGGTTCTGAGTTATGTGGGGAAATTTCTGAGGTTGTTGCCGGGATTAGAGGCGCTGAGTTATGTGCAGAAATTTCAGAGGTTGCTGCCTGGATTAGAGGCTCTGAGTTATGTGGGGAAATTTGCCAAGTTGCTGCCTGGATTAGAGGCTCTGAGTTATGAGGGGAAATTTCCGATGTTGCTGCCTGGATTAGAGGCTCTGAGTTATATGAGGAAATTTCCGAGGATGCTGCCTGGATTAGATGCTGTGAGTTATGTTGGGAAATTTCGGAGGTTGCTGCCTGGATTAGAGGCTCTGAGTTATGTCGGGAAATTTCTGAGGTTGCTGCCTGGATTAGAGGCTCTGAGTTATAAGGGGAATTTTCCGACGTTGCTGCCTGGATTAGAGGCTCAGAGTTATAAAGGGAAATTTCGGAGGTTGCTGCCTGGATTAGAGGCTCTGAGTTATAAGGGGAATGTTCCGATGTTGCTGCCTGGATTAGAGGCTCTGAGTTATGTGGGGAAATTTCCGAGGTTGCTGCCTGGATTAGAAGCTCTGAGTTATAAGGGGAATTTTCTGATGTTGCTGCCTGGATTAGAGGCTCTGAGTTATGTGGGGAAATTTCCGAGGTAGCTGCCTGGATTAGAGGCTCTGAGTTAAAAGGTGAATTTTCCGAGGTTGCTGCCTGGATTAGAGGATCTGTGTAATGTTGGGAAATTTCGGGGGTTGCACCCTTGATTAGGGGTTCTGAGTTATGTGGGGAAATTTCTGAGGTTGTTGCCGGGATTAGAGGCTCTGAGTTATAAAGTGAAATTTCGGAGGTTGCTGCCTGGATTAGAGGCTCTGAGTTATTTCAGGATATTTCCGAGGATGCTGCCTGGATTAGAGGCTCGGAGTTATGTTGGGTAATTTCGGGAGCTGCACCCTTGATTAGGGGTTCTGAGTTATGAGGGGAAATTTCCGAGGTTGATGCCTGGATTAGAGGCTCTGAGTTATATGAGGAAATTTCGGAGGTTGCTGCCTGGATTAGAGGCGCTTAGTTATGTGCGGAAATTTCAGAGGTTGCTGCCTGGATTAGAGGCTCTGAGTTATGTGGGGAATTTTCCGATGTTGCTGCCCGGATTAGAGGCTCTGAGTTATGAGGGGAAATTTCCGAGGTTGCTGCCTGGATTAGAGGCTCTGAGTTATGAGGGGAAATTTCCGATGTTGCTGCCTGGATTAGAGGCTCTGAGTTATATGAGGAAATTTCCGAGGATGCTGCCTGGATTAGAGGCTCTGAGTTATGTTGGGAAATTTCGGAGGTTGCTGCCTGGATTAGAGGCTCTGAGTTATGTCGGGAAATTTCCGAGGTTGCTGCCTGGATTAGAGGCTCTGAGTTATAAGGGGAATTTTCCGACGTTGCTGCCTGGATTAGAGGCTCGGAGTTATAAGGGGAATTTTCCGATGTTACTGCCTGGATTAGAGGCTCTGAGTTATAAAGGGAAATTTCGGAGGTTGCTGCCTGGATTAGAGGCTCTAAGTTATAAGGGGAATTTTCCGATGTTGCTGCCTGGATTAGAGGCTCTGAGTTATGTGGGGAAATTTCCGATGTTGCTGCCTGGATTAGAGGCTCTGAGTTATGTGGGGAAATTTCCAAGGTTGCTGCCTAGATTAGAGGCTCTGAGGTATGTTGGAAATTTCGGAGGTTGCTGCCTGGATTAGAGTCTCTGAGTTATGTGGGGAAATTTCTGAGGTTGCTGCCTGGATTAGAGGCTCAGAGTTATGTTGGGAAATTTCGGAGGTTGTTGCCTGGAGTAGAGCCTCTGAGTTAAATGAGGAAATTTCCGAGGTTGCTGCCTGGATTAGAGGCTCTGAGTTGTGTGGGGAAATATCTGAGGTTGCTGCCTGGATTAGAGGCTCTGAGTTATAATGGGAAATTTCCGAGGTTGCTGCCTGGATTAGAGGCTCTGAGTTATAAAGGGGAAATGTCGGACGTTGCTGCCTGGATTAGAGGCTTTGAGTTATGTGGGGAAATTTCCGACGTTGCTGCCTGAATTAAAGGGTCTGAGTTATGTTGGGAAATTTCGGAGGTTTCTGCCTTGATTAGAGCCTCTGAGTTATGTGGGGAAACTTCCGAGTTTGCTGCCTGGATTGGAGGCTCTGAGTTATGTGGGGAAATTTCGGACGTTGCTGCCAGGATTAGAGGCTCTGAGTTATGTGGGGAAATTTCCAAGTTTGCTGCCTGGATTAGAGGCTCTGGGTTATGTGGGGAAATTTCCGAGGTTTCTCCCTGTATTAGAGGCTCTGGGTTATGTGGGGAAATTTCGGACGTTGCTGCCTGGATTAGAGGCTCTGAGTTATGTGGGAAAATTTCAGAGGTTGCTGCCTGGATTAGTGGCTCTGAGTGACGTTGGGAAATTTCGGGGGCTGCACCCTTGATTAGGGGTTCGGAGTTATGAGGGGAAATTTCCGAGGTTGCTGCCTGGATTGGAGAATCTGAGTTATATGAGGGAATTTCGGAGGTTGCTGCCTGGATTAGAGGAGCTGAGTTATGTGCGGAAATTTCAGAGGTTGCTGCCTGGATTGGAGGCTCTGAGTTATGTGGAGAAATTTCCGATGTTGCTGCCTGGATTAGAGGCTCTGAGTTATGAGGGGAAATTTCCGAGGTTGTTGCCTGGAGTAGAGCCTCTGAGTTAAATGAGGAAATTTCCGTGGTTGCTGCCTGGATTAGAGGCTCTGAGTTGTGTGGGGAAATATCTGAGGTTGCTGCCTGGATTAGAGGCTCTGAGTTATAATGGGAAATTTCCGAGGTTGCTGCCTGGATTAGAGGCTCTGAGTTATAAAGGGGAAATGTCGGACGTTGCTGCCTGGATTAGAGGCTCTGAGTTATGTGGGGAAATTTCCGACGTTGCTGCCTGAATTAAAGGGTCTGAGTTATGTTGGGAAATTTCGGAGGTTTCTGCCTTGATTAGAGCCTCTGAGTTATGTGGGGAATCTTCCGAGTTTGCTGCCTGGATTGGAGGCTCTGAGTTATGTTGGGAAATTTCGGACGTTGCTGCCAGGATTAGAGGCTCTGAGTGATGTTGGGAAATTTCGGGGGCTGCACCCTTGATTAGGGGTTCGGAGTTATGAGGGGAAATTTCCGAGGTTGCTGCCTGGAGTAGAGCCTCTGAGTTAAATGAGGAAATTTCCGAGGTTGCTGCCTGGATTAGAGGCTCTGAGTTGTGTGGGGAAATATCTGAGGTTGCTGCCTGGGTTAGAGGCTCTGAGTTATAATGGGAAATTTCCGAGGTTGCGGCCTGGATTAGAGGCTCTGAGTTATAAAGGGGAAATGTCGGACGTTGCTGCCTGGATTAGAGGCTCTGAGTTATGTGGGGAAATTTCCGACGTTGCTGCCTGAATTAAAGGGTCTGAGTTATGTTGGGAAATTTCGGAGGTTTCTGCCTTGATTAGAGCCTCTGAGTTATGTGGGGAAACTTCCGAGTTTGCTGCCTGGATTGGAGGCTCTGAGTTATGTGGGGAAATTTCGGACGTTGCTGCCAGGATTAGAGGCTCTGAGTTATGTGGGGAATTTTCCAAGTTTGCTGCCTAGATTTGAGGCTCTGAATTATATGAGGAAATTTCCGAGGTTGCTGCCTGGATTAGAGGCTCTGAGTTATTTCAGGATATTTCCGAGGATGCTGCCTGGATTAGAGGCTCTGAGTTATGTTGGGAAATTTCGGGGGCTGCACCCTTGATTAGGGGTACTGAGTTATGAGGGGAAATTTCCGAGGTTGCTGCCTGGATTGGAGGATCTGAGTTATATGAGGAAATTTCGGAGGTTGCTGCCTGGATTAGAGGCTCTGAGTTATGAGGGGAAATTTCCGATGTTGCTGCCTGGATTAGAGGGTCTGTGTTATGAGGGGAAATTTCCGAGGTTGCAGCCTGGATTAGAGGCTCTGAGTTATGAGGGCAAATTTCCGATGTTGCTGCCTGGATTAGAGGCTCTGAGTTATATGAGGAAATTTCCGAGGATGCTGCCTGGATTAGAGGCTCTGAGTTATGTTGGGAAATTTCGGAGGTTGCTGCCTGCATTAGAGGCTCGGAGTTATGTCGGGAAATTTCCGAGGTTGCTGCCTGGATTAGAGGCTCTGAGTTCTAAGGGGAATTTTCCGACTTTGCTGCCTGGATTAGAGGCTCTGAGTTATAAGGGGAATTTTCCGATGTTACTGCCTGGATTAGAGGCTCTGAGTTATGTGGGGAAATTTCCGAGGTTGCTGCCTGGATTAGAGTCTCTGAGTTATAAAGGGCAATTTCAGAGTTTGCTGCCTGGATTAGAGGGTCTGAGTTATGTGGGGAAATTTTCAAGGTTGCTGCCTGGATTAGAGGCTCTGAGTTATGTTGGGAAATTTTGGAGGTTGCTGCCTGGATTAGAGGCTCTGAGTTATGTTGGGAGATGTCGGAGGTTGCTGCCTGGATTAGAGGCTCTGAGTTATGTTGGGAAATTTCGGAGGTTGCTGCCTGGATTAGAGGCTCTGGGTTATGTGGGGAAATTTCCGAGGTTGCTGCCTGGATTAGAGGCTCTGCGTTATGTGGGGAAATTTCCGAGGTTGCTCCCTGTATTAGAGGCTCTGGGTTATGTGGGGAAATTTCGGACGTTGCTGCCTGGATTAGAGGCTCTGAGTTATGTGGGGAAATTTCGGAGGTTGCTGCCTGGATTAGAGGCTCTGAGTTATTTCAGGATATTTCCGAGGATGCTGCCTGGATTAGAGGCTCTGAGTTATGTTGGGAAATTTCGGGGGCTGCACCCTTGATTAGGGGTTCTGAGTTATGAGGGGAAATTTCCGAGGTTGCTGCCTGGATTGGAGGCTCTGAGTTATATGAGGAAATTTCGGAGGTTGCTGCCTGGATTAGAGGCTCTGAGTTATGAGGGGAAATTTCCGATGTTGCTGCCTGGATTAGAGGCTCTGTGTTATGAGGGGAAATTTCCGAGGTTGCAGCCTGGATTAGAGGCTCTGAGTTATGAGGGGAAATTTCCGATGTTGCTGCCTGGATTAGAGGCTCTGAGTTATATGAGGAAATTTCCGAGGATGCTGCCTGGATTAGAGGCTCTGAGTTATGTTGGGAAATTTCGGAGGTTGCTGCCTGCATTAGAGGCTCGGAGTTATGTCGGGAAATTTCCGAGGTTGCTGCCTGGATTGGAGGCTCTGAGTTCTAAGGGGAATTTTCCAACGTTGCTGCCTGGATTAGAGGCTCTGAGTTATAAGGGGAATTTTCCGATGTTACTGCCTGGATTAGAGGCTCTGAGTTATAAAGGGAAATTTCGGAGGTTGCTGCCTGGATTAGAGGCTCTAAATTATAAGGGGAATTTTCCGATGTTGCTGCCTGGATTAGAGGCTCTGAGTTATGTTGGGAAATTTCGGAGGTTGCTGCCTGCATTAGAGGCTCGGAGTTATGTCGGGAAATTTCCGAGGTTGCTGCCTGGATTAGAGGCTCTGAGTTATAAGGGGAATTTTCCGACGTTGCTGCCTGGATTAGAGGCTCTGAGTTGTAAGGGGAATTTTCCGATGTTACTGCTTGGATTAGAGGCTCTGAGTTATAAAGGGAAATTTCGGAGGTTGCTGCCTGGATTAGAGGCTGTAAATTATAAGGGGAATTTTCCGATGTTGCTGCCTGGATTAGAGGCTCTGAGTTATGTGGGGAAATTTCCGAGGTTGCTGCCTGGATTAGATGGTCTGAGTTATGTTGGGAAATTTCGGAAATTGCTGCCTGGATTAGAGGCTCTGAGTTCCGTGGGAAAATTTCCGAGGTGGCTGCCTGGATTAAAGGCTCTGAGTTATGTTGGGAAATTTCGGAGGTTGCTGCCTGGATTAGAGGCTCTGGGTTATGTGGGGAAATTTCCGAGGTTGCTGCCTGGATTAGAGGCTCTGGGTTATGTGGGGAAATTTCCGAGGTTTCTCCCTGTATTAGAGGCTCTGGGTTATGTGGGGAAATTTCGGACGTTGCTGCCTGGATTAGAGGCTCTGAGTTATGTGGGAAAATTTCAGAGGTTGCTGCCTGGATTAGAGGCTCTGAGTGATGTTGGGAAATTTCGGGGGCTGCACCCTTGATTAGGGGTTCTGAGTTATGAGGGGAAATTTCCGAGGTTGCTGCCTGGATTGGAGAATCTGAGTTATATGAGGGAATTTCGGAGGTTGCTGCCTGGATTAGAGGCGCTGAGTTATGTGCGGAAATTTCAGAGGTTGTTGCCTGGATTAGAGGCTCTGAGTTATGTGGGGAAATTTCCGATGTTGCTGCCTGGATTAGAGGCTCTGAGTTATGAGGGGAAATTTCCGAGGTTGCAGCCTGGATTAGAGGCTCTGAGTTATGAGGGGAAATTTCCGATGTTGCTGCCTGGATTAGATGCTCTGAGTTATATGAGGAAATTTTCGAGGATGCTGCCTGGATTGGAGGCTCTGAGTTATGTTGGGAAATTTCGGAGGTTGCTGCCTGCATTAGAGGCTCGGAGTTATGTCGGGAAATTTCCGAGGTTGCTGCCTGGATTAGAGGCTCTGAGTTCTAATGGGAATTTTCCGACTTTGCTGCCTGGATTAGAGGCTCTGAGTTATAAGGGGAATTTTCCGATGTTACTGCCTGGATTAGAGGCTCTGAGTTATGTGGGGAAATTTCCGAGGTTGCTGCCTGGATTAGAGTCTCTGAGTTATAAAGGGCAATTTCAGAGTTTGCTGCCTGGATTAGAGGCTCTGAGTTCTAAGGGGAATTTTCCGACGTTGCTGCCTGGATTAGAGGCTCTGAGTTATAAGGGGAATTTTCCGATGTTACTGCCTGGATTCGAGGCTCTGAGTTATAAAGGGAAATTTCGGAGGTTGCTGCCTGGATTTGAGGCTCTAAATTATAAGGGGAATTTTCCGATGTTGCTGCCTGTATTAGAGGCTCTGAGTTATGTGGGGAAATTTCCGAGGTTGCTGCCTGGATTAGAGGCTCTGAGTTCTAAGGGGAATTTTCCGACGTTGCTGCCTGGATTAGAGGCTCTGAGTTATAAGGGGAATTTTCCGATGTTACTGCCTGGATTAGAGGCTCTGAGTTATAAAGGGAAATTTCCGAGGTTGCTGCCTGGATTGGAGAATCTGAGTTATATGAGGGAATTTCGGAGGTTGCTGCCTGGATTAGAGGCGCTGAGTTATGTGCGGAAATTTCAGAGGTTGTTGCCTGGATTAGAGGCTCTGAGTTATGTGGGGAAATTTCCGATGTTGCTGCCTGGATTAGAGGCTTTGAGTTATGAGGGGAAATTTCCGAGGTTGCAGCCTGGATTAGAGGCTCTGAGTTATGAGGGGAAATTTCCGATGTTGCGCCTGGATTAGATGCTCTGAGTTATATGAGGAAATTTTCGAGGATGCTGCCTGGATTAGAGGCTCTGAGTTATGTTGGGAAATTTCGGAGGTTGCTGCCTGCATTAGAGGCTCGGAGTTATGTCGGGAAATTTCCGAGGTTGCTGCCTGGATTAGAGGCTCTGAGTTCTAAGGGGAATTTTCCGACTTTGCTGCCTGGATTAGAGGCTCTGAGTTATAAGGGGAATTTTCCGATGTTACTGCCTGGATTAGAGGCTCTGAGTTATGTGGGGAAATTTCCGAGGTTGCTGCCTGGATTAGAGTCTCTGAGTTATAAAGGGCAATTTCAGAGTTTGCTGCCTGGATTAGAGGGTCTGAGTTATGTGGGGAAATTTTCAAGTTTGCTGCCTGGATTAGAGGCTCTGAGTTATGTTGGGAAATTTTGGAGGTTGCTGCCTGGATTAGAGGCTCTGAATTATGTTGGGAGATGTCGGAGGTTGCTGCCTGGATTAGAGGCTCTGAGTTATGTTGGGAAATTTCGGAGGTTGCTGCCTGGATTAGAGGCTCTGGGTTATGTGGGGAAATTTCCGAGGTTGCTGCCTGGATTAGAGGCTCTGCGTTATGTGGGGAAATTTCCGAGGTTGCTCCCTGTATTAGAGGTTCTGGGTTATGTGGGGAAATTTCGGACGTTGCTGCCTGGATTAGAGGCTCTGAGTTATGTGGGGAAATTTCGGAGGTTGCTGCCTGGATTAGAGGCTCTGAGTTATTTCAGGATATTTCCGAGGATGCTGCCTGGATTAGAGGCTCTGAGTTATGTTGGGAAATTTCGGGGGCTGCACCCTTGATTAGGGGTTCTGAGTTATGAGGGGAAATTTCCGAGGTTGCTGCCTGGATTGGAGGCTCTGAGTTATATGAGGAAATTTCGGAATTTGCTGCCTGGATTAGAGGCTCTGAGTTATGAGGGGAAATTTCCGATGTTGCTGCCTGGATTAGAGGCTCTGTGTTATGAGGGGAAATTTCCGAGGTTGCAGCCTGGATTAGAGGCTCTGAGTTATGAGGGGAAATTTCCGATGTTGCTGCCTTAATTAGAGGCTCTGAGTTATATGAGGAAATTTCCGAAGATGCTGCCTGGATTAGAGGCTCTGAGTTATGTTGGGAAATTTCGGAGGTTGCTGCCTGCATTAGAGGCTCGGAGTTATGTCGGGAAATTTCCGAGGTTGCTGCCTGGATTAGAGGCTCTGAGTTCTAAGGGGAATTTTCCGACGTTGCTGCCTGGATTAGAGGCTCTGAGTTATAAGGGGAATTTTCCGATGTTACTGCCTGGATTAGAGGCTCTGAGTTATAAAGGGAAATTTCGGAGGTTGCTGCCTGGATTTGAGGCTCTAAATTATAAGGGGAATTTTCCGATGTTGCTGCCTGTATTAGAGGCTCTGAGTTATGTGGGGAAATTTCCGAGGTTGCTGCCTGGTTTAGAGTCTCTGAGTTATAAGGGTATTTTTCCGATGTTGCTGCCTGGATTAGAGGCTCTGAGTTATGTGGGGAAATTTCGGAAATTGCTGCCTGTATTAGAGGCTCTGAGTTCCGTGGGGAAATTTCCGAGGTGGCTGCCTGGATTAGAGGCTCTGAGTTATGTGGGGAAATTTCCGAGGATACTGCCTGGATTAGAGGCTCTGAGTTATGTGGGGAAATATCTGAGGCTGCTGCCTGGATTTGAGGCTCTGAGTTAAATGTGGAAATTTCCGAGGTTGCTGCCTGGATTAGAGGCTGTGAGTTATAATGGGAAATTTCCGAGGTTGCTGCCTAGATTAGAGGCTCTGAGTTATAATGGGAAATTTCCGAGGTTGCTGCCTGGATTAGAGGCTCTGAGTTATAAAGGGGTAATGTCGGACGTTGCTGCCTGGATTAGAGTCTCTGAGTTATGGGGGAAATTTCCGACGTTGCTGCCTGAATTAAAGGGTCTGAGTTATGTTGGGAAATTTCGGAGATTTCTGCCTTGATTAGAGCCTCTGAGTTATGTGGGGAAACTTCCGAGTTTGCTGCCTGGATTGGAGGCTCTGAGTTATGTGGGGAAATTTCCATGTTTGCTGCCTGGATTAGAGGCTCAGAGTTATTTGAGGATATTTCCGAGGGTGCTGCCTGAATTAGAGTATCTGAGTTATAAAGGGCAATTTCAGAGTTTGCTGCCTGGATTAGAGGCTCTGAGTTATGTGGGGAAATTTACAAGGTTGCTGCCTGGATTAGAGGCTCTGAGTTATGTTGGGAAATTTTGGAGGTTGCTGCCTGGATTAGAGGCTCTGAGTTATGTTGGGAGATGTCGGAGGTTGCTGACTGGATTAGAGGCTCTGAGTTATGTTGGGAAATTTCGGAAGTTGCTGCCTGGATTAGAGGCTCTGGGTTATGTGGGGAAATTTCCGAAGTTGCTGCCTGGATTAGAGGCTCTGGGTTATGTGGGAAAATTTCGGACTTTGCTGCCTGGATTAGAGGCTCTGAGTTATGTTGGGAGATGTCGGAGGTTGCTGACTGGATTAGAGGCTCTGAGTTATGTTGGGAAATTTCGGAGGTTGCTGCCTGGATTAGAGGCTCTGGGTTATGTGGGGAAATTTCCGAAGTTGCTGCCTGGATTAGAGGCTCTGGGTTATGTGGGGAAATTTCCGAAGTTGCTGCCTGGATTAGAGGCTCTGGGTTATGTGGGAAAATTTCGGAGTTTGCTGCCTGGATTAGAGGCTCTGGGTTATGTGGGGAAATTTCCGAGGTTGCAGGCTGGATTAGATGGTCTGTGTTATGAGGGGAAATTTCCGAGGTTGCAGCCTGGATTAGAGGCTCTGAGTTATGAGGGGAAATTTCCGATGTTGCTGCCTGGATTAGAGTCTCTGAGTTATATGAGGAAATTTCCGAGGATGCTGCCTGGATTAGAGGCTCTGAGTTATGTTGGGAAATTTCGGAGGTTGCTGCCTGCATTAGAGGCTCGGAGTTATGTCGGGAAACTTCCGAGTTTGCTGCCTGGATGGGAGGCTCTGAGTTATGTGGGGAAATTTCCATGTTTGCTGCCTGGATTAGAGGCTCAGAGTTATTTGAGGATATTTCCGAGGATGCTGCCTGAATTAGAGGCTCTGAGTTATGTTGGGAAATTTCGGAGGTTGCTGCCTGGATTAGATGGTCTGAGTTATGTGTGGAAATTCCGAGGTTGCTGCCTGGATTAGAGGCTCTGAGTTCTGTGGGGAAATTTCCAAGGTTGCTGCCTGGATTAGAGGCTCTGAATTATATGAGGAAATTTCCGAGGTTGCTACCTGGATTAGAGTATCCGAGTTATAAAGGGCAATTTCAGATTTTGCTGCCTGGATTAGAGGCTCTGAGTTATGTGGGGAAATTTACAAGGTTGCTGCCTGGATTAGAGGCTCTGAGTTATGTTGGGAAATTTTGGAGGTTGCTGCCTGGATTAGAGGCTCTGAGTTATGTTGGGAGATGTCGGAGGTTGCTGACTGGATTAGAGGCTCTGAGTTATGTTGGGGAATTTCGGAGGTTGCTGCCTGGATTAGAGGCTCTGGGTTATGTGGGGAAATTTCCGAAGTTGCTGCCTGGATTAGAGGCTCTGGGTTATGTGGGAAAATTTCAGACTTTGCTGCCTGGATTAGAGGCTCTGAGTTATGTGGGGAAATTTCGGAGTTTGCTGCCTGGATTAGAGGCTCTGGGTTATGTGGGGAAATTTCCGAAGTTGCAGCCTGAATTAGAGGCTCTGGGTTATGTGGGAAAATTTCGGACTTTGCTGCCTGGATTAGAGGCTCTGAGTTATGTGGGGAAATTTCGCAGTTTGCTGCCTGGATTAGAGGCTCTGGTTTATGTGGGGAAATTTCCGAGGTTTCTCCCTGTATTAGAGGCTCTGGGTTATGTGGGGAAATTTCGGACGTTGCTGCCTGGATTAGAGGATCTGAGTTAAATGAGGAAATTTCCGAGGTTGCTGCCTGGATTAGAGGCTCTGGGTTATGTGGGGAAATTTCGGACGTTGCTGCCTGGATTAGAGGCTCTGAGTTATGTGGGGAAATTTCCAAGGTTGCTGCCTCGATTAGAGGCTCTGAGTTATTTGAGGATATTTCCGAGGATGCTGCCTGAATTAGAGGCTCTGAGTTATGTTGGGAAATTTCGGAGGTTGCTGCCTGGATTAGAGGGTCTGAGTTATGTGGGGAAATTCCGAGGTTGCTGCCTGGATTAGAGGCTCTGAGTTATGTGGGGAAATTTTCAAGGTTGCTGCCTAGATGAGAGGCTCTGAGTTATGTTGGCAAATTTTGGAGGTTGCTGCCTGGATTAGAGGCTCTGAGTTATGTTGGGAAATTTCGGAGGTTGCTGCCTGAATTAGAGGCTCTGAGTTATGTTGGGAGATGTCGGAGGTTGCTGCCTGGATTAGAGGCTCTGAGTTATGTTGGGAAATTTCGGAGGTTGCTGCCTGGATTAGAGGCTCTGGGATATGTGGGGAAATTTCCGAGGTTGCTGCCTGGATTAGAGGCTCTGGGTTATGTGGGAAAATTTCGGACTTTGCTGCCTGGATTAGATGCTCTGAGTTATCTGGGGAAATTTCGGAGTTTGCTGCCTGGATTAGAGGCTCTGGGTTATGTGGGGAAATTTCCGAGGCTGCAGCCTGGATTAGAGGGTCTGTGTTATGAGGGGAAATTTCCGAGGTTGCAGCCTGGATTAGAGGCTCTGAGTTATGAGGGGAAATTTCCGATGTTGCTGCCTGGATTAGAGGCTCGGAGTTATGTCGGGAAACTTCCGAGTTTGCTGCCTGAATGGGAGGCTCTGAGTTATGTGGGGAAATTTCCATGTTTGCTGCCTGGATTAGAGTCTCAGAGTTATTTGAGGATATTTCCGAGGATGCTGCCTGAATTAGAGGCTCAGAGTTATGTTGGGAAATTTCGGAGGTTGCTCCTGGATTAGAGAGTCTGAGTTATGTGTGGAAATTCCGAGGTTGCTGCCTGGATTAGAGGCTCTGAGTTCTGTGGGGAAATTTCCAAGGTTGCTGCCTGGATTAGAGGCTCTGAATTATATGAGGAAATTTCCGAGGTTGCTACCTGGATTAGAGTATCTGAGTTATAAAGGGCAATTTCAGAGTTTGCTGCCTGGATTAGAGGCTCTGAGTTATGTTGGGAAATTTTGGAGGTTGCTGCCTGGATTAGAGGCTCTGAGTTATGTTGGGAGATGACGGAGGTTGCTGACTGGATTAGAGGCTCTGAGTTATGTTGGGGAATTTCGGAGGTTGCTGCCTGGATTAGAGGCTCTGGGTTATGTGGGGAAATTTCCGAAGTTGCTGCCTGGATTAGAGGCTCTGGGTTATGTGGGAAAATTTCGGACTTTGCTGCCTGGATTAGAGGCTCTGAGTTATGTGGGGGAATTTCGGAGTTTGCTGCCTGGATTAGAGGCTCTGAGTTATAAGGGGATTTTTCCGATGTTGCTGCCTGGATTAGAGGCTCTGAGTTATGTGGGGAAATTATGGAAATTGCTGCCTGTATTAGAGGCTCTGAGTTCCGTGGGGAAATTTCCGAGATGGCTGCCTGGATTAGAGGCTCTGAGTTATGTGGGGAAATTTCCGAGGATACTGCCTGGATTAGAGGCTCTGAGTTATGTGGGGAAATATCTGAGGCTGCTGCCTGGATTTGAGGCTCTGAGTTAAATGTGGAAATTTCCGAGGTTGCTGCCTGGATTAGAGGCTGTGAGTTATAATGGGAAATTTCCGAGGTTGCTGCCTAGATTAGAGGCTCTGAGTTATAATGGGAAATTTCCGATGTTGCTGCCTGGATTAGAGGCTCTGAGTTATTTGAGGATATTTCCGAGGATGCTGCCTGGATTAGAGGCTCTGAGTTATGTTGGGAAATTTCGGAGGTTGCTGCCTGCATTAGAGGCTCGGAGTTATGTCGGGAAACTTCCGAGTTTGCTGCCTGAATGGGAGGCTCTGAGTTATGCGGGAAATTTCCATGTTTGCTGCCTGGATTAGAGGCTCAGAGTTATTTGAGGATATTTCCGAGGATGCTGCCTGAATTAGAGGGTCTGAGTTATTTTGGGAAATTTCGGAGGTTCCTGCCTGGATTAGAGGGTCTGAGTTATGTGTGGAAATTCCGAGGTTGCTGCCTGGATTAGAGGCTCTGAGTTCTGTGGGGAAATTTCCAAGGTTGCTGCCTGGATTAGAGGCTCTGAATTATATGAGGAAATTTCCGAGGTTGCTACCTGGATTAGAGTATCCGAGTTATAAAGGGCAATTTCAGAGTTTGCTGCCTGGATTAGAGGCTCTGAGTTATGTGGGGAAATTTACAAGGTTGCTGCCTGGATTAGAGGCTCTGAGTTATGTTGGGAAATTTTGGAGGTTGCTGCCTGGATTAGAGGCTCTGAGTTATGTTGGGAGATGTCGGAGGTTGCTGACTGGATTAGAGGCTCTGAGTTATGTTGGGGAATTTCGGAGGTTGCTGCCTGGATTAGAGGCTCTGGGTTATGTGGGGAAATTTCCGAAGTTGCTGCCTGGATTACAAGCTCTGGGTTATGTGGGAAAATTTCGGACTTTGCTGCCTGGATTAGAGGCTCTGAGTTATGTGGGGAAATTTCGGAGTTTGCTGCCTGGATTAGAGGCTCTGGGTTATGTGGGGAAATTTCCGAAGTTGCTGCCTGGATTAGAGGCTCTGGGTTATGTGGGAAAATTTCGGACTTTGCTGCCTGGATTAGAGGCTCTGAGTTATGTGGGGAAATTTCGGAGTTTGCTGCCTGGATTAGAGGCTCTGGGTTATGTGGGGAAATTTCCGAGGTTTCTCCCTGTATTAGAGGCTCTGGGTTATGTGGGGAAATTTCGGACGTTGCTGCCTGGATTAGAGGATCTGAGTTAAATGAGGAAATTTCCGAGGTTGCTGCCTGGATTAGAGGCTCTGGGTTATGTGGGGAAATTTCGGACGTTGCTGCCTGGATTAGAGGCTCTGAGTTATGTGGGGAAATTTCCAAGGTTGCTGCCTCGATTAGAGGCTCTGAGTTATTTGAGGATATTTCCGAGGATGCTGCCTGAATTAGAGGCTCTGAGTTATGTTGGGAAATTTCGGAGGTTGCTGCCTGGATTAGAGGGTCTGAGTTATGTGGGGAAATTCCGAGGTTGCTGCTTGGATTAGAGACTCTGAGTTATAAAGGGCAATTTCAGAGTTTGCTGCCTGGATTAGAGGCTCTGAGTTATGTGGGGAAATTTTCAAGGTTGCTGCCTAGATGAGAGGCTCTGAGTTATGTTGGCAAATTTTGGAGGTTGCTGCCTGGATTAGAGGCTCTGAGTTATGTTGGGAAATTTCGGAGGTTGCTGCCTGTATTAGAGGCTCTGAGTTATGTTGGGAAATTTCGGAGGTTGCTGCCTGGATTAGAGGCTCTGGGATATGTGGGGAAATATCCGAGGTTGCTGCCTGGATTAGAGGCTCTGGGTTATGTGGGAAAATTTCGGAATTTGCTGCCTGGATTAGATGCTCTGAGTTATGTGGGGAAATTTCGGAGTTTGCTGCCTGGATTAGAGGCTCTGGGTTATGTGGGGAAATTTCCGAGGTTGCAGCCTGGATTAGAGGGTTTGTGTTATGAGGGGAAATTTCCGAGGTTGCAGCCTGGATTTGAGGCTCTGAGTTATGAGGGGAAATTTCCGATGTTGCTGCCTGGATTAGAGGCTCTGAGTTATATGAGGAAATTTCCGAGGATGCTGCCTGGATTAGAGGCTCTGAGTTATGTTGGGAAATTTCGGAGGTTGCTGCCTGCATTAGAGGCTCGGAGTTATGTCGGGAAATTTCCGAGGTTGCTGCCTGGATTAGAGGCTCTGAGTTATAAGGGGAATTTTCCGACGTTGCTCCCTGGAGTAGAGGCTCTGAGTTATAAGGGGAATTTTCCGATGTTACTGCCTGGATTAGAGGCTCTGAGTTATAAAGGGAAATTTCGGAGGTTGCTGCCTGGATTAGAGGCTCTAAATTATAAGGGGAATTTTCCGAGGTTGCTGCCTGGATTAGAGTCTCTGAGTTATAAGGGGAATTTTCCGATGTTGCGGCCTGGATTAGAGGCTCTGAGTTATGTGGGGAAATTTCCGAGGTTGCTGCCTGGATTAGAGTCTCTGAGTCATATTGGGAAATTTCCGAGGTTGCTGCCTGGATTAGAGGGTCTGAGTTATGTGGGGAAATTTCGGAAATTGCTGCCTGGATTTGAGGCTCTGAGTTCCGTGGGGAAATTTCCGAGGTGGCTGCCTGGATTAGAGGCTCTGAGTTATTTTGGGAAATTTCGGAGGTAACTGCCTGGATTAGAGGCTCTGGGTTATGTGGGGAAATTTCCGAGGTTTCTCCCTGTATTAGAGGCTCTGGGTTATGAGGGAAATTTCGGACGTTGCTGCCTGGATTAGAGGATCTGAGTTAAATGAGGAAATTTCCGAGGTTGCTGCCTGGATTAGAGGCTCTGGGTTATCTGGGGAAATTTCGGACGTTGCTGCCTGGATTAGAGGCTCTGAGTTATGTGGGGAAATTTCCAAGGTTGCTGCCTCGATTAGAGGCTCTGAGTTATTTGAGGATATTTCCGAGGAAGCTGCCTGAATTAGAGGCTCTGAGTTATGTTGGGAAATTTCGGAGGTTGCTGCCTGGATTAGAGGGTCTGAGTTATGTGGGGAAATTCCGAGGTTGCTGCCTGGATTAGAGACTCTGAGTTATAAAGGGCAATTTCAGAGTTTGCTGCCTGGATTAGAGGCTCTGAGTTATGTTGGGAAATTTTGGAGGTTGCTGCCTGGATTAGAGGCTCTGAGTTATGTTGGGAAATTTCGGAGGTTGCTGCCTGGATTAGAGGCTCTGAGTTATGTTGGGAGATGTCGGAGGTTGCTGCCTGGATTAGAGGCTCTGAGTTATGTTGGGAAATTTCGGAGGTTGCTGCCTGGATTAGAGGCTCTGGGATATGTGGGGAAATTTCCGAGGTTGCTGCCTGGATTAGAGGCTCTGGGTTATGTGGGAAAATTTCGGAATTTGCTGCCTGGATTAGATGCTCTGAGTTATGTGGGGAAATTTCGGAGTTTGCTGCCTGGATTAGAGGCTCTGGGTTATGTGGGGAAATTTCCGAGGTTGCAGCCTGGATTAGAGAGTCTGTGTTATGAGGGGAAATTTCCGAGGTTGCAGCCTGGATTAGAGGCTCTGAGTTATGAGGGGAAATTTCCGATGTTGCTGCCTGGATTAGAGGCTCTGAGTTATATGAGGAAATTTCCGAGGATGCGGCCTGGATTAGAGGCTCTGAGTTATGTTGGGAAATTTCGGAGGTTGCTGCCTGCATTAGAGGCTCGGAGTTATGTCGGGAAATTACCGAGGTTGCTGCCTGGATTAGAGGCTCTGAGTTATAAGGGGAATTTTCCGACGTTGCTGCCTGGAGTAGAGGCTCTGAGTTATAAGGGGAATTTTCCGATGTTACTGCCTGGATTAGAGGCTCTGAGTTATAAAGGGAAATTTCGGAGGTTGCTGCCTGGATTAGAGGCTCTAAATTATAAGGGAAATTTTCCGAGGTTGCTGCCTGGATTAGAGTCTCTGAGTTATAAGGGGAATTTTCCGATGTTGCGGCCTGGATTAGAGGCTCTGAGTTATGTGGGGAAATTTCCGAGGTTGCTGCCTGGATTAGAGTCTCTGAGTCATATTGGGAAATTTCCGAGGTTGCTGCCTGGATTAGAGGGTCTGAGTTATGTGGGGAAATTTCGGAAATTGCTGCCTGGATTTGAGGCTCTGAGTTCCGTGGGGAAATTTCCGAGGTGGCTGCCTGGATTAGAGGCTCTGAGTTATGTTGGGAAATTTCGGAGGTTGCTGCCTGGATTAGAGGCTCTGGGTTATGTGGGGAAATTTCCGAGGTTTCTGCCTGGATTAGAGGCTCTGGGTTATGTGGGGAAATTTCCGAGGTTTCTCCCTGTATTAGAGGCTCTGGGTTATGTGGGGAAATTTCGGACGTTGCTGCCTGGATTAGAGGCTCTGAGTTATGTGGGAAAATTTCAGAGGTTGCTGCCTGGATTAGAGGCTCTGAGTTCTTTGGGGAAATTTCGGAGGTTGCTGCCTGGATTAGAGGCTCTGGGATATGTGGGGAAATTTCCGAGGTTGCTGCCTGGATTAGAGGCTCTGGGTTATGTGGGAAAATTTCGGAATTTGCTGCCTGGATTAGATGCTCTGAGTTATGTGGGGAAATTTCGGAGTTTGCTGCCTGGATTAGAGGCTCTGGGATATGTGGGGAAATTTCCGAGGTTGCAGCCTGGATTAGAGGGTCTGTGTTATGAGGGGAAATTTCCGAGGTTGCAGCCTGGATTAGAGGCTCTGAGTTATGAGGGGAAATTTCCGATGTTGCTGCCTGGATTAGAGGCTCTGAGTTATATGAGGAAATTTCCGAGGATGCTGCCTGGATTAGAGGCTCTGAGTTATGTTGGGAAATTTCGGTGGTTGCTGCCTGCATTAGAGGCTCGGAGTTATGTCGGGAAATTTCCGAGGTTGCTGCCTGGATTAGAGGCTCTGAGTTATAAGGGGAATTTTCCGACGTTGCTGCCTGGAGTAGAGGCTCTGAGTTATAAGGGGAATTTTCCGATGTTACTGCCTGGATTAGAGGCTCTGAGTTATAAAGGGAAATTTCGGAGGTTGCTGCCTGGATTAGAGGCTCTAAATTATAAGGGGAATTTTCCGAGGTTGCTGCCTGGATTAGAGTCTCTGAGTTATAAGGGGAATTTTCCGATGTTGCGGCCTGGATTAGAGGCTCTGAGTTATGTGGGGAAATTTCCGAGGTTGCTGCCTGGATTAGAGTCTCTGAGTCATATTGGGAAATTTCCGAGGTTTCTGCCTGGATTAGAGGGTCTGAGTTATGTGGGGAAATTTCGGAAATTGCTGCCTGGATTTGAGGCTCTGAGTTCCGTGGGGAAATTTCCGAGGTGGCTGCCTGGATTAGAGGCTCTGAGTTATGTTGGGAAATTTCGGAGGTTGCTGCCTGGATTAGAGGCTCTGGGTTATGTGGGGAAATTTCCGAGGTTTCTGCCTGGATTAGAGGCTCTGGGTTATGTGGGGAAATTTCCGAGGTTTCTCCCAGTATTAGAGGCTCTGGGTTATGTGGGGAAATTTCGGACGTTGCTGCCTGGATTAGAGGCTCTGAGTTATGTGGGAAAATTTCAGAGGTTGCTGCCTGGATTAGAGGCTCTGAGTGATGTTGGGAAATTTCGGGGGCTGCACCCTTGATTAGGGGTTCTGAGTTATGAGGGGAAATTTCCGAGGTTGCTGCCTGGATTGGAGAATCTGAGTTATATGAGGGAATTTCGGAGGTTGCTGCCTGGATTAGAGGCGCTGAGTTATGTGCGGAAATTTCAGAGGTTGCTGCCTGGATTAGAGGCTCTGAGTTATGTGGGGAAATTTCCGATGTTGCTGCCTGGATTAGAGGCTCTGAGTTATGAGGGGTAATTTCCGAGGTTGCAGCCTGGATTAGAGGCTCTGAGTTATGAGGGGAAATTTCCGATATTGCTGCCTGGATTAGAGGCTCTGAGTTATATGAGGAAATTTTCGAGGATGCTGGCTGGATTAGAGGCTCTGAGTTATGTTGGGAAATTTCGGAGGTTGCTGCCTGGATTAGAGGCTCTGAGTTATGTCGGAAAATTTCCGAGGTTGCTGCCTGGATTAGAGGCTCCGAGTTATAAGGGGAATTTTCCGACGTTGCTGCCTGGATTAGAGGGTCTGAGTTATGTGGGGAAATTTTCAAGGTTGCTGCCTGGATTAGAGGCTCTGAGTTATGCTGGGAAATTTTGGAGGTTGCTGCCTGGATTAGAGGCTCTGAGTTATGTTGGGAGATGTCGGAGGTTGCTGCCTGGATTAGAGGCTCTGAGTTATGTTGGGAAATTTCGGAGGTTGCTGCCTGGATTAGAGGCTCAGGGTTATGTGGGGAAATTTCCAAGGTTGCTGCCTGGATTAGAGGCTCTGCGTTATGTGGGGAAATATCCGAGGTTGCTCCCTGTATTAGAGGCTCTGAGTTATGAGGGGAAATTTCCGATGTTGCTGCCTGGATTAGAGGCTCTGAGTTATATGAGGAAATTTCAGAGGATGCTGCCTGGATTAGAGGCTCTGAGTTATGTTGGGAAATTTCGGAGGTTGCTGCCAGCATTAGAGGCTCGGAGTTATGTCGGGAAATTTCCGAGGTTGCTGCCTGGATTAGAGGCTCTGAGTTCTAAGGGGAATTTTCCGACGTTGCTGCCTGGATTAGAGGCTCTGAGTTATAAGGGGAATTTTCCGATGTTACTGCCTGGATTAGAGGCTCTGAGTTATAAAGGGAAATTTCGGAGGTTGCTGCCTGGATTAGAGGCTCTAAATTATAAGGGGAATTTTCCGATGTTGCTGCCTGGATTAGAGGCTCTGAGTTATGTTGGGAAATTTCGGAGGTTGCGGCCTGCATTAGAGGCTCGGAGTTATGTCGGGAAATTTCCGAGGTTGCTGCCTGGATTAGAGGCTCTAAGTTATAAGGGGAATTTTCCGACGTTGCTGCCTGGATTAGAGGCTCTGAGTTATAAGGGGAATTTTCCGATGTTACTGCCTGGATTAGAGGCTCTGAGTTATAAAGGGAAATTTCGGAGGTTGCTGCCGGGATTAGAGGCTCTAAATTATAAGGGGAATTTTCCGATGTTGCTGCCTGGATTAGAGGCTATGAGTTATGTGGGGAAATTTCCGAGGTTGCTGCCTGGATTAGAGTCTCTGAGTTATAAGGGGAATTTTCCGATGTTGCGGCCTGGATTAGAGGCTCTGAGTTATGTGGGGAAATTTCCGAGGTTGCTGCCTGGATTAGAGTCTCTGAGTCATATTGGGAAATTTCCGAGGTTGCTGCCTGGATTAGAGGGTCTGAGTTATGTGGGGAAATTTCGGAAATTGCTGCCTGGATTAGAGGCTCTGATTTCCGTGGGGAAATTTCCGAGGTGGCTGCCTGGATTAGAGGCTCTGAGTTATGTTGGGAAATTTCGGAGGTTGCTGCTTGGATTAGAGGCTCTGGGTTATGTGGGGAAATTTCCGAGGTTGCTGCCTGGATTAGAGGCTCTGGGTTATGTGGGGAAATTTCCGAGGTTTCTCCCTGTATTAGAGGCTCTGGTTTATGTGGGGAAATTTCGGACGTTGCTGCCTGGATTAGAGGCTCTGAGTTATGTGGGAAAATTTCAGAGGTTGCTGCCTGGATTAGAGGCTCTGAGTGATGTTGGGAAATTTCGGGGGCTGCACCCTTGATTAGGGGTTCTGAGTTATGAGGGGAAATTTCCGAGGTTGCTGCCTGGATTGGAGAATCTGAGTTATATGAGGGAATTTCGGAGGTTGCTGCCTGGATTAGAGGCGCAGAGTTATGTGCGGAAATTTCAGAGGTTGCTGCCTGGATTAGAGGCTCTGAGTTATGTGGGGAAATTTCCGATGTTGCTGCCTGGATTAGAGGGTCTGAGTTATGTGGGGAAATTCCGAGGTTGCTGCCTGGATTAGAGGCTCTGAATTATATGAGGAAATTTCCGAGGTTGCTACCTGAATTAGAGTCTCTGAGTTATAAAGGGCAATTTCAGAGTTTGCTGCCTGGATTAGAGGCTCTGAGTTATGTGGGGAAATTTACAAGGTTGCTGCCTAGATTAGAGGCTCTGAGTGATGTTGGGAAGTTTAGGAGGTTGCTGCCTGGATTAGAGGCTCTGAGTTAGGTTGGGAAATTTCGGTGGTTGCTGCCTGGATTAGAGGCTCTGTGTTATGTTGGGAGATGTCGGAGTTTGCTGCCTGGATTAGAGGCTCTGGGTTATAAAGGGAAATTTCCGAGTTTGCTGCCAGGATTAGAGGGTCTGAGTTAAATGAGGAAATTTCCGAGGTTGCTGCCTGGATTAGAGTCTCTGAGCTATAAAGGGAAATTTCCGAGTTTGCTGCCAGGATTAGAGGCTCTGAGTTAAATGAGGAAATTTCCGAGGTTGCTGCCTGGATTAGAGGATCTGAGTTAAATGAGGAAATTTCCGAGGTTGCTGCCTGGATTAGAGGCTCCGAGTTATGTGGGGAAATTTCGGAGTTTGCTGCCTGGATTAGAGGCTCTGGGTTATGTGGGGAAATTTCGGACGTTGCTGCCTGGATTAGAGGCTCTGAGTTATGTGGGGAAATTTCCAAGGTTGCTGCCTGGATTAGAGGCTCTGAGTTATTTGAGGATATTTCCGAGGATGCTGCCTGGATTAGAGGCTCTGGGTTATGTGGGGAAATTTCCGTGGTTGCTGCCTGGATTAGAGTCTCTGAGTTATGTGGGGAAATTTCTGAGGTTGCTGCCTGGATTAGTGGCTCAGAGTTATGTTGGGAAATTTCGGAGGTTGTTGCCTGGATTAGAGCCTCTGAGTTAAATGAGGAAATTTCCGAGGTTTCTGCCTGGATTAGAGGCTCTGAGTTGTGTGGGGAAATTTCGGAAATTTCTGCCTGGATTAGAGGCTCTGAGCTCTGTGGGGAAATTTCCGAGGTTGCTGCCTGGATTAGAGGCTCTGAGTCATATTGGGAAATTTCCGAGGTTGCTGCCTGGATTAGAGGGTCTGAGTTATGTGGGGAAATTTCGGAAATTGCTGCCTGGATTAGAGGCTCTGAGTTCTGTGGGGAAATTTCCGAGGTGGCTGCCTGGATTAGAGGCTCTGATTTATGAGGGGAAATTCCCGATGTTGCTGCCTGGATTAGAGGCTCTGAGTTAGGTTGGGAAATTTCGGTGGTTGCTGCCTGGATTAGAGGCTCTGTGTTATGTTGGGAGATGTCGGAGGTTGCTGCCTGGATTAGAGGCTCAGGGTTATAAAGGGAAATTTCCGAGTTTGCTGCCAGGATTAGAGGGTCTGAGTTAAATGAGGAAATTTCCGAGGTTGCTGCCTGGATTAGAGGCTCTGAGCTATAAAGGGAAATTTCCGAGTTTGCTGCCAGGATTAGAGGGTCTGAGTTAAATGAGGAAATTTCCGAGGTTGCTGCCTGGATTAGAGGATCTGAGTTAAATGAGGAAATTTCCGAGGTTGCTGCCTGGATTAGAGGCTCCGAGTTATGTGGGGAAATTTCGGAGTTTGCTGCCTGGATTAGAGGCTCTGGGTTATGTGGGGAAATTTCGGACGTTGCTGCCTGGATTAGAGGCTCTGAGTTATGTGGGGAAATTTCCAAGGTTGCTGCCTGGATTAGAGGCTCTGAGTTATTTGAGGATATTTCCGAGGATGCTGCCTGGATTAGAGGCTCTGGGTTATGTGGGGAAATTTCCGAGGTTGCTGCCTGGATTAGAGGCTCTGGGTTATGTGGGGGGGGGGGGGAATTTCGGACGTTGCTGCCTGGATTAGAGGCTCTGAGTTATGTGGGGAAATTTCCAAGGTTGCTGCCTGGATTAGAGGCTCTGATTTCTGTGGGGAAATTTCGGACGTTGCTGCCTGGATTAGAGGCTCTGTGTTATGTTGGGAAATTTCGGGGGCTGCACCCTTGATTAGGGTTCATAGTTATGAGGGGAAATTTCCGAGGTTGCTGCCTGGATTAGAGGCTCTGATTTATGAGGGGAAATTCCCGATGTTGCTGCCTGGATTAGAGGCTCTGAGTTATATGAGGAAATTTCCGAGGATGCTGCCTGGATTAGAGGCTCTGAGTTATGTTGGGAAATATCGGAGGTTGCTGCCTGGATTAGACGCTCTGAGTTATGTCGGGAAATTTCCGAGGTTGCTGCCTGGATTAGAGGCTCTGAGTTATAAGGGGAATTTTCCGACGTTGCTGCCTGGATTAGAGGGTCTGAGTTATGTGGGGAAATTTCGGAAATTGCTGCCTGGATTAGAGGCTCTGATTTCCGTGGGGAAATTTCCGAGGTGGCTGCCTGGATTAGAGGCTCTGAGTTATGTTGGGAAATTTCGGAGGTTGCTGCTTGGATTAGAGGCTCTGGGTTATGTGGGGAAATTTCCGAGGTTGCTGCCTGGATTAGAGGCTCTGGGTTATGTGGGGAAATTTCCGAGGTTTCTCCCTGTATTAGAGGCTCTGGTTTATGTGGGGAAATTTCGGACGTTGCTGCCTGGATTAGAGGCTCTGAGTTATGTGGGAAAATTTCAGAGGTTGCTGCCTGGATTAGAGGCTCTGAGTGATGTTGGGAAATTTCGGGGGCTGCACCCTTGATTAGGGGTTCTGAGTTATGAGGGGAAATTTCCGAGGTTGCTGCCTGGATTGGAGAATCTGAGTTATATGAGGGAATTTCGGAGGTTGCTGCCTGGATTAGAGGCGCAGAGTTATGTGCGGAAATTTCAGAGGTTGCTGCCTGGATTAGAGGCTCTGAGTTATGTGGGGAAATTTCCGATGTTGCTGCCTGGATTAGAGGGTCTGAGTTATGTGGGGAAATTCCGAGGTTGCTGCCTGGATTAGAGGCTCTGAATTATATGAGGAAATTTCCGAGGTTGCTACCTGAATTAGAGTCTCTGAGTTATAAAGGGCAATTTCAGATTTTGCTGCCTGGATTAGAGGCTCTGAGTTATGTGGGGAAATTTACAAGGTTGCTGCCTAGATTAGAGGCTCTGAGTGATGTTGGGAAGTTTAGGAGGTTGCTGCCTGGATTAGAGGCTCTGAGTTAGGTTGGGAAATTTCGGTGGTTGCTGCCTGGATTAGAGGCTCTGTGTTATGTTGGGAGATGTCGGAGTTTGCTGCCTGGATTAGAGGCTCTGGGTTATAAAGGGAAATTTCCGAGTTTGCTGCCAGGATTAGAGGGTCTGAGTTAAATGAGGAAATTTCCGAGGTTGCTGCCTGGATTAGAGTCTCTGAGCTATAAAGGGAAATTTCCGAGTTTGCTGCCAGGATTAGAGGGTCTGAGTTAAATGAGGAAATTTCCGAGGTTGCTGCCTGGATTAGAGGATCTGAGTTAAATGAGGAAATTTCCGAGGTTGCTGCCTGGATTAGAGGCTCCGAGTTATGTGGGGAAATTTCGGAGTTTGCTGCCTGGATTAGAGGCTCTGGGTTATGTGGGGAAATTTCGGACGTTGCTGCCTGGATTAGAGGCTCTGAGTTATGTGGGGAAATTTCCAAGGTTGCTGCCTGGATTAGAGGCTCTGAGTTATTTGAGGATATTTCCGAGGATGCTGCCTGGATTAGAGGCTCTGGGTTATGTGGGGAAATTTCCGTGGTTGCTGCCTGGATTAGAGTCTCTGAGTTATGTGGGGAAATTTCTGAGGTTGCTGCCTGGATTAGTGGCTCAGAGTTATGTTGGGAAATTTCGGAGGTTGTTGCCTGGATTAGAGCCTCTGAGTTAAATGAGGAAATTTCCGAGGTTTCTGCCTGGATTAGAGGCTCTGAGTTGTGTGGGGAAATTTCGGAAATTTCTGCCTGGATTAGAGGCTCTGAGCTCTGTGGGGAAATTTCCGAGGTTGCTGCCTGGATTAGAGGCTCTGAGTCATATTGGGAAATTTCCGAGGTTGCTGCCTGGATTAGAGGGTCTGAGTTATGTGGGGAAATTTCGGAAATTGCTGCCTGGATTAGAGGCTCTGAGTTCTGTGGGGAAATTTCCGAGGTGGCTGCCTGGATTAGAGGCTCTGATTTATGAGGGGAAATTCCCGATGTTGCTGCCTGGATTAGAGGCTCTGAGTTAGGTTGGGAAATTTCGGTGGTTGCTGCCTGGATTAGAGGCTCTGTGTTATGTTGGGAGATGTCGGAGGTTGCTGCCTGGATTAGAGGCTCTGGGTTATAAAGGGAAATTTCCGAGTTTGCTGCCAGGATTAGAGGGTCTGAGTTAAATGAGGAAATTTCCGAGGTTGCTGCCTGGATTAGAGGCTCTGAGCTATAAAGGGAAATTTCCGAGTTTGCTGCCAGGATTAGAGGGTCTGAGTTAAATGAGGAAATTTCCGAGGTTGCTGCCTGGATTAGAGGATCTGAGTTAAATGAGGAAATTTCCGAGGTTGCTGCCTGGATTAGAGGCTCCGAGTTATGTGGGGAAATTTCGGAGTTTGCTGCCTGGATTAGAGGCTCTGGGTTATGTGGGGAAATTTCGGACGTTGCTGCCTGGATTAGAGGCTCTGAGTTATGTGGGGAAATTTCCAAGGTTGCTGCCTGGATTAGAGGCTCTGAGTTATTTGAGGATATTTCCGAGGATGCTGCCTGGATTAGAGGCTCTGGGTTATGTGGGGAAATTTCCGAGGTTGCTGCCTGGATTAGAGGCTCTGGGTTATGTGGGGGGGGGGGGGAATTTCGGACGTTGCTGCCTGGATTAGAGGCTCTGAGTTATGTGGGGAAATTTCCAAGGTTGCTGCCTGGATTAGAGGCTCTGATTTCTGTGGGGAAATTTCGGACGTTGCTGCCTGGATTAGAGGCTCTGTGTTATGTTGGGAAATTTCGGGGGCTGCACCCTTGATTAGGGTTCATAGTTATGAGGAGAAATTTCCGAGGTTGCTGCCTGGATTAGAGGCTCTGATTTATGAGGGGAAATTCCCGATGTTGCTGCCTGGATTAGAGGCTCTGAGTTATATGAGGAAATTTCCGAGGATGCTGCCTGGATTAGAGGCTCTGAGTTATGTTGGGAAATATCGGAGGTTGCTGCCTGGATTAGACGCTCTGAGTTATGTCGGGAAATTTCCGAGGTTGCTGCCTGGATTAGAGGCTCTGAGTTATAAGGGGAATTTTCCGACGTTGCTGCCTGGATTAGAGGCTCTGAGTTATGTGGGCAAATTTACAAGGTTGCTGCCTAGATTAGAGGCTCTGAGTTATGTTGGGAAATTTTGGAGGTTGCTGCCTGGATTAGAGGCTCTGAGTTATGTTGGGAAATTTCAGAGGTTGTTGCCTGGATTAGAGCCTCTGAGTTAAATGAGGAAATTTCCGTGGTTGCTGCCTGGATTAGAGTCTCTGAGTTATGTGGGGAAATTTCTGAGGTTGCTGCCTGGATTAGTGGCTCAGAGTTATGTTGGGAAATTTCGGAGGTTGTTGCCTGGATTAGAGCCTCTGAGTTAAATGAGGAAATTTCCGAGGTTTCTGCCTGGATTAGAGGCTCTGAGTTGTGTGGGGAAATTTCGGAAATTTCTGCCTGGATTAGAGGCTCTGAGCTCTGTGGGGAAATTTCCGAGGTTGCTGCCTGGATTAGAGGCTCTGAGTCATATTGGGAAATTTCCGAGGTTGCTGCCTGGATTAGAGGGTCTGAGTTATGTGGGGAAATTTCGGAAATTGCTGCCTGGATTAGAGGCTCTGAGTTCTGTGGGGAAATTTCCGAGGTGGCTGCCTGGATTAGAGGCTCTGATTTATGAGGGGAAATTCCCGATGTTGCTGCCTGGATTAGAGGCTCTGAGTTAGGTTGGGAAATTTCGGTGGTTGCTGCCTGGATTAGAGGCTCTGTGTTATGTTGGGAGATGTCGGAGGTTGCTGCCTGGATTAGAGGCTCTGGGTTATAAAGGGAAATTTCCGAGTTTGCTGCCAGGATTAGAGGGTCTGAGTTAAATGAGGAAATTTCCGAGGTTGCTGCCTGGATTAGAGGCTCTGAGCTATAAAGGGAAATTTCCGAGTTTGCTGCCAGGATTAGAGGGTCTGAGTTAAATGAGGAAATTTCCGAGGTTGCTGCCTGGATTAGAGGATCTGAGTTAAATGAGGAAATTTCCGAGGTTGCTGCCTGGATTAGAGGCTCCGAGTTATGTGGGGAAATTTGCGAGTTTGCTGCCTGGATTAGAGGCTCTGGGTTATGTGGGGGGGGGGGAAATTTCGGACGTTGCTGCCTGGATTAGAGGCTCTGAGTTATGTGGGGAAATTTCCAAGGTTGCTGCCTGGATTAGAGGCTCTGAGTTATTTGAGGATATTTCCGAGGATGCTGCCTGGATTAGAGGCTCTGGGTTATGTGGGGAAATTTCCGAGGTTGCTGCCTGGATTAGAGGCTCTGGGTTATGTGGGGGGGGGGAATTTCGGACGTTGCTGCCTGGATTAGAGGCTCTGAGTTATGTGGGGAAATTTCCAAGGTTGCTGCCTGGATTAGAGGCTCTGATTTCTGTGGGGAAATTTCGGACGTTGCTGCCTGGATTAGAGGCTCTGTGTTATGTTGGGAAATTTCGGGGGCTGCACCCTTGATTAGGGTTCATAGTTATGAGGGGAAATTTCCGAGGTTGCTGCCTGGATTAGAGGCTCTGATTTATGAGGGGAAATTCCCGATGTTGCTGCCTGGATTAGAGGCTCTGAGTTATATGAGGAAATTTCCGAGGATGCTGCCTGGATTAGAGGCTCTGAGTTATGTTGGGAAATATCGGAGGTTGCTGCCTGGATTAGACGCTCTGAGTTATGTCGGGAAATTTCCGAGGTTGCTGCCTGGATTAGAGGCTCTGAGTTATAAGGGGAATTTTCCGACGTTGCTGCCTGGATTAGAGGCTCTGAGTTATGTGGGCAAATTTACAAGGTTGCTGCCTAGATTAGAGGCTCTGAGTTATGTTGGGAAATTTTGGAGGTTGCTGCCTGGATTAGAGGCTCTGAGTTATGTTGGGAAATTTCGGAGGTTGTTGCCTGGATTAGAGCCTCTGAGTTAAATGAGGAAATTTCCGTGGTTGCTGCCTGGATTAGAGTCTCTGAGTTATGTGGGGAAATTTCTGAGGTTGCTGCCTGGATTAGAGGCTCTGAGTTATGTTGGGAAATTTCGGAGGTTGTTGCCTGGATTAGAGCCTCTGAGTTAAATGAGGAAATTTCCGAGGTTTCTGCCTGGATTAGAGGCTCTGAGTTGTGTGGGGAAATTTCGGAAATTTCTGCCTGGATTAGAGGCTCTGAGCTCTGTGGGGAAATTTCCGAGGTTGCTGCCTGGATTAGAGGCTCTGAGTCATATTGGGAAATTTCCGAGGTTGCTGCCTGGATTAGAGGGTCTGAGTTATGTGGGGAATTTTCGGAAATTGCTGCCTGGATTAGAGGCTCTGAGTTCTGTGGGGAAATTTCCGAGGTGGCTGCCTGGATTAGAGGCTCTGATTTATGAGGGGAAATTCCCGATGTTGCTGCCTGGATTAGAGGCTCTGAGTTATATGAGGAAATTTCCGAGGATGCTGCCTGGATTAGAGGCTCGGAGTTATGTTGGGAAATATCGGAGGTTGCTGCCTGGATTAGACGCTCTGAGTTATGTGGGGAAATATCTGAGGTTGCTGCCTGGATTAGAGGTTCTGAGTTAAATGAGGAAATTTCCGAGGTTGCTGCCTGGATTAGAGGCTGTGAGTTATATTGGGAAATTTCCGAGGTTGCGGCCTGGATTAGAGGCTCTGAGTTATGTTGGGAAATTTCGGAGGTTGCTGCCTGGATTAGAGGGTCTGAGGTATGTGGAGAAATTCCGAGGTTGCTGCCTGGATTAGAGGCTCTGAGTACTGTGGGGAAATTTCCAAGGTTGCTGCCTCGATTAGAGGCTCTGAATTACATGAGGAAATTTCTGAGGTTGCTACCTGGATTAGAGACTCTGAGTTATAAAGGGCAATTTCAGAGTTTGCTGCCTGCATTAGCGGCTCTGAGTTATATGGGTAAATTTACAAGGTTGCTGCCTAGATTAGAGGCCCTGAGTTATGTTGGGAAATTTTGGAGGTTGCAGCCTGGATTAGAGGCTCTGGGTTATGTGGGGAAATTTCCGAGGTTTCTGCCTTGATTAGAGGCTCTGACCTCTGTGGGGAAATTTCCAAGTTTGCTGCCTGGATTAGAGGCTCTGAGTTATAATGCGAAATTTCGGACGTTGCTGCCTGGATTAGAGGCTCTGAGTTATATTGGGAAATTTCGGACGTTGCTGCCTGGATTAGAGGCTCTGAGTTATGTGGGGAAATTTCCAAGATTGCTGCCTGGATTAGAGGCTCTGGGTTATGTGGGGAAATTTCGGACGTTGCTGCCTGGATTAGAGGCTCTGAGTTATGTGGGGAAATTTCCAAGTTTGCTGCCTGGATTAGAGGCTCTGAGTTATTTGAGGATATTTCCGAGGATGCTGCCTGGATTAGAGGCTCTGAGTTATGTTGGGAAATTTCGGAGGTAGCTTCCTCGATTAGAGGCTCTGACTTATATGAGGAAATTTCTGAGGTTGCTACCTGGATTAGAGACTCTGAGTTATAAAGGGCAATTTCAGAGTTTGCTGCCTGGATTAGAGGCTCTGGGTTATGTGGAGAAATTTCCGAGGTTGCTGCCTGGATTAGAGGCTCTGTGTTATGTGGGGAAATTTCCGAGGTTGCTGCCTGGATTAGAGGCTCTGGGTTATGTGGGGAAATTTCGGACGTTGCTGCCTGGATTAGAGGGTCTGAGTTCTGTGGGGAAATTTCGGACGTTGCTGCCTGGATTAGAGGCTCTGAGGTATGTTGGGAAATTTTGTAGGTTGCTGCCTGGATTAGAGGCTCTGAGTTATGTTGGGAAATTTCGGAGGTTGCTGCCCGTATTAGAGGCTCTGGGTCATGTGGGGAAATTTTGGAGGTTGCTGCCTGGATTAGAGGCTCTGGGTTATGTGGTTCAATTTCCGAGGTTTCTGCCTGGATTAGAGGCTCTGGGTTATGTGGGGAAATTTCGGACGTTGCTGCCTGGATTAGCGGCTCTGAGTTATCTGGGGAAATTTCCAAGGTTGCTGCCTGGATTAGAGGCTCTGAGTTCTGTGGGGAAATTTCGGACGTTGCTGCCTGGATTAGAGGCTCTGAGTTTCGTGGGGAAATTTCCGAGGTGGCTGCCTGGATTAGAGGCTCTGAGTTATGTTGGGAAATTTCGGAGGTTGCTGCCTGGATTAGAGGCTCTGGGTTATGTGGGGAAATTTCCGAGGTTTCTGCCTGGATTAGAGGCTCTGGGTTATGTGGGGAAATTTCCGAGGTTTCTCCCTGTATTAGAGGCTCTGGGTTATGTGGGGAAATTTCGGAAGTTGCTGCCTGGATTAGAGGCTCTGAGTTCTTTGGGGAAATTTCGGAGGTTGCTGCCTGGATTAGAGGCTCTGGGATATGTGGGGAAATTTCCGAGGTTGCTGCCTGGATTAGAGGCTCTGGGTTATGTGGGAAAATTTCGGAATTTGCTGCCTGGATTAGATGCTCTGAGTTATGTGGGGAAATTTCGGAGTTTGCTGCCTGGATTAGAGGCTCTGGGTTATGTGGGGAAATTTCCGAGGTTGCAGCCTGGATTAGAGGGTCTGTGTTATGAGGGGAAATTTCCGAGGTTGCAGCCTGGATTAGAGGCTCTGAGTTATGAGGGGAAATTTCCGATGTTGCTGCCTGGATTAGAGGCTCTGAGTTATATGAGGAAATTTCCGAGGATGCTGCCTGGATTAGAGGCTCTGAGTTATGTTGGGAAATTTCGGAGGTTGCTGCCTGGATTAGAGGCTCTGAGTTATAAGGGGAATTTTCCGACGTTGCTGCCTGGAGTAGAGGCTCTGAGTTATAAGGGGAATTTTCCGATGTTACTGCCTGGATTAGAGGCTCTGAGTTATAAAGGGAAATTTCGGAGGTTGCTGCCTGGATTAGAGGCTCTGAGTTATAAGGGGAATTTTCCGATGTTACTGCCTGGATTAGAGGCTCTGAGTTATAAAGGGAAATTTCGGAGGTTGCTGCCTGGATTAGAGGCTCTAAATTATAAGGGGAATTTTCCGAGGTTGCTGCCTGGATTAGAGTCTCTGAGTTATAAGGGGAATTTTCCGATGTTGCGGCCTGGATTAGAGGCTCTGAGTTATGTGGGGAAATTTCCGAGGTTGCTGCCTGGATTAGAGTCTCTGAGTCATACTGGGAAATTTCCGAGGTTGCTGCCTGGATTAGAGGGTCTGAGTTATGTGGGGAAATTTCGGAAATTGCTGCCTGGATTTGAGGCTGTGAGTTCCGTGGGGAAATTTCCGAGGTGGCTGCCTGGATTAGAGGCTCTGAGTTATGTTGGGAAATTTCGGAGGTTGCTGCCTGGATTAGAGGCTCTGGGTTATGTGGGGAAATTTCCGAGGTTTCTGCCTGCATTAGAGGCTCTGGGTTATGTGGGGAAATTTCCGAGGTTTCTCCCAGTATTAGAGGCTCTGGGTTATGTGGGGAAATTTCGGACGTTGCTGCCTGGATTAGAGGCTCTGAGTTATGTGGGAAAATTTCAGAGGTTGCTGCCTGGATTAGAGGCTCTGAGTGATGTTGGGAAATTTCGGGGGCTGCACCCTTGATTAGGGGTTCTGAGTTATGAGGGGAAATTTCCGAGGTTGCTGCCTGGATATGAGAATCTGAGTTATATGAGGGAATCTCGGAGGTTGCTGCCTGGATTAGAGGCGCTGAGTTATGTGCGGAAATTTCAGAGGTTGCTGCCTGGATTAGAGGCTCTGAGTTATGTGGGGAAATTTCCGATGTTGCTGCCTGGATTAGAGGCTCTGAGTTATGAGGGGTAATTTCCGAGGTTGCAGCCTGGATTAGAGGCTCTGAGTTATGAGGGGAAATTTCCGATGTTGCTGCCTGGATTAGAGGCTCTGAGTTATATGAGGAAATTTTCGAGGATGCTGCCTGGATTAGAGGCTCTGAGTTATGTTGGGAAATTTCGGAGGTTGCTGCCTGGATTAGAGGCTCTGAGTTATGTCGGAAAATTTCCGAGGTTGCTGCCTGGATTAGAGGCTCTGAGTTATAAGGGGAATTTTCCGACGTTGCTGCCTGGATTAGAGGCTCTGAGTTATAAGGGGAATTTTCCGATGTTACAGCCTGGATTAGAGGCTCTGAGTTAGGTGGGGAAATTTCCGAGCTTGCTGCCTGGATTAGAGTCTCTGAGTTATAAAGGGCAATTTCAGAGTTTGCTGCCTGGATTAGATGGTCTGAGTTATGTGGGGAAATTTTCAAGGTTGCTGCCTGGATTAGAGGCTCTGAGTTATGCTGGGAAATTTTGGAGGTTGCTGCCTGGATTAGAGGCTCTGAGTTATGTTGGGAGATGTCGGAGGTTGCTGCCTGGATTAGAGGCTCTGAGTTATGTTGGGAAATTTCGGAGGTTGCTGCCTGGATTAGAGGCTCTGGGTTATGTGGGGAAATTTCCAAGGTTGCTGCCTGGATTAGAGGCTCTGCGTTATGTGGGGAAATATCCGAGGTTGCTCCCTGTATTAGAGGCTCTGGGTTATGTGGGGAAATTTCGGACGTTGCTGCATGGATTAGAGGCTCTGAGTTATGTGGGGAAATTTCGGAGGTTGCTGCCTGGATTAGAGGCTCTGAGTTATTTCAGGATATTTCCGAGGATGCTGCCTGGATTAGAGGCTCTGAGTTATGTTGGGAAATTTCGGGGGCTGCACCCTTGATTAGGGGTTCTGAGTTATGAGGGGAAATTTCCGATGTTGCTGCCTGGATTAGAGGCTCTGAGTTATATGAGGAAATTTTCGAGGATGCTGCCTGGATTAGAGGCTCTGAGTTATGTTGGGAAATTTCGGAGGTTGCTGCCTGGATTAGAGGCTCTGAGTTATGTCGGAAAATTTCCGAGTTTGCTGCCTGGATTAGAGGCTCTGAGTTATAAGGGGAATTTTCCGACGTTGCTGCCTGGATTAGAGGCTCTGAGTTATAAGGGGAATTTTCCGATGTTACAGCCTGGATTAGAGGCTCTGAGTTAGGTGGGGAAATTTCCGAGCTTGCTGCCTGGATTAGAGTCTCTGAGTTATAAAGGGCAATTTCAGAGTTTGCTGCCTGGATTAGAGGGTCTGAGTTATGTGGGGAAATTTTCAAGGTTGCTGCCTGGATTAGAGGCTCTGAGTTATGCTGGGAAATTTTGGAGGTTGCTGCCTGGATTAGAGGCTCTGAGTTATGTTGGGAGATGTCGGAGGTTGCTGCCTGGATTAGAGGCTCTGAGTTATGTTGGGAAATTTCGGAGGTTGCTGCCTGGATTAGAGGCTGTGGGTTATGTGGGGAAATTTCCAAGGTTGCTGCCTGGATTAGAGGCTCTGCGTTATGTGGGGAAATATCCGAGGTTGCTCCCTGTATTAGAGGCTCTGGGTTATGTGGGGAAATTTCGGACGTTGCTGCATGGATTAGAGGCTCTGAGTTATGTGGGGAAATTTCGGAGGTTGCTGCCTGGATTAGAGGCTCTGAGTTATTTCAGGATATTTCCGAGGATGCTGCCTGGATTAGAGGCTCTGAGTTATGTTGGGAAATTTCGGAGGTTGCTGCCTGGATTAGAGGCTCTGGGTTATGTGGGGAAATTTCCAAGGTTGCTGCCTGGATTAGAGGCTCTGCGTTATGTGGGGAAATATCCGAGGTTGCTCCATGTATTAGAGGCTCTGGGTTATGTGGGGAAATTTCCGAGGTTGCTGCCTGGATTGGAGGCTCTGAGTTATAAAGGGCAATTTGAGAGTTTGCTGCCTGGATTAGAGGCTCTGAGTTATGTTGGGAGATGTCGGAGGTTGCTGCCTGGATTAGAGGCTCTGAGTTATGTTGGGAAATTTCGGAGGTTGCTGCCTGGATTAGAGGCTCTGGGTTATGTGGGGAAATTTCCAAGGTTGCTGCCTGGATTAGAGGCTCTGCGTTATGTGGGGAAATATCCGAGGTTGCTCCATGTATTAGAGGCTCTGGGTTATGTGGGGAAATTTCGGACGTTGCTGCCTGGATTAGAGGCTCTGAGTTATGAGGGGAAATTTCCGAGGTTGCAGCCTGGATTAGAGGCTCTGAGTTATGAGGGGAAATTTCCAATGTTGCTGCCTGGATTAGAGGCTCTGAGTTATATGAGGAAATTTCAGAGGATGCTGCCTGGATTAGAGGCTCTGAGTTATGTTGGGAAATTTCGGAGGTTGCTGCCTGGATTAGAGGCTCTGAGTTCTAAGGGGAATTTTCCGACGTTGCTGCCTGGATTAGAGGCTCTGAGTTATAAGGGGAATTTTCCGATGTTACTGCCTGGATTAGAGGCTCTGAGTTATAAAGGGAAATTTCGGAGGTTGCTGCCTGGATTAGAGGCTCTAAATTATAAGGGGAATTTTCCGATGTTGCTGCCTGGATTAGAGGCTCTGAGTTATGTTGGGAAATTTCGGAGGTTGCGGCCTGCATTAGAGGCTCGGAGTTATGTCGGGAAATTTCCGAGGTTGCTGCCTGGATTAGAGGCTCTGAGTTATAAGGGGAATTTTCCGACGTTGCTGCCTGGATTAGAGGCTCTGAGTTATAAGGGGAATTTTCCGATGTTACTGCCTGGATTAGAGGCTCTGAGTTATAAAGGGAAATTTCGGAGGTTGCTGCCTGGATTAGAGGCTCTAAATTATAAGGGGAATTTTCCGATGTTGCTGCCTGGATTAGAGGCTATGAGTTATGTGGGGAAATTTCCGAGGTTGCTGCCTGGATTAGAGTCTCTGAGTTATAAGGGGAATTTTCCGATGTTGCGGCCTGGATTAGAGGCTCTGAGTTATGTGGGGAAATTTCCGAGGTTGCTGTCTGGATTAGAGTCTCTGAGTCTTATTGGGAAATTTCCGAGGTTGCTGCCTGGATTAGAGGGTCTGAGTTATGTGGGGAAATTTCGGAAATTGCTGCCTGGATTAGAGGCTCTGAGTTCCGTGGGGAAATTTCCGAGGTGGCTGCCTGGATTAGAGGCTCTGAGTTATGTTGGGAAATTTCGGAGGTTGCTGCTTGGATTAGAGGCTCTGGGTTATGTGGGGAAATTTCCGAGGTTGCTGCCTGGATTAGAGGCTCTGGGTTATGTGGGGAAATTTCCGAGGTTTCTCCCTGTATTAGAGGCTCTGGGTTATGTGGGGAAATTTCGGACGTTGCTGCCTGGATTAGAGGCTCTGAGTTATGTGGGAAAATTTCAGAGGTTGCTGCCTGGATTAGAGGCTCTGAGTGATGTTGGGAAATTTCGGGGGCTGCACCCTTCATTAGGGGTTCTGAGTTATGAGGGGAAATTTCCGAGGTTGCTGCCTGGATTGGAGAATCTGAGTTATATGAGGGAATTTCGGAGGTTGCTGCCTGGATTAGAGGCGCAGAGTTATGTGCGGAAATTTCAGAGGTTGCTGCCTGGATTAGAGGCTCTGAGTTATGTGGGGAAATTTCCGATGTTGCTGCCTGGATTAGAGGCTCTGAGTTATGAGGGGAAATTTCCGAGTTTGCAGCCTGGATTAGAGGCTCTGAGTTATGAGGGGAAATTTCCGATGTTGCTGCCTGGATTAGAGGCTCTGAGTTATATGAGGAAATTTTCGAGGATGCTGCCTGGATTAGAGGCTCTGAGTTATGTTGGGAAATTTCGGAGGTTGCTGCCTGGATTAGAGGCTCTGAGTTATGTCGGAAAATTTCTGAGGTTGCTGCCTGGATTAGAGGTTCTGAGTTATATGGGGAATTTTCCGACGTTGCTGCCTGGATTAGAGGCTCTGAGTTATAAGGGGAATTTTCCGATGTTACTGCCTGGGTTAGAGGCTCTGAGTTATGTGGGGAAATTTCCGAGGTTGCTGCCTGGATTAGAGTCTCTGAGTTATAAAGTGGAATTTCAGAGTTTGCTGCCTGGATTAGAGGGTCTGAGTTATGTGGGGAAATTTTCAAGGTTGCTGCCTGGATTAGAGGCTCTGAGTTATGTTGGGAAATTTTGGAGGTTGCTGCCTGGATTAGAGGCTCTGAGTTATGTTGGGAGATGTCGGAGGTTGCTGCCTGGATTAGAGGCTCTGAGTTATGTTGGGAAATTTCGGAGGTTGCTGCCTGGATTAGAGGCTCTGGGTTATGTGGGGAAATTTCCGAGGTTGCTGCCTGGATTAGAGGCTCTGCGTTATGTGGGGAAATTTCCGAGGTTGCTCCCTGCATTAGAGGATCTGGGTTATGTGGGGAAATGTCGGACGTTGCTGCCTGGATTAGAGGCTCTGAGTTATGTGGGGAAATTTCGGAGGTTGCTGCCTGGATTAGAGGCTCTGAGTTATTTCAGGATATTTCCGAGGATGCTGCCTGGATTAGAGGCTCTGAGTGATGTTGGGAAATTTCGGGGGCTGCACCCTTGATTAGGGGTTCTGAGATATGAGGGGAAATTTCCGAGGTTGCTGCCTGGATTGGAGGCTCTGAGTTATATGAGGGAATTTCGGAGGTTGCTGCCTGGATTAGAGGCGCTGAGTTATGTGCGGAAATTTCAGAGGTTGCTGCCTGGATTAGAGGCTCTGAGTTATGTGGGGAAATTACCGATGTTGCTGCCTGGATTAGAGGCTCTGAGTTATGAGGGGAAATTTCCGAGGTTGCAGCCTGGATTAGAGGCTCTGAGATATGAGGGGAAATTTCCGATGTTGCTGCCTGGATTAGAGGCTCTGAGTTATATGAGGAAATTTCCGAGGATGCTGCCTGGATTAGAGGCTCTGAGTTATGTTGGGAAATTTCGGAGGTTGCTGCCTGGATTAGAGGCTCTGGGTTATGTGGGGAAATTTCCGAGGTTGCTGCCTGGATTAGAGGCTCTGCGTTATGTGGGGAAATTTCCGAGGTTGCTCCCTGTATTAGAGGCTCTGGGTTATGTGGGGAAATTTCGGACGTTGCTGCCTGGATTAGAGGCTCTGAGTTATTTCAGGATATTTCCGAGGATGCTGCCTGGATTAGAGGCTCTGAGTTATGTTGGGAAATTTCGGGGGCTGCACCCTTGATTAGGGGTTCTGAGTTATGAGGGGAAATTTCAGAGGTTGCTGCCTGGATTGGAGGCTCTGAGTTATATGAGGAAATTTCGGAGGTTGCTGCCTGGATTAGAGGCGCTGAGTTATGCGCGGAAATTTGAGAGGTTGCTGCCTGGATTAGAGGCACTGAGTTATAAGGGGAATTTTCCGATGTTACTGCCTGGATTAGAGGCTCTGAGTTATAAAGGGAAATTTCGGAGGTTGCTGCCTGGATTAGAGGCTCTGAGTTATAAGGGGAATTTTCCGATGTTGCTGCCTGGATTAGAGGCTCTGAGTTATGTGGGGAAATTTCCGAGGTTGCTGCCTGGATTAGAGTCTCTGAGTTATAAGGGGAATTTTCCGATGTTGCTGCCTGGATTAGAGGCTCTGAGTTATAATGGGAAATTTCCGAGGTTGCTGCCTGGATTAGAGGCTCTGAGTTATAAAGGGGAAATGTCGGACGTTGCTGCCTGGATTAGAGGCTCTGAGTTATGTGGGGAAATTTCCGAGGTTGCTGCCTGGATTAGAGGCTCTGAGTTATAAAGGGGAAATGTCGGACGTTGCTGCCTGGATTAGAGGCTCTGAGTTATGTGGGGAAATTTCCGAGGTTGCTGCCTGGATTAGAGGCTCTGAGTTATAATGGGAAATTTCCGAGGTTGCTGCCTGGATTAGAGGCTCTGAGTTATAAAGGGGAAATGTCGGACGTTGCTGCCTGGATTAGAGGCTCTGAGTTATGTGGGGAAATTTCCGAGGTTGCTGCCTGGATTAGAGGCTCTGAGTTATGTGGGGAAATTTTGGAGGTTGCTGCCTGGATTAGAGGCTCTGAGTTCTGTGGGGATATTTCCAAGGTTGCTGCCTGGATTAGAGGCTCTGAATTATATGAGGAAATTTCAGAGGTTGCTACCTGAATTGGAGTCTCTGAGTTATAAAGGGCAATTTCAGAGTTTGCTGCCTGGATTAGAGGCTCTGAGTTATGTGGGGAAATTTACAAGGTTGCTGCCTAGATTAGAGGCTCTGAGTTATGTTGGGAAATTTTGGAGGTTGCTGCCTGGATTAGAGGCTCTGAGTTATGTTGGGAAATTTCGGTGGTTGCTGCCTGGATTAGAGGCTCTGAGTTATGTTGGGAGATGCCGGAGATTGCTGCCTGGATTAGAGGCTCTGGGTTATGTGGGGAAATTTCCGAGGTTGCTGCCTGGATTAGAGGCTCTGAGCTATAAAGGAAAATTTCCGAGTTTGCTGCCAGGATTAGAGGGTCTGAGTTAAATGAGGAAATTTCGGAGGTTGCTGCCTGGATTAGAGGCGCGGAGTTATGTGCGGAAATTTCAGAGGTTGCTGCCTGGATTAGAGGCTCTGAGTTATGTGGGGAAATTTCCGATGTTGCTGCCTGGATTAGAGGCTCTGAGTTATGAGGGGAAATTTCCGATGTTGCTGCCTGGATTAGAGGCTCTGAGTTATAGGAGGAAATTTCCGAGGATGCTGCCTGGATTAGAGGCTCTGAGTTATGTTGGGAAATTTCGGAGGTTGTTGCCTGGATTAGAGGCTCTGAGTTATGTCGGGAAATTTCCGAGGTTGCTGCCTGGATTAGAGGCTCTGAGTTATAAGGGGAAATTTCCGACGCTGCTGCCTGGATTAGAGGCTCTGAGTTATAAGGGGAATTTTCCGATGTTACTGCCTGGATTAGAGGCTCTGAGTTATAAAGGGAAATTTCGGAGGTTGCTGCCTGGATTAGAGGCTCTGAGTTATAAGGGGAATTTTCCGATGTTGCTGCCTGGATTAGAGGCTCTGAGTTATGTGGGGAAATTTCCGAGGTTGCTGCCTGGATTAGAGTCACTGAGTTATAAGGGGAAATTTCCGGGGTTGCTGCCTGGATTAGAGGCTCTGAGTTATGTGGGGAAATTTCCGAGCTTGCTGCCTGGAGTAGAGTCTCTGAGTTATGTGGGGAAATTTCCGAGGTTGCTGCCTGGATTAGAGGCTCTGAGTTATAATGGGAAATTTCCGAGGTTGCTGCCTGGATTAGAGGCTCTGAGTTATAAAGGGGAAATGTCGGACGTTGCTGCCTGGATTAGAGGCTCTGAGTTATGTGGGGAAATTTCCGACGTTGCTGCCTGAATTAAAGGGTCTGAGTTATGTTGGGAAATTTCGGAGGTTTCTGCCTTGATTAGAGGCTCTGGGTTATGTGGGGAAGTTTCGGACGTTGCTGCCTGGATTGGAGGCTCTGAGTTATTTGAGGATATTTCCGAGGATGCTGCCTGGATTAGAAGCTCTGAGTTATGTTGGGAAATTTCGGAGGTTGCTGCCTGGATTAGAGGGTCTGAGTTATGTGGGGAAATTCCGAGGTTGCTGCCTGGATTAGAGTCTCTGAGTTATGTGGGGAAATTTTGGAGGTTGCTGCCTGGATTAGAGGCTCTGAGTTCAGTGGGGAAATTTCCAAGGTTGCTGCCTGGATTAGAGGCTCTGAATTATATGAGGAAATTTCCGAGGTTGCTACCTGAATTAGAGTCTCTGAGTTATAAAGGGCAATTTCAGAGTTTGCTGCCTGGATTAGAGGCTCTGAGTTATGTGGGGAAATTTACAAGGTTGCTGCCTAGATTAGAGGCTCTGAGTTATGTTGGGAAGTTTAGGAGGTTGCTGCCTGGATTAGAGGCTCTGAGTTAGGTTGGGAAATTTCGGTGGTTGCTGCCTGGATTAGAGGCTCTGTGTTATGTTGGGAGATGTCGGAGGTTGCTGCCTGGATTAGAGGCTCTGGGTTATAAAGGGAAATTTCCGAGTTTGCTGCCAGGATTAGAGGGTCTGAGTTAAATGAGGAAATTTCCGAGGTTGCTGCCTGGATTAGAGGCTCTGCGCTATAAAGGGAAATTTCCGAGTTTGCTGCCAGGATTAGAGGGTCTGAGTTAAATGAGGAAATTTCCGAGGTTGCTGCCTGGATTAGAGGATCTGAGTTAAATGAGGAAATTTCCGAGGTTGCTGCCTGGATTAGAGGCTCCGAGTTATGTGGGGAAATTTCCGAGTTTGCTGCCTGGATTAGAGGCTCTGGGTTATGTGGGGAAATTTCGGACGTTGCTGCCTGGATTAGAGGCTCTGAGTTATGTGGGGAAATTTCCAAGGTTGCTGCCTGGATTAGAGGCTCTGGGTTATGTGGGGAAATTTCCGAGGTTGCTGCCTGGATTAGAGGCTCTGGGTTATGTGGGGGGGGGAATTTCGGACGTTGCTGCCTGGATTAGAGGCTCTGAGTTATGTGGGGAAATTTCCAAGGTTGCTGCCTGGATTAGAGGCTCTGATTTCTGTGGGGAAATTTCGGACGTTGCTGCCTGGATTAGAGGCTCTGTGTTATGTTGGGAAATTTCGGGGGCTGCACCCTTGATTAGGGTTCTGAGTTATGAGGGGAAATTTCCGAGGTTGCTGCCTGGATTAGAGGCTCTGATTTATGAGGGGAAATTCCCGATGTTGCTGCCTGGATTAGAGTCTCTGAGTTATATGAGGAAATTTCCGAGGATGCTGCCTGGATTAGAGGCTCTGAGTTATGTTGGGAAATATCGGAGGTTGCTGCCTGGATTAGACGCTCTGAGTTATGTCGGGAAATTTCCGAGGTTGCTGCCTGGATTAGAGGCTCTGAGTTATAAGGGGAATTTTCCGACGTTGCTGCCTGGATTAGAGGCTCTGAGTTATGTGGGCAAATTTACAAGGTTGCTGCCTAGATTAGAGGCTCTGAGTTATGTTGGGAAATTTTGGAGGTTGCTGCCTGGATTAGAGGCTCTGAGTTATGTTGGGAAATTTCGGAGGTTGTTGCCTGGATTAGAGCCTCTGAGTTAAATGAGGAAATTTCCGTGGTTGCTGCCTGGATTAGAGTCTCTGAGTTATGTGGGGAAATTTCTGAGGTTGCTGCCTGGATTAGTGGCTCAGAGTTATGTTGGGAAATTTCGGAGGTTGTTGCCTGGATTAGAGCCTCTGAGTTAAATGAGGAAATTTCCGAGGTTTCTGCCTGGATTAGAGGCTCTGAGTTGTGTGGGGAAATTTCGGAAATTTCTTCCTGGATTAGAGGCTCTGAGCTCTGTGGGGAAATTTCCGAGGTTGCTGCCTGGATTAGAGGCTCTGAGTCATATTGGGAAATTTCCGAGGTTGCTGCCTGGATTAGAGGGTCTGAGTTATGTGGGGAAATTTCGGAAATTGCTGCCTGGATTAGAGGCTCTGAGTTCTGTGGGGAAATTTCCGAGGTGGCTGCCTGGATTAGAGGCTCTGATTTATGAGGGGAAATTCCCGATGTTGCTGCCTGGATTAGAGGCTCTGAGTTATATGAGGAAATTTCCGAGTATGCTGCCTGGATTAGAGGCTCTGAGTTATGTTGGGAAATATCGGAGGTTGCTGCCTGGATTAGACGCTCTGAGTTATGTGGGGAAATATCTGAGGTTGCTGCCTGGATTAGAGGCTCTGAGTTAAATGAGGAAATTTCCGAGGTTGCTGCCTGGATTAGAGGCTGTGAGTTATATTGGGAAATTTCCGAGGTTGCGGCCTGGATTAGAGGCTCTGAGTTATGTTGGGAAATTTCGGAGGTTGCTGCCTGGATTAGAGGGTCTGAGGTATGTGGAGAAATTCCGAGGTTGCTGCCTGGATTAGAGGCTCTGAGTACTGTGGGGAAATTTCCAAGGTAGCTGCCTCGATTAGAGGTTCTGAATTACATGAGGAAATTTCTGAGGTTGCTACCTGGATTAGAGACTCTGAGTTATAAAGGGCAATTTCAGAGTTTGCTGCCTGCATTAGCGGCTCTGAGTTATGTGGGTAAATTTACAAGGTTGCTGCCTAGATTAGAGGCCCTGAGTTATGTTGGGAAATTTTGGAGGTTGCAGCCTGGATTAGAGGCTCTGAGTTATGTTGGGAGATGTCGGAGGTTGCTGCCTGGATTAGAGGCTCTGGGTTATGTGGGGAAATTTCCGAGGTTTCTGCCTTGATTAGAGGCTCTGACCTCTGTGGGGAAATTTCCAAGTTTGCTGCCTGGATTAGAGGCTCTGAGTTATAATGCGAAATTTCGGACGTTGCTGCCTGGATTAGAGGCTCTGAGTTATATTGGGAAATTTCGGACGTTGCTGCCTGGATTAGAGGCTCTGAGTTATGTGGGGAAATTTCCAAGTTTGCTGCCTGGATTAGAGGCTCTGGGTTATGTGGGGAAATTTCGGACGTTGCTGCCTGGATTAGAGGCTCTGAGTTATGTGGGGAAATTTCCAAGTTTGCTGCCTGGATTAGAGGCTCTGAGTTATTTGAGGATATTTCCGAGGATGCTGCCTGGATTAGAGGCTCTGAGTTATGTTGGGAAATTTCGGAGGTTGCTGCCTGGATTAGAGGGTCTGAGTTATGTGGAGAAATTTCCAAGGTAGCTGCCTCGATTAGAGGCTCTGAATTATATGAGGAAATTTCTGAGGTTGCTACCTGGATTAGAGACTCTGAGTTATAAAGGGCAATTTCAGAGTTTGCTGCCTGGATTAGAGGCTCTGGGTTATGTGGAGAAATTTCCGAGGTTGCTGCCTGGATTAGAGGCTCTGTGTTATGTGGGGAAATTTCCGAGGTTGATGCCTGGATTAGAGGCTCTGGGTTATGTGGGGAAATTTCGGACGTTGCTGCCTGGATTAGAGGGTCTGAGTTATGTGGGGAAATTTCCAAGGTTGCTGCCTGGATTGGAGGCTCTGAGTTCTGTGGGGAAATTTCGGACGTTGCTGCCTGGATTAGAGGCACTGAGGTATGTTGGGAAATTTTGTAGGTTGCTGCCTGGATTAGAGGCTCTGAGTTATGTTGGGAAATTTCGGAGGTTGCTGCCCGTATTAGAGGCTCTGGGTCATGTGGGGAAATTTTGGAGGTTGCTGCCTGGATTAGAGGCTCTGGGTTATGTGGTTCAATTTCCGAGGTTTCTGCCTGGATTAGAGGCTCTGGGTTATGTGGGGAAATTTCGGACTTTGCTGCCTGGATTAGCGGCTCTGAGTTATCTGGGGAAATTTCCAAGGTTGCTGCCTGGATTAGAGGCTCTGAGTTCTGTGGGGAAATTTCGGACGTTGCTGCCTGGATTAGAGGCTCTGAGTTTCGTGGGGAAATTTCCGACGTTGCTGCCTGAATTAAAGGGTCTGAGTTATGTTGGGAAATTTCGGAGGTTTCTGCCTTGATTAGAGGCTCTCAGTTCTGTGGGGAAATTTCGGACGTTGCTGCCTGGATTAGAGGCTCTGAGTTATGTGGGGAAATTTCGGACGTTGCTGCCTGGATTAGAGGCTCTGAGTTATGTGGGGAAATTTCCGAGTTTGCTGCCTGGATTAGAGGCTCTGGGTTATGTGGGGAAATTTCCGAGGTTTCTGCCTTGATTAGAGGCTCTGACCTCTGTGGGGAAATTTCCAAGTTTGCTGCCTGGATTAGAGGCTCTGAGTTATAATGCGAAATTTCGGACGTTGCTGCCTGGATTAGAGGCTCTGAGTTATATTGGGAAATTTCGGACGTTGCTGCCTGGATTAGAATCTCTGAGTTATGTGGGGAAATTTCCAAGTTTGCTGCCTGGATTAGAGGCTCTGGGTTATGTGGGGAAATTTCGGACGTTGCTGCCTGGATTAGAGGCTCTGAGTTATGTGGGGAAATTTCCAAGTTTGCTGCCTGGATTAGAGGCTCTGAGTTATTTGAGGATATTTCCGAGGATGCTGCCTGGATTAGAGGCTCTGAGTTATGTTGGGAAATTTCGTAGGTTGCTGCCTGGATTAGAGGGTCTGAGTTATGTGGAGAAATTTCCAAGGTAGCTGCCTCGATTAGAGGCTCTGAATTATATGAGGAAATTTCTGAGGTTGCTACCTGGATTAGAGACTCTGAGTTATAAAGGGCAATTTCAGAGTTTGCTGCCTGGATTAGAGGCTCTGGGTTATGTGGAGAAATTTCCGAGGTTGCTGCCTGGATTAGAGGCTCTGTGTTATGTGGGGAAATTTCCGAGGTTGCTGCCTGGATTAGAGGCTCTGGGTTATGTGGGGAAATTTCGGACGTTGCTGCCTGGATTAGAGGGTCTGAGTTATGTGGGGAAATTTCCAAGGTTGCTGCCTGGATTGGAGGCTCTGAGTTCTGTGGGGAAATTTCGGACGTTGCTGCCTGGATTAGAGGCTCTGAGGTATGTTGGGAAATTTTGTAGGTTGCTGCCTGGATTAGAGGCTCTGAGTTATGTTGGGAAATTTCGGAGGTTGCTGCCCGTATTAGAGGCTCTGGGTCATGTGGGGAAATTTTGGAGGTTGCTGCCTGGATTAGAGGCTCTGGGTTATGTGGTTCAATTTCCGAGGTTTCTGCCTGGATTAGAGGCTCTGGGTTATGTGGGGAAATTTCGGACGTTGCTGCCTGGATTAGCGGCTCTGAGTTATCTGGGGAAATTTCCAAGGTTGCTGCCTGGATTAGAGGCTCTGAGTTCTGTGGGGAAATTTCGGACGTTGCTGCCTGGATTAGAGGCTCTGAGTTTCGTGGGGAAATTTCCGACGTTGCTGCCTGAATTAGAGGCTCTGAGTTATGTGGGCAAATTTACAAGGTTGCTGCCTAGATTAGAGGCTCTGAGTTATGTTGGGAAATTTTGGAGGTTGCTGCCTGGATTAGAGGCTCTGAGTTATGTTGGGAAATTTCGGAGGTTGTTGCCTGGATTAGAGCCTCTGAGTTAAATGAGGAAATTTCCGTGGTTGCTGCCTGTATTAGAGTCTCTGAGTTATGTGGGGAAATTTCTGAGGTTGCTGCCTGGATTAGTGGCTCAGAGTTATGTTGGGAAATTTCGGAGGTTGTTGCCTGGATTAGAGCCTCTGAGTTAAATGAGGAAATTTCCGAGGTTTCTGCCTGGATTAGAGGCTCTGAGTTGTGTGGGGAAATTTCGGAAATTTCTTCCTGGATTAGAGGCTCTGAGCTCTGTGGGGAAATTTCCGAGGTTGCTGCCTGGATTAGAGGCTCTGAGTCATATTGGGAAATTTCCGAGGTTGCTGCCTGGATTAGAGGGTCTGAGTTATGTGGGGAAATTTCGGAAATTGCTGCCTGGATTAGAGGCTCTGAGTTCTGTGGGGAAATTTCCGAGGTGGCTGCCTGGATTAGAGGCTCTGATTTATGAGGGGAAATTCCCGATGTTGCTGCCTGGATTAGAGGCTCTGAGTTATATGAGGAAATTTCCGAGTATGCTGCCTGGATTAGAGGCTCTGAGTTATGTTGGGAAATATCGGAGGTTGCTGCCTGGATTAGACGCTCTGAGTTATGTGGGGAAATATCTGAGGTTGCTGCCTGGATTAGAGGCTCTGAGTTAAATGAGGAAATTTCCGAGGTTGCTGCCTGGATTAGAGGCTGTGAGTTATATTGGGAAATTTCCGAGGTTGCGGCCTGGATTAGAGGCTCTGAGTTATGTTGGGAAATTTCGGAGGTTGCTGCCTGGATTAGAGGGTCTGAGGTATGTGGAGAAATTCCGAGGTTGCTGCCTGGATTAGAGGCTCTGAGTACTGTGGGGAAATTTCCAAGGTAGCTGCCTCGATTAGAGGTTCTGAATTACATGAGGAAATTTCTGAGGTTGCTACCTGGATTAGAGACTCTGAGTTATAAAGGGCAATTTCAGAGTTTGCTGCCTGCATTAGCGGCTCTGAGTTATGTGGGTAAATTTACAAGGTTGCTGCCTAGATTAGAGGCCCTGAGTTATGTTGGGAAATTTTGGAGGTTGCAGCCTGGATTAGAGGCTCTGAGTTATGTTGGGAGATGTCGGAGGTTGCTGCCTGGATTAGAGGCTCTGGGTTATGTGGGGAAATTTCCGAGGTTTCTGCCTTGATTAGAGGCTCTGACCTCTGTGGGGAAATTTCCAAGTTTGCTGCCTGGATTAGAGGCTCTGAGTTATAATGCGAAATTTCGGACGTTGCTGCCTGGATTAGAGGCTCTGAGTTATATTGGGAAATTTCGGACGTTGCTGCCTGGATTAGAGGCTCTGAGTTATGTGGGGAAATTTCCAAGTTTGCTGCCTGGATTAGAGGCTCTGGGTTATGTGGGGAAATTTCGGACGTTGCTGCCTGGATTAGAGGCTCTGAGTTATGTGGGGAAATTTCCAAGTTTGCTGCCTGGATTAGAGGCTCTGAGTTATTTGAGGATATTTCCGAGGATGCTGCCTGGATTAGAGGCTCTGAGTTATGTTGGGAAATTTCGGAGGTTGCTGCCTGGATTAGAGGGTCTGAGTTATGTGGAGAAATTTCCAAGGTAGCTGCCTCGATTAGAGGCTCTGAATTATATGAGGAAATTTCTGAGGTTGCTACCTGGATTAGAGACTCTGAGTTATAAAGGGCAATTTCAGAGTTTGCTGCCTGGATTAGAGGCTCTGGATTATGTGGAGAAATTTCCGAGGTTGCTGCCTGGATTAGAGGCTCTGTGTTATGTGGGGAAATTTCCGAGGTTGATGCCTGGATTAGAGGCTCTGGGTTATGTGGGGAAATTTCGGACGTTGCTGCCTGGATTAGAGGGTCTGAGTTATGTGGGGAAATTTCCAAGGTTGCTGCCTGGATTGGAGGCTCTGAGTTCTGTGGGGAAATTTCGGACGTTGCTGCCTGGATTAGAGGCACTGAGGTATGTTGGGAAATTTTGTAGGTTGCTGCCTGGATTAGAGGCTCTGAGTTATGTTGGGAAATTTCGGAGGTTGCTGCCCGTATTAGAGGCTCTGGGTCATGTGGGGAAATTTTGGAGGTTGCTGCCTGGATTAGAGGCTCTGGGTTATGTGGTTCAATTTCCGAGGTTTCTGCCTGGATTAGAGGCTCTGGGTTATGTGGGGAAATTTCGGACGTTGCTGCCTGGATTAGCGGCTCTGAGTTATCTGGGGAAATTTCCAAGGTTGCTGCCTGGATTAGAGGCTCTGAGTTCTGTGGGGAAATTTCGGACGTTGCTGCCTGGATTAGAGGCTCTGAGTTTCGTGGGGAAATTTCCGACGTTGCTGCCTGAATTAAAGGGTCTGAGTTATGTTGGGAAATTTCGGAGGTTTCTGCCTTGATTAGAGGCTCTCAGTTCTGTGGGGAAATTTCGGACGTTGCTGCCTGGATTAGAGGCTCTGAGTTATGTGGGGAAATTTCGGACGTTGCTGCCTGGATTAGAGGCTCTGAGTTATGTGGGGAAATTTCCGAGTTTGCTGCCTGGATTAGAGGCTCTGGGTTATGTGGGGAAATTTCGGAGGTTGCTGCCTGGATTAGAGCGTCTGAGTTATGTGGAGAAATTCCGAGGTTGCTGCCTGGATTAGAGGCTCTGAGTACTGTGGGGAAATTTCCAAGGTTGCTGCCTCGATTAGAGGCTCTGAATTATATGAGGAAATTTCTGAGGTTGCTACCTGGATTAGAGACTCTGAGGTATAAAGGGCAATTTCAGAGTTTGCTGCCTGGATTAGCGGCTCTGAGTTATGTGGGTAAATTTACAAAGCTTGCTGCCTAGATTAGAGGCTCTGAGTTATGTTGGGAAATTTTGGAGGTTGCTGCCTGGATTAGAGGCTCTGAGTTATGTTGGGAGATGTCGGAGGTTGCTGCCTGGATTAGAGGCTCTGGGTTATGTGGGGAAATTTCCGAGGTTTCTGCCTTGATTAGAGGCTCTGACCTCTGTGGGGAAATTTCCAAGTTTGCTGCCTGGATTAGAGGCTCTGAGTTATAATGCGAAATTTCGGACGTTGCTGCCTGGATTAGAGGCTCTGAGTTATATTGGGAAATTTCGGACGTTGCTGCCTGGATTAGAATCTCTGAGTTATGTGGGGAAATTTCCAAGTTTGCTGCCTGGATTAGAGGCTCTGGGTTATGTGGGGAAATTTCGGACGTTGCTGCCTGGATTAGAGGCTCTGAGTTATGTGGGGAAATTTCCAAGTTTGCTGCCTGGATTAGAGGCTCTGAGTTATTTGAGGATATTTCCGAGGATGCTGCCTGGATTAGAGGCTCTGAGTTATGTTGGGAAATTTCGTAGGTTGCTGCCTGGATTAGAGGGTCTGAGTTATGTGGAGAAATTTCCAAGGTAGCTGCCTCGATTAGAGGCTCTGAATTATATGAGGAAATTTCTGAGGTTGCTACCTGGATTAGAGACTCTGAGTTATAAAGGGCAATTTCAGAGTTTGCTGCCTGGATTAGAGGCTCTGGGTTATGTGGAGAAATTTCCGAGGTTGCTGCCTGGATTAGAGGCTCTGTGTTATGTGGGGAAATTTCCGAGGTTGCTGCCTGGATTAGAGGCTCTGGGTTATGTGGGGAAATTTCGGACGTTGCTGCCTGGATTAGAGGGTCTGAGTTATGTGGGGAAATTTCCAAGGTTGCTGCCTGGATTGGAGGCTCTGAGTTCTGTGGGGAAATTTCGGACGTTGCTGCCTGGATTAGAGGCTCTGAGGTATGTTGGGAAATTTTGTAGGTTGCTGCCTGGATTAGAGGCTCTGAGTTATGTTGGGAAATTTCGGAGGTTGCTGCCCGTATTAGAGGCTCTGGGTCATGTGGGGAAATTTTGGAGGTTGCTGCCTGGATTAGAGGCTCTGGGTTATGTGGTTCAATTTCCGAGGTTTCTGCCTGGATTAGAGGCTCTGGGTTATGTGGGGAAATTTCGGACGTTGCTGCCTGGATTAGCGGCTCTGAGTTATCTGGGGAAATTTCCAAGGTTGCTGCCTGGATTAGAGGCTCTGAGTTCTGTGGGGAAATTTCGGACGTTGCTGCCTGGATTAGAGGCTCTGAGTTTCGTGGGGAAATTTCCGACGTTGCTGCCTGAATTAAAGGGTCTGAGTTATGTTGGGAAATTTCGGAGGTTTCTGCCTTGATTAGAGGCTCTCAGTTCTGTGGGGAAATTTCAGACGTTGCTGCCTGGATTAGAGGCTCTGAGTTATGTGGGGAAATTTCGGACGTTGCTGCCTGGATTAGAGGCTCTGAGTTATGTGGGGAAATTTCCGAGTTTGCTGCCTGGATTAGAGGCTCTGGGTTATGTTGGGAAATTTCGGAGGTTGCTGCCTGGATTAGAGCGTCTGAGTTATGTGGAGAAATTCCGAGGTTGCTGCCTGGATTAGAGGCTCTGAGTACTGTGGGGAAATTTCCAAGGTTGCTGCCTCGATTAGAGGCTCTGAATTATATGAGGAAATTTCTGAGGTTGCTACCTGGATTAGAGACTCTGAGTTATAAAGGGCAATTTCAGAGTTTGCTGCCTGGATTAGCGGCTCTGAGTTATGTGGGTAAATTTACAAAGCTTGCTGCCTAGATTAGAGGCTCTGAGTTATGTTGGGAAATTTTGGAGGTTGCTGCCTGGATTAGAGGCTCTGCGTTATGTTGCGAAATTTCGGAGGTTGCTGCCCGGATTAGAGGATCTGGGTTATGTGGGGAAATTTCCGAGGTAGCTGCCTGGATTAGAGGCTCTGGGTTATGTGGGGAAATTTCCGAGGTTTCTGCCTTGATTAGAGGCTCTGAGTTCTGTGGGGAAATTTCCAAGTTTGCTGCCGGGATTAGAGGCTCTGAGTTATAATGCGAAATTTCGGACGTTGCTGCCTGGATTAGAGGCTCTGAGTTATGTTGGGAAATTTTGGAGGTTGCTGCCTGGATTAGAGGCTCTGAGTTATGTTGGGAAATTTCGGAGTTTGCTGCCCGGATTAGAGGCTCTGGGTCATGTGGGGAATTTTCCGAGGTTGCTGCCTGGATTAGAGGCTCTGGATTATGTGGTTAAATTTCTGAGGTTGCTGCCTGGATTAGAGGCTCTGGGTTATGTGGGGAAATTTCCAAGGTTGCTGCCTGGATTAGAGGCTCTGAGTTATGTGGGAAAATTTCCGACGTTGCTGCCTGAATTAAAGGGTCTGAGTTATGTTGGGAAATTTCGGAGGTTTCTGCCTTGATTAGAGGCTCTCAGTTCTGTGGGGAAATTTCGGACGTTGCTGCCTGGATTAGAGGCTCTGAGTTATGTGGGGAAATTTCGGACGTTGCTGCCTGGGTTAGAGGCTCTGAGTTATGTGGGGAAATTTCCGAGCTTGCTGCCTAGATTAGAGGCTCTGGGTTATGTGGGGAAATTTCGGACGTTGCTGCCTGGATTAGATGCTCTGAGTTATGTGTGGAAATTTCCAAGGTTGCTGCCTGGGTTATAGGCTCTGAGTTATTTGAGGATATTTCCGAGGATGCTGCCTGGATTAGAGGCTCTGAGTTATGTTGGGAAATTTCGGAGATTGCTGCCTGGATTAGAGACTCTGAGTTATAAAGGGCAATTTCAGAGTTTGCTGCCTGGATTAGAGGCTCTGGGTTATGTGGGGAAATTTCCGAGGTTGCTGCCTGGATTAGAGGCTCTGTGTTATGTGGGGAAATTTCCGAGGTTGCTGCCTTGGATTAGAGGCTCTGGGTTATGTGGGGAAATTTCGGACGTTGCTGCCTGGATTAGAGGCTCTGAGTTATGTGGGGAAATTTCCAAGGTTGCTGCCTGGATTAGAGGCTCTGAGTTCTGTGGGGAAATTTCGGACGTTGCTGCCTGGATTAGAGGCTCTGAGTTATGTGGGGAAATTTCCGACGTTGCTGCCTGAATTAAAGGGTATGAGTTATGTTGGGAAATTTCGGAGGTTTCTGCCTTGATTAGAGCCTCGGAGTTATGTGGGGAAACTTCCGAGTTTGCTGCCTGGATTAGAGGCTCTGAGTTATGTTGGGAAATTTCGGACGTTGCTGCCTGGATTTGAGGCTCTGAGTTATGTGGGGAAATTTCCGAGTTTGCTGCCTTGATTAGAGGCTCTGGGTTATGTGGGGAAATTTCGGACGTTGCTGCCTGGATTAGAGGCTCTGAGTTATGTTGGGAAATTTCGGGGGCTGCACCCTTGATTAGGGGTTCTGAGTTATGAGGGGAAATTCCCGATGTTGCTGCCTGGATTAGAGGCTCTGAGTTATATGAGGAAATTTCCGAGGATGCTGCCTGGATTAGAGGCTCTGAGTTATGTTGGGAAATATCGGAGGTTGCTGCCTGGATTAGACGCTCTGAGTTATGTGGGGAAATTTCCAAGGTTGCTGCCTGGATTGGAGGCTCTGAGTTCTGTGGGGAAATTTCGGACGTTGCTGCCTGGATTAGAGGCTCTGGGTTATGTGGGGAAATTTCCGAGGTTTCTGCCTTGATTAGAGGCTCTGAGTTCTGTGGGGAAATTTCCAAGTTTGCTGCCGGGATTAGAGGCTCTGAGTTATAATGCGAAATTTCGGACGTTGCTGCCTGGATTAGAGGCTCTGAGTTATGTTGGGAAATTTTGGAGGTTGCTGCCTGGATTAGAGGCTCTGAGTTATGTTGGGAAATTTCGGAGTTTGCTGCCCGGATTAGAGGCTCTGGGTCATGTGGGGAATTTTCCGAGGTTGCTGCCTGGATTAGAGGCTCTGGATTATGTGGTTAAATTTCTGAGGTTGCTGCCTGGATTAGAGGCTCTGGGTTATGTGGGGAAATTTCCAAGGTTGCTGCCTGGATTAGAGGCTCTGAGTTATGTGGGAAAATTTCCGACGTTGCTGCCTGAATTAAAGGGTCTGAGTTATGTTGGGAAATTTCGGAGGTTTCTGCCTTGATTAGAGGCTCTCAGTTCTGTGGGGAAATTTCGGACGTTGCTGCCTGGATTAGAGGCTCTGAGTTATGTGGGGAAATTTCGGACGTTGCTGCCTGGGTTAGAGGCTCTGAGTTATGTGGGGAAATTTCCGAGCTTGCTGCCTAGATTAGAGGCTCTGGGTTATGTGGGGAAATTTCGGACGTTGCTGCCTGGATTAGATGCTCTGAGTTATGTGTGGAAATTTCCAAGGTTGCTGCCTGGGTTATAGGCTCTGAGTTATTTGAGGATATTTCCGAGGATGCTGCCTGGATTAGAGGCTCTGAGTTATGTTGGGAAATTTCGGAGATTGCTGCCTGGATTAGAGACTCTGAGTTATAAAGGGCAATTTCAGAGTTTGCTGCCTGGATTAGAGGCTCTGGGTTATGTGGGGAAATTTCCGAGGTTGCTGCCTGGATTAGAGGCTCTGTGTTATGTGGGGAAATTTCCGAGGTTGCTGCCTTGGATTAGAGGCTCTGGGTTATGTGGGGAAATTTCGGACGTTGCTGCCTGGATTAGAGGCTCTGAGTTATGTGGGGAAATTTCCAAGGTTGCTGCCTGGATTAGAGGCTCTGAGTTCTGTGGGGAAATTTCGGACGTTGCTGCCTGGATTAGAGGCTCTGAGTTATGTGGGGAAATTTCCGACGTTGCTGCCTGAATTAAAGGGTATGAGTTATGTTGGGAAATTTCGGAGGTTTCTGCCTTGATTAGAGCCTCGGAGTTATGTGGGGAAACTTCCGAGTTTGCTGCCTGGATTAGAGGCTCTGAGTTATGTTGGGAAATTTCGGACGTTGCTGCCTGGATTTGAGGCTCTGAGTTATGTGGGGAAATTTCCGAGTTTGCTGCCTTGATTAGAGGCTCTGGGTTATGTGGGGAAATTTCGGACGTTGCTGCCTGGATTAGAGGCTCTGAGTTATGTTGGGAAATTTCGGGGGCTGCACCCTTGATTAGGGGTTCTGAGTTATGAGGGGAAATTCCCGATGTTGCTGCCTGGATTAGAGGCTCTGAGTTATATGAGGAAATTTCCGAGGATGCTGCCTGGATTAGAGGCTCTGAGTTATGTTGGGAAATATCGGAGGTTGCTGCCTGGATTAGAGGCTCTGAGGTATGTTGGGAAATTTTGTAGGTTGCTGCCTGGATTAGAGGCTCTGAGTTATGTTGGGAAATTTCGGAGGTTGCTGCCCGTATTAGAGGCTCTGGGTCATGTGGGGAAATTTTGGAGGTTGCTGCCTGGATTAGAGGCTCTGGGTTATGTGGTTCAATTTCCGAGGTTTCTGCCTGGATTAGAGGCTCTGGGTTATGTGGGGAAATTTCGGACGTTGCTGCCTGGATTAGCGGCTCTGAGTTATCTGGGGAAATTTCCAAGGTTGCTGCCTGGATTAGAGGCTCTGAGTTCTGTGTGGAAATTTCGGACGTTGCTGCCTGGATTAGAGGCTCTGAGTTTCGTGGGGAAATTTCCGACGTTGCTGCCTGAATTAAAGGGTCTGAGTTATGTTGGGAAATTTCGGAGGTTTCTGCCTTGATTAGAGGCTCTCAGTTCTGTGGGGAAATTTCGGACGTTGCTGCCTGGATTAGATGCTCTGAGTTATGTGGGGAAATTTCGGACGTTGCTGCCTGGATTAGAGGCTCTGAGTTATGTGGGGAAATTTCCGAGTTTGCTGCCTGGATTAGAGGCTCTGGGTTATGTGGGGAAATTTCGGAGGTTGCTGCCTGGATTAGAGCGTCTGAGTTATGTGGAGAAATTCCGAGGTTGCTGCCTGGATTAGAGGCTCTGAGTACTGTGGGGAAATTTCCAAGGTTGCTGCCTCGATTAGAGGCTCTGAATTATATGAGGAAATTTCTGAGGTTGCTACCTGGATTAGAGACTCTGAGTTATAAAGGGCAATTTCAGAGTTTGCTGCCTGGATTAGCGGCTCTGAGTTATGTGGGTAAATTTACAAAGGTTGCTGCCTAGATTAGAGGCTCTGAGTTATGTTGGGAAATTTTGGAGGTTGCTGCCTGGATTAGAGGCTCTGCGTTATGTTGCGAAATTTCGGAGGTTGCTGCCCGGATTAGAGGATCTGGGTTATGTGGGGAAATTTCCAAGGTAGCTGCCTGGATTAGAGGCTCTGGGTTATGTGGGGAAATTTCCGAGGTTTCTGCCTTGATTAGAGGCTCTGAGTTCTGTGGGGAAATTTCCAAGTTTGCTGCCGGGATTAGAGGCTCTGAGTTATAATGCGAAATTTCGGACGTTGCTGCCTGGATTAGAGGATCAGAGTTATGTTGGGAAATTTCGGACGTTGCTGCCTGGATTAGAGGCTCTGAGTTATGTGGGGAAATTTCCAAGTTTGCTGCCTGGATTAGAGGCTCTGGGTTATGTGGGGAAATTTCGGACGTTGCTGCCTGGATTAGAGGCTCTGAGTTATGTGGGGAAATTTCCAAGGTTGCTGCCTGGATTAGAGGCTCTGAGTTATTTGAGGATATTTCCGAGGATGCTGCCTGGATTAGAGGCTCTGAGTTATGTTGGGAAATTTCGGAGGTTGCTGCCTGGATTAGAGGGTCTGAGTTATGTGGAGAAATTTCCAAGGTTGCTGCCTCCATTAGAGGCTCTGAATTATATGAGGAAATTTCTGAGGTTGCTTCCTGGATTAGAGACTCTGAGTTATAAACGGCAATTTCAGAGTTTGCTGCCTGGATTTGAGGCTCTGGGTTATGTGGGGAAATTTCCGAGGTTGCTGCCTGGATTAGAGGCTCTGTGTTATGTGGGGAAATTTCCGAGGTTGCTGCCTGGATTAGAGGCTCTGGGTTATGTGGGGAAATTTCGGACGTTGCTGCCTGGATTAGAGGCTCTGAGTAATGTGGGGAAATTTCCAAGGTTGATGCCTGGATTGGAGGCTCTGAGTTCTGTGGGGAAATTTCGGACGTTGCTGCCTGGATTAGAGGCTCTGAGTTATGTTGGGAAATTTTGGAGGTTGCTGCCTGGATTAGAGGCTCTGAGTTATGTTGGGAAATTTCGGAGGTTGCTGCCCGGATTAGAGGCTCTGGGTCATGTGGGGAATTTTCCGAGGTTGCTGCCTGGATTAGAGGCTCTGGGTTATGTGGTTAAATTTCTGAGGTTGCTGCCTGGATTAGAGGCTCTGGGTTATGTGGGGAAATTTCCAAGGTTGCTGCCTGGATTAGATACTCTGAGTTCTGTGGGGAAATTTCGGACGTTGCTGCCTGGATTAGAGGCTCTGAGTTATGTGGGTAAATTTCCGACGTTGCTGCCTGAATTAAAGGGTCTGAGTTATGTTGGGAAATTTCGGAGGTTTCTGCCTTGATTAGAGGCTCTCAGTTCTGTGGGGAAATTTCGGACGTTGCTGCCTGGATTAGAGGCTCTGAGTTATGTGGGGAAATTTCGGACGTTGCTGCCTGGATTAGAGGCTCTGAGTTATGTGGGGAAATTTCCGAGCTTGCTGCCTAGATTAGAGGCTCTGGGTTATGTGGGGAAATTTCGGAGGTTGCTGCCTGGATTAGAGGGTCTGAGTTATGTGGAGAAATTTCCAAGGTTGCTGCCTCCATTAGAGGCTCTGAATTATATGAGGAAATTTCTGAGGTTGCTTCCTGGATTAGAGACTCTGAGTTATAAACGGCAATTTCAGAGTTTGCTGCCTGGATTTGAGGCTCTGGGTTATGTGGGGAAATTTCCGAGGTTGCTGCCTGGATTAGAGGCTCTGTGTTATGTGGGGAAATTTCCGAGGTTGCTGCCTGGATTAGAGGCTCTGAGGTATGTTGGAAATTTCGGAGGTTGCTGCCTGGATTGGAGGCTCTGAGTTATGTGGGGAAATTTCGGAGGTTGTTGCCTGGATTAGATGCTCTGCGTTATGTTGGGAAATTTCCGAGTTTGCTGCCTGGATGAGAGGTTCAGAGATATGTTGGGAAATTTCCGAGGTTGCTGCTTGGATTAGAGGCTCTGAGTTATAATGGGACATTTCCGAGGTTGCTGCCTGGATTAGAGGCTCTGAGTTATGTGGGGAAATTTCGGAGGTTGCTGCCTAGATAAGAGGCTCTGCGTTATGTGGGGAAATTTCTGAGTTTGCTGCCTGGATTAGAGGCTCAGAGTTAAGTGGGGAAACTTCCGAGGTTGCTGCCTGGATTACAGGCTCTGAGTTGTTTGAGGTTGTTTCCGAGGATGCTGCCTGGATTAGAGGCTCTGAGTTGTTTGAGGTTGTTTCCGAGGTTGCTGCCTGGATTAGAGGCTCTGAGTTATAATGGGAAATTTCGGAGGTTGTTGCCTGGATTAGAGGCTCTGAGTTAAATGAGGAAATTTCCGAGTTTGCTGCCTGGATTAGATGCTCCACGTTATGTTGGGAAATTTCGGAGGTTGCTGGTTAGATTAGAGGCTCTGAGTTATATGAGGAAATTTCCGAGGATGCTGCCTGAATAAGCGGCTCTGTGTTACGTGGGGAAATTTCGGAGGTTGCTGCCTCGATTAGAGGCTCTGAGTTATGTTGGGAAATTTCGGAGTTTGCTGCCTGAATGAGAGGTTCAGAGATATGTTGGGAAATTTCCGAGGTTGCTGCGTGGATTAGAGGCTCTGAGTTATGTGGGGAAATTTCGGAGGTTGCTGCCTAGATAAGAGGCTCTGAGTTATGTGGGGAAATTTCTGAGGTTGCTGCATGGACTAGAGGCTCTGAGTTATGTTGGGAAATTTCGGAGGTTGTTGCCTGGATTAGAGGCTTTGAGTTATATGAGGAAATTTCTGAGGATGCTGCCTGGATTAGAGGCTCTGAGTTATAATGGGAAATTTCCGAGTTTGCTGCCTGGATTAGAGTCTCTGAGTTATGTGTGGAAATTTCTGAGGTTGCTGCCTGGATGATAGTCTCAGAGTTATGTGGGGAAACTTCCGAGGTTGCTGCCTGGATTAGAGGCTCTGAGATATGTTGGGAAATTTCCGAGGTTGCTGCCTGGATTAGAGGCTCTGAGTTATAATGGGAAATTTCCGAGTATGCTGCCTGGATTAGACGCTATGAGTTATGTGGGGAAATTTCCGAGGTTGCTGCCTGGATTAGAGGCTCTGAGTTATATGAGGAAATTTCCGAGGATGCTGCCTGAATAAGCGGCTATGTGTTACGTGGGGAAATTTCGGAGGTTGCTGCCTCGTTTAGAGGCTCTGAGTTATTTTGTGAAATTTCGGAGTTTGCTGCCTGAATGAGAGGTTCAGAGATATGTTGGGAAATTTCCCAGGTTGCTGCCTGGATTAGAGGCTCTGTGTTATAATGGGAAATTTCCGATGTTGCTGCGTGGATTACAGGCTCTGAGTTATGTGGGGAAATTTCGGAGGTTGCTGTCTAGATAAGAGGCTCTGAGTTATGTGGGGAAATTTCTGAGGTTGCTGCCTGGACTAGAGGCTCTGAGTTATGTTGGGAAATTTCGGAGGTTGCTGCCTGGATTAGAGGCTGTGAGGTATGTTGGGAAATTTCGGAGGTTGCTGCCTGAATAAGAGACTCGGAGTTATGTGGGGAAACTTCCGAGGATGCTGCCTGGATAAGCGGCTCTGAGTTATGTTTGGAAATTTCGGAGGTTGTTGCCTGGATTTTAGGCTCTGAGTTATGTTGGGAAATTTCGGAGGTTGTTGCCTGGATTAGAGGCTTTGAGTTATATGAGGAAATTTCTGAGGATGCTGCCTGGATTAGAGGCTCTGAGTTATAATGGGAAATTTCCGAGGATGCTGCCTGGATTAGACGCTATGAGTTATGTGGGGAAATTTCCGAGGTTGCTGCCTGGATTAGAGGCTCTGAGTTATATGAGGAAATTTCCGAGGATGCTGCCTGAATAAGCGGCTATGTGTTACGTGTGGAAATTTCGGAGGTTGCAGCCTCGTTTAGAGGCTCTGAGTTATGTTGTGAAATTTCGGAGTTTGTTGCCTGAATGAGAAGTTCAGAGATATGTTGGGAAATTTCCGATGTTGCTGCGTGGATTACAGGCTCTGAGTTATGTGGGGAAATTTCGGAGGTTGCTGCCTAGTTAAGAGGCTCTGAGTTATGTGGGGAAATTTCTGAGGTTGCTGCCTGGACTAGAGGCTCTGAGTTATGTTGGGAAATTTCGGAGGTTGCTGCCTGGATTAGAGGCTGTGAGGTATGTTGGGAAATTTCGGAGTTTGCTGCCTGAATAAGAGACTCGGAGTTATGTGGGGAAACTTCCGAGGATGCTGCCTGAATGAGAGGTTCAGAGATATGTTGGGAAATTTCCCAGGTTGCTGCCTGGATTAGAGGCTCTGAGTTATGTTGGGAAATTTCGGAGTTTGCTGCCTAGATTAGAGGCTCTGAGTTATGTTGGGAAATTTCGGAGTTTGCTGCCTGGATGAGAGGTTCAGAGATATGTTGGGAAATTTCGGAGGTTGCTGCCTGGATTAGAGGCTCTGAGTTATGTTGGGAATTTTCGGAGGTTGCTGCCTGGATTAGAGTTTCAGGGATATGTTGGGAAATTTCCGATGTTGCTGCCTGGATTAGAGGCTCTGAGTTATATGAGGAAATTTCTGAGGATGCTGCCTGGATTACAGGCTCTGAGGTATGTTGGAAATTTCGGAGGTTGCTGCCTGGATTGGAGGCTCTGAGTTATGTGGGGAAATTTCGGAGGTTGTTGCCTGGATTAGATGCTCTGCGTTATGTTGGGAAATTTCCGAGTTTGCTGCCTGGATGAGAGGTTCAGAGATATGTTGGGAAATTTCCGAGGTTGCTGCTTGGATTAGAGGCTCTGAGTTATAATGGGAAATTTCCGAGGTTGCTGCCTGGATTAGAGGCTCTGAGTTATGTGGGGAAATTTCGGAGGTTGCAGCCTAGATAAGAGGCTCTGCGTTATGTGGGGAAATTTCTGAGTTTGCTGCCTGGATTAGAGGCTCAGAGTTATGTGGGGAAACTTCCGAGGTTGCTGCCTGGATTACAGGCTCTGAGTTGTTTGAGGTTGTTTCCGAGGATGCTGCCTGGATTAGAGGCTCTGAGTTGTTTGAGGTTGTTTCCGAGGTTGCTGCCTGGATTAGAGGCTCTGAGTTATAATGGGAAATTTCGGAGGTTGTTGCCTGGATTAGAGGCTCTGAGTTAAATGAGGAAATTTCCGAGTTTGCTGCCTGGATTAGATGCTCCACGTTATGTTGGGAAATTTCGGAGGTTGCTGGTTAGATTAGAGGCTCTGAGTTATATGAGGAAATTTCCGAGGATGCTGCCTGAATAAGCGGCTCTGTGTTACGTGGGGAAATTTCGGAGGTTGCTGCCTCGATTAGAGGCTCTGAGTTATGTTGGGAAATTTCGGAGTTTGCTGCCTGAATGAGAGGTTCAGAGATATGTTGGGAAATTTCCGAGGTTGCTGCGTGGATTAGAGGCTCTGAGTTATGTGGGGAAATTTCGGAGGTTGCTGCCTAGATAAGAGGCTCTGAGTTATGTGGGGAAATTTCTGAGGTTGCTGCATGGACTAGAGGCTCTGAGTTATGTTGGGAAATTTCGGAGGTTGTTGCCTGGATTAGAGGCTTTGAGTTATATGAGGAAATTTCTGAGGATGCTGCCTGGATTAGAGGCTCTGAGTTATAATGGGAAATTTCCGAGTTTGCTGCCTGGATTAGAGTCTCTGAGTTATGTGTGGAAATTTCTGAGGTTGCTGCCTGGATGATAGTCTCAGAGTTATGTGGGGAAACTTCCGAGGTTGCTGCCTGGATTAGAGGCTCTGAGATATGTTGGGAAATTTCCGAGGTTGCTGCCTGGATTAGAGGCTCTGAGTTATAATGGGAAATTTCCGAGTATGCTGCCTGGATTAGACGCTATGAGTTATGTGGGGAAATTTCCGAGGTTGCTGCCTGGATTAGAGGCTCTGAGTTATATGAGGAAATTTCCGAGGATGCTGCCTGAATAAGCGGCTATGTGTTACGTGGGGAAATTTCGGAGGTTGCTGCCTCGTTTAGAGGCTCTGAGTTATTTTGTGAAATTTCGGAGTTTGCTGCCTGAATGAGAGGTTCAGAGATATGTTGGGAAATTTCCCAGGTTGCTGCCTGGATTAGAGGCTCTGTGTTATAATGGGAAATTTCCGATGTTGCTGCGTGGATTACAGGCTCTGAGTTATGTGGGGAAATTTCGGAGGTTGCTGTCTAGATAAGAGGCTCTGAGTTATGTGGGGAAATTTCTGAGGTTGCTGCCTGGACTAGAGGCTCTGAGTTATGTTGGGAAATTTCGGAGGTTGCTGCCTGGATTAGAGGCTGTGAGGTATGTTGGGAAATTTCGGAGGTTGCTGCCTGAATAAGAGACTCGGAGTTATGTGGGGAAACTTCCGAGGATGCTGCCTGGATAAGCGGCTCTGAGTTATGTTTGGAAATTTCGGAGGTTGTTGCCTGGATTTTAGGCTCTGAGTTATGTTGGGAAATTTCGGAGGTTGTTGCCTGGATTAGAGGCTTTGAGTTATATGAGGAAATTTCTGAGGATGCTGCCTGGATTAGAGGCTCTGAGTTATAATGGGAAATTTCCGAGGATGCTGCCTGGATTAGACGCTATGAGTTATGTGGGGAAATTTCCGAGGTTGCTGCCTGGATTAGAGGCTCTGAGTTATATGAGGAAATTTCCGAGGATGCTGCCTGAATAAGCGGCTATGTGTTACGTGGGGAAATTTCGGAGGTTGCTGCCTCGTTTAGAGGCTCTGAGTTATGTTGTGAAATTTCGGAGTTTGTTGCCTGAATGAGAAGTTCAGAGATATGTTGGGAAATTTCCGATGTTGCTGCGTGGATTACAGGCTCTGAGTTATGTGGGGAAATTTCGGAGGTTGCTGCCTAGTTAAGAGGCTCTGAGTTATGTGGGGAAATTTCTGAGGTTGCTGCCTGGACTAGAGGCTCTGAGTTATGTTGGGAAATTTCGGAGGTTGCTGCCTGGATTAGAGGCTGTGAGGTATGTTGGGAAATTTCGGAGTTTGCTGCCTGAATAAGAGACTCGGAGTTATGTGGGGAAACTTCCGAGGATGCTGCCTGAATGAGAGGTTCAGAGATATGTTGGGAAATTTCCCAGGTTGCTGCCTGGATTAGAGGCTCTGAGTTATGTTGGGAAATTTCGGAGTTTGCTGCCTAGATTAGAGGCTCTGAGTTATGTTGGGAAATTTCGGAGTTTGCTGCCTGGATGAGAGGTTCAGAGATATGTTGGGAAATTTCGGAGGTTGCTGCCTGGATTAGAGGCTCTGAGTTATGTTGGGAATTTTCGGAGGTTGCTGCCTGGATTAGAGTTTCAGGGATATGTTGGGAAATTTCCGATGTTGCTGCCTGGATTAGAGGCTCTGAGTTATATGAGGAAATTTCTGAGGATGCTGCCTGGATTACAGGCTCTGAGGTATGTTGGAAATTTCGGAGGTTGCTGCCTGGATTGGAGGCTCTGAGTTATGTGGGGAAATTTCGGAGGTTGTTGCCTGGATTAGATGCTCTGCGTTATGTTGGGAAATTTCCGAGTTTGCTGCCTGGATGAGAGGTTCAGAGATATGTTGGGAAATTTCCGAGGTTGCTGCTTGGATTAGAGGCTCTGAGTTATAATGGGAAATTTCCGAGGTTGCTGCCTGGATTAGAGGCTCTGAGTTATGTGGGGAAATTTCGGAGGTTGCAGCCTAGATAAGAGGCTCTGCGTTATGTGGGGAAATTTCTGAGTTTGCTGCCTGGATTAGAGGCTCAGAGTTATGTGGGGAAACTTCCGAGGTTGCTGCCTGGATTACAGGCTCTGAGTTGTTTGAGGTTGTTTCCGAGGATGCTGCCTGGATTAGAGGCTCTGAGTTGTTTGAGGTTGTTTCCGAGGTTGCTGCCTGGATTAGAGGCTCTGAGTTATAATGGGAAATTTCGGAGGTTGTTGCCTGGATTAGAGGCTCTGAGTTAAATGAGGAAATTTCGGAGTTTGCTGCCTGGATTAGATGCTCCACGTTATGTTGGGAAATTTCGGAGGTTGCTGCCTAGATTAGAGGCTCTGAGTTATATGAGGAAATTTCCGAGGATGCTGCCTGAATAAGCGGCTCTGTGTTACGTGGGGAAATTTCGGAGGTTGCTGCCTGGACTAGAGGCTCTGAGTTATGTTGGGAAATTTCGGAGGTTGCTGCCTGGATTAGAGGCTGTGAGGTATGTTGGGAAATTTCGGAGGTTGCTGCCTGAATAAGAGACTCGGAGTTATGTGGGGAAACTTCCGAGGATGCTGCCTGAATGAGAGGTTCAGAGATATGTTGGGAAATTTCCCAGGTTGCTGCCTGGATTAGAGGCTCTGAGTTATGTTGGGAAATTTCGGAGTTTGCTGCCTAGATTAGAGGCTCTGAGTTATGTTGGGAAATTTCGGAGTTTGCTGCCTGGATGAGAGGTTCAGAGATATGTTGGGAAATTTCGGAGGTTGCTGCCTGGATTAGAGGCTCTGAGTTATGTTGGGAATTTTCGGAGGTTGCTGCCTGGATTAGAGTTTCAGGGATATGTTGGGAAATTTCCGATGTTGCTGCCTGGATTAGAGGCTCTGAGTTATATGAGGAAATTTCTGAGGATGCTGCCTGGATTAGAGGCTCTGAGGTATGTTGGAAATTTCGGAGGTTGCTGCCTGGATTGGAGGCTCTGAGTTATGTGGGGAAATTTCGGAGGTTGTTGCCTGGATTAGATGCTCTGCGTTATGTTGGGAAATTTCCGAGTTTGCTGCCTGGATGAGAGGTTCAGAGATATGTTGGGAAATTTCCGAGGTTGCTGCTTGGATTAGAGGCTCTGAGTTATAATGGGAAATTTCCGAGGTTGCTGCCTGGATTAGAGGCTCTGAGTTATGTGGGGAAATTTCGGAGGTTGCAGCCTAGATAAGAGGCTCTGCGTTATGTGGGGAAATTTCTGAGTTTGCTGCCTGGATTAAATGCTCAGAGTTATGTGGGGAAATTCCGAGGTTGCTGCCTGGATTACAGGCTCTGAGTTGTTTGAGGTTGTTTCCGAGGATGCTGCCTGGATTAGAGGCTCTGAGTTGTTTGAGGTTGTTTCCGAGGTTGCTGCCTGGATTAGAGGCTCTGAGTTATAATGGGAAATTTCGGAGGTTGTTGCCTGGATTAGAGGCTCTGAGTTAAATGAGGAAATTTCCGAGTTTGCTGCCTGGATTAGATGCTCCACGTTATGTTGGGAAATTTCGGAGGTTGCTGCCTAGATTAGAGGCTCTGACTTATATGAGGAAATTTCCGAGGATGCTGCCTGAATAAGCGGCTCTGGGTTACGTGGGGAAATTTCGGAGGTTGCTGCCTCGATTAGAGGCTCTGAGTTATGTTGGGAAATTTCGGAGTTTGCTGCCTGAATGAGAGGTTCAGAGATATGTTGGGAAATTTCCCAGGTTGCCTGGATTAGAGGCTCTGTGTTATAATGGGAAATTCCCGAGGTTGCTGCGTGGATTAGAGGCTCTGAGTTATGTGGGGAAATTTCGGAGGTTGCTGCCTAGATAAGAGGCTCTGAGTTATGTGGGGAAATTTCTGAGGTTGCTGCATGGACTAGAGGCTCTGAGTTATGTTGGGAAATTTCGGAGGTTGTTGCCTGGATTAGAGGCTTTGAGTTATATGAGGAAATTTCTGAGGATGCTGCCTGGATTAGAGGCTCTGAGGTATAATGGGAAATTTCCGAGTTTGCTGCCTGGATTAGAGTCTCTGAGTTATGTGTGGAAATTTCTGAGGTTGCTGCCTGGATGATAGTCTCAGAGTTATGTGGGGAAACTTCCGAGGTTGCTGCCTGGATTAGAGGCTCTGAGATATGTTGGGAAATTTCCGAGGTTGCTGCCTGGATTAGAGGCTCTGAGTTATAATGGGAAATTTCCGAGTATGCTGCCTGGATTAGACGCTATGAGTTATGTGGGGAAATTTCCGAGGTTGCTGCCTGGATTATAGGCTCTGAGTTATATGAGGAAATTTCCGAGGATGCTGCCTGAATAAGCGGCTATGTGTTACGTGGGGAAATTTCGGAGGTTGCTGCCTCGTTTAGAGGCTCTGAGTTATGTTGTGAAATTTCGGAGTTTGCTGCCTGAATGAGAGGTTCAGAGATATGTTGGGAAATTTCCCAGGTTGCTGCCTGGATTAGAGGCTCTGTGTTATAATGGGAAATTTCCGATGTTGCTGCGTGGATTACAGGCTCTGAGTTATGTGGGGAAATTTCGGAGGTTGCTGCCTAGATAAGAGGCTCTGAGTTATGTGGGGAAATTTCTGAGGTTGCTGCATGGACTAGAGGCTCTGAGTTATGTTGGGAAATTTCGGAGGTTGCTGCCTGGATTAGAGGCTGTGAGGTATGTTGGGAAATTTCGGAGGTTGCTGCCTGAATAAGAGACTCGGAGTTATGTGGGGAAACTTCCGAGGATGCTGCCTGGATAAGCGGCTCTGAGTTATGTTGGGAAATTTCGGAGGTTGTTGCCTGGATTTGAGGCTCTGAGTTAAATGAGGAAATTTCCGAGGTTGCTGCCTGGATTAGCTGCTCTGCGTTATGTTGTGAAATTTCGGAGTTTGCTGCCTGAATGAGAGGTTCAGAGATATGTTGGGTAATTTCCCAGTTTGCTGCCTGGATTAGAGGCTCTGAGTTATGTTGGGAAATTTCGGAGTTTGCTGCCTAGATTAGAGGCTCTGAGTTATGTTGGGAAATTTCGGAGTTTGCTGCCTGGATGAGAGGTTCAGAGATATGTTGGGAAATTTCGGAGGTTGCTGCCTGGATTAGAGGCTCTGAGTTATGTTGGGAATTTCGGAGGTTGCTGCCTGGATTAGAGTTTCAGGGATATGTGGGGAAATTTCCGAGGTTGCTGCCTGGATTAGAGGCTCTGAGTTATATGAGGAAATTTCTGAGGATGCTGCCTGGATTAGAGGCTCTGAGGTATGTTCGAAATTTCGGAGGTTGCTGCCTGGATTGGAGGCTCTGAGTTATGTGGGGAAATTTCGGAGGTTGTTGCCTGGATTAGATGCTCTGCGTTATGTTGGGAAATTTCCGAGTTTGCTGCCTGGATGAGAGGTTCAGAGATATGTTGGGAAATTTCCGAGGTTGCTGCTTGGATTAGAGGCTCTGAGTTATAATGGGAAATTTCCGAGGTTGCTGCCTGGATTAGAGGCTCTGAGTTATGTGGGGAAATTTCGGAGGTTGCTGCCTAGATAAGAGGCTCTGCGTTATGTGGGGAAATTTCTGAGTTTGCTGCCTGGATTAGAGGCTCAGAGTTATGTGGGGAAATTTCTGAGGTTGCTGCCTGGATTAGAGGCTCTGAGTTGTTTGAGGTTGTTTCCGAGGCTGCTGCCTGGATTAGAGGCTCTGAGTTGTTTGAGGTTGTTTCCGAGGTTGCTGCCTGGATTAGAGGCTCTGAGTTATAATGCGAAATTTCGGAGGTTGTTGCCTGGATTAGAGGCTCTGAGTTAAATGAGGAAATTTCCGAGTTTGCTGCCTGGATTAGATGCTCCACGTTATGTTGGGAAATTTCGGAGGTTGCTGCCTAGATTAGAGGCTCTGAGTTATATGAGGAAATTTCCGAGGATGCTGCCTGAATAAGCGGCTCTGTGTTACGTGGGGAAATTTCGGAGGTTGCTGCCTCGATTAGAGGCTCTGAGTTATGTTGGGAAATTTCGGAGTTTGTTTCCTGGATTAGAGGCTTTGAGTTATATGAGGAAATTTCTGAGGATGCTGCCTGGATTAGAGGCTCTGTGTTATAATGGGAAATTTCCGAGGTTGCTGCGTGGATTAGAGGCTCTGAGTTATGTGTGGAAATTTCTGAGGTTGCTGCCTGGATTATAGTCTCAGAGTTATGTGGGGAAACTTCCGAGGTTGCTGCCTGGATTAGAGGCTCTGAGATATGTTGGGAAATTTCCGAGGTTGCTGCCTGGATTAGAGGCTCTGAGTTATAATGGGAAATTTCCGAGGATGCTGCCTGGATTAGACGCTATGAGTTATGTGGGGAAATTTCCGAGGTTGCTGCCTGGATTAGAGGCTCTGAGGTATTTGAGGAAATTTCCGAGGATGCTGCCTGAATAAGCGGCTATGTGTTACGTGGGGAAATTTCGGAGGTTGCTGCCTCGTTTAGAGGCTCTGAGTTATGTTGTGAAATTTCGGAGTTTGCTGCCTGAATGAGAGGTTCAGAGATATGTTGGGAAATTTCCCAGGTTGCTGCCTGGATTAGAGGCTCTGTGTTATAATGGGAAATTTCCGATGTTGCTGCGTGGATTACAGGCTCTGAGTTATGTGGGGAAATTTCGGAGGTTGCTGCCTAGATAAGAGGCTCTGAGTTATGTGGGGAAATTTCTGAGGTTGCTGCCTGGACTAGAGGCTCTGAGTTATGTTGGGAAATTTCGGAGGTTGCTGCCTGGATTAGAGGCTCTGAGGTATGTCGGGAAATTTCGGAGGTTGCTGCCTGAATAAGAGACTCGGAGTTATGTGGGGAAACTTCCGAGGATGCTGCCTGGATTAGAGGCTCTGAGTTATGTTGGGAAATTTCGAAGGTTGCTGCCTGGATTAGAGTTTCAGGGATATGTGGGGAAATTTCCGAGGTTGCTGCCTGGATTAGTGGCTCTGAGTTATATGAGGAAATTTCTGAGGATGCTGCCTGGATTAGAGGCTCTGAGGTATGTTGGAAATTTCCGAGGTTGCTCCCTGGATTAGAGGCTCTGAGTTATAATGGGAAATTTCCGAGGTTGCTGCCTGGATTAGAGGCTCTGAGTTATGTGGGGAAATTTCGGAGGTTGCTGCCTAGATAAGAGGCTCTGCGTTATGTGGGGAAATTTCTGAGTTTGCTGCCTGGATTAGAGGCTCAGAGTTATGTGGGGAAACTTCCGAGGTTGCTGCCTGGATTAGAGGCTCTGAGTTGTTTGAGGTTGTTTCCGAGGCTGCTGCCTGGATTAGAGGCTCTGAGTTGTTTGAGGTTGTTTCCGAGGTTGCTGCCTGGATTAGAGGCTCTGAGTTATAATGCGAAATTTCGGAGGTTGTTGCCTGGATTAGAGGCTCTGAGTTAAATGAGGAAATTTCCGAGTTTGCTGCCTGGATTAGATGCTCCACGTTATGTTGGGAAATTTCGGAGGTTGCTGCCTAGATTAGAGGCTCTGAGTTATATGAGGAAATTTCCGAGGATGCTGCCTGAATAAGCGGCTCTGTGTTACGTGGGGAAATTTCGGAGGTTGCTGCCTCGATTAGAGGCTCTGAGTTATGTTGGGAAATTTCGGAGTTTGTTTCCTGGATTAGAGGCTTTGAGTTATATGAGGAAATTTCTGAGGATGCTGCCTGGATTAGAGGCTCTGTGTTATAATGGGAAATTTCCGAGGTTGCTGCGTGGATGAGAGGCTCTGAGTTATGTGTGGAAATTTCTGAGGTTGCTGCCTGGATTATAGTCTCAGAGTTATGTGGGGAAACTTCCGAGGTTGCTGCCTGGATTAGAGGCTCTGAGATATGTTGGGAAATTTCCGAGGTTGCTGCCTGGATTAGAGGCTCTGAGTTATAATGGGAAATTTCCGAGGATGCTGCCTGGATTAGACGCTATGAGTTATGTGGGGAAATTTCCGAGGTTGCTGCCTGGATTAGAGGCTCTGAGGTATATGAGGAAATTTCCGAGGATGCTGCCTGAATAAGCGGCTATGTGTTACGTGGGGAAATTTAAGAGGTTGCTGCCTCGTTTAGAGGCTCTGAGTTATGTTGTGAAATTTCGGAGTTTGCTGCCTGAATGAGAGGTTCAGAGATATGTTGGGAAATTTCCCAGGTTGCTGCCTGGATTAGAGGCTCTGTGTTATAATGGGAAATTTCCGATGTTGCTGCGTGGATTACAGGCTCTGAGTTATGTGGGGAAATTTCGGAGGTTGCTGCCTAGATAAGAGGCTCTGAGTTATGTGGGGAAATTTCTGAGGTTGCTGCCTGGACTAGAGGCTCTGAGTTATGTTGGGAAATTTCGGAGGTTGCTGCCTGGATTAGAGGCTCTGAGGTATGTCGGGAAATTTCGGAGGTTGCTGCCTGAATAAGAGACTCGGAGTTATGTGGGGAAACTTCCGAGGATGCTGCCTGGATTAGAGGCTCTGAGTTATGTTGGGAAATTTCGAAGGTTGCTGCCTGGATTAGAGTTTCAGGGATATGTGGGGAAATTTCCGAGGTTGCTGCCTGGATTAGTGGCTCTGAGTTATATGAGGAAATTTCTGAGGATGCTGCCTGGATTAGAGGCTCTGAGGTATGTTGGAAATTTCGGAGGTTGCTTCCTGGATTAGATGCTCTGCGTTATGTTGGGAAATTTCGGAGTTTGCTGCCTGGATGAGAGGTTCAGAGATATGTTGGGAAATTTCGGAGGTTGCTCCCTGGATTAGATCCTCTGAGTTTTGTGGGGAAATTTCCGAGTTTGCTGCCTGGATGAGAGGTTCAGAGATATGTTGGGAAATTTCCCAGGTTGCTGCCTGGATTAGAGGCTCTGAGGTATGTTGCGAAATTTCGGAGGTTGCTGCCTGAATAAGAGACTCGGAGTTATGTGGGGAAACTTCCGAGGATGCTGCCTGGATTAGAGGCTCTGAGTTATGTTGGGAAATTTCGAAGGTTGCTGCCTGGATTAGAGTTTCAGGGATATGTGGGGAAATTTCCGAGGTTGCTGCCTGGATTAGTGGCTCTGAGTTATATGAGGAAATTTCTGAGGATGCTGCCTGGATTAGAGGCTCTGAGGTATGTTGGAAATTTCCGAGGTTGCTCCCTGGATTAGAGGCTCTGAGTTATAATGGGAAATTTCCGAGGTTGCTGCCTGGATTAGAGGCTCTGAGTTATGTGGGGAAATTTCGGAGGTTGCTGCCTAGATAAGAGGCTCTGCGTTATGTGGGGAAATTTCTGAGTTTGCTGCCTGGATTAGAGGCTCAGAGTTATGTGGGGAAACTTCCGAGGTTGCTGCCTGGATTAGAGGCTCTGAGTTGTTTGAGGTTGTTTCCGAGGCTGCTGCCTGGATTAGAGGCTCTGAGTTGTTTGAGGTTGTTTCCGAGGTTGCTGCCTGGATTAGAGGCTCTGAGTTATAATGCGAAATTTCGGAGGTTGTTGCCTGGATTAGAGGCTCTGAGTTAAATGAGGAAATTTCCGAGTTTGCTGCCTGGATTAGATGCTCCACGTTATGTTGGGAAATTTCGGAGGTTGCTGCCTAGATTAGAGGCTCTGAGTTATATGAGGAAATTTCCGAGGATGCTGCCTGAATAAGCGGCTCTGTGTTACGTGGGGAAATTTCGGAGGTTGCTGCCTCGATTAGAGGCTCTGAGGTATGTTGGGAAATTTCGGAGTTTGTTTCCTGGATTAGAGGCTTTGAGTTATATGAGGAAATTTCTGAGGATGCTGCCTGGATTAGAGGCTCTGTGTTATAATGGGAAATTTCCGAGGTTGCTGCGTGGATGAGAGGCTCTGAGTTATGTGTGGAAATTTCTGAGGTTGCTGCCTGGATTATAGTCTCAGAGTTATGTGGGGAAACTTCCGAGGTTGCTGCCTGGATTAGAGGCTCTGAGATATGTTGGGAAATTTCCGAGGTTGCTGCCTGGATTAGAGGCTCTGAGTTATAATGGGAAATTTCCGAGGATGCTGCCTGGATTAGACGCTATGAGTTATGTGGGGAAATTTCCGAGGTTGCTGCCTGGATTAGAGGCTCTGAGGTATATGAGGAAATTTCCGAGGATGCTGCCTGAATAAGCGGCTATGTGTTACGTGGGGAAATTTAAGAGGTTGCTGCCTCGTTTAGAGGCTCTGAGTTATGTTGTGAAATTTCGGAGTTTGCTGCCTGAATGAGAGGTTCAGAGATATGTTGGGAAATTTCCCAGGTTGCTGCCTGGATTAGAGGCTCTGTGTTATAATGGGAAATTTCCGATGTTGCTGCGTGGATTACAGGCTCTGAGTTATGTGGGGAAATTTCGGAGGTTGCTGCCTAGATAAGAGGCTCTGAGTTATGTGGGGAAATTTCTGAGGTTGCTGCCTGGACTAGAGGCTCTGAGTTATGTTGGGAAATTTCGGAGGTTGCTGCCTGGATTAGAGGCTCTGAGGTATGTCGGGAAATTTCGGAGGTTGCTGCCTGAATAAGAGACTCGGAGTTATGTGGGGAAACTTCCGAGGATGCTGCCTGGATTAGAGGCTCTGAGTTATGTGGGAAATTTCGAAGGTTGCTGCCTGGATTAGAGTTTCAGGGATATGTGGGGAAATTTCCGAGGTTGCTGCCTGGATTAGTGGCTCTGAGTTATGTTGGAAATTTCGGAGGTTGCTTCCTGGATTAGATGCTCTGCGTTATGTTGGGAAATTTCGGAGTTTGCTGCCTGGATGAGAGGTTCAGAGATATGTTGGGAAATTTCGGAGGTTGCTCCCTGGATTAGATCCTCTGAGTTTTGTGGGGAAATTTCCGAGTTTGCTGCCTGGATGAGAGGTTCAGAGATATGTTGGGAAATTTCCCAGGTTGCTGCCTGGATTAGAGGCTCTGAGGTATGTTGCGAAATTTCGGAGGTTGCTGCCTGAATAAGAGACTCGGAGTTATGTGGGGAAACTTCCGAGGATGCTGCCTAGATTAGAGGCTCTGAGTTGTTTGAGGTTGTTTCCGAGGATGCTGCCTGGATTAGAGGCTCTGAGTTATGTTGGGAAATTTCGGAGTTTGCTGCCTGTATTAGAGCCTCTGAGTTTTGTGGGGAAATTTCCGAGTTTGCTGCCTGGATGAGAGGTTCAGAGATATGTTGGGAAATTTCCGAGGTTGCTGCTTGGATTAGAGGCTCTGAGTTATAATGGGAAATTTCCGAGGTTGCTGCCTGGATTAGTGGCTCTGAGTTATGTTGGAAATTTCGGAGGTTGCTTCCTGGATTAGATGCTCTGCGTTATGTTGGGAAATTTCGGAGTTTGCTGCCTGGATGAGAGGTTCAGAGATATGTTGGGAAATTTCGGAGGTTGCTCCCTGGATTAGATCCTCTGAGTTTTGTGGGGAAATTTCCGAGTTTGCTGCCTGGATGAGAGGTTCAGAGATATGTTGGGAAATTTCCCAGGTTGCTGCCTGGATTAGAGGCTCTGAGGTATGTTGCGAAATTTCGGAGGTTGCTGCCTGAATAAGAGACTCGGAGTTATGTGGGGAAACTTCCGAGGATGCTGCCTAGATTAGAGGCTCTGAGTTGTTTGAGGTTGTTTCCGAGGATGCTGCCTGGATTAGAGGCTCTGAGTTATGTTGGGAAATTTCGGAGTTTGCTGCCTGTATTAGAGCCTCTGAGTTTTGTGTGGAAATTTCCGAGTTTGCTGCCTGGATGAGAGGTTCAGAGATATGTTGGGAAATTTCCGAGGTTGCTGCTTGGATTAGAGGCTCTGAGTTATAATGGGAAATTTCCGAGGTTGCTGCCTGGATTAGAGGCTCTGAGTTATGTGGGGAAATTTCGGAAGTTGCTGCCTAGATAAGAGGGTCTGCGTTATGTGGGGAAATTTCTGAGTTTGCTGCCTGGATTAGAGGCTCAGAGTTATGTGGGGAAACTTCCGAGGTTACTGCCTGGATTAGAGGCTCTGAGTTGTTTGAGGTTGTTTCCGAGGATGCTGCCTGGATTAGAGGCTCTGAGTTATAATGGGAAATTTCGGAGGTTGTTGCCTGGATTAGAGGCTCTGAGTTAAATGAGGAAATTTCCGAGTTTGCTGCCTGGATTAGATGCTGCACGTTATGTTGGGAAATTTCGGAGGTTGCTGCCTAGATTAGAGGCTCTGAGTTATATGAGGAAATTTCCGAGGATGCTGCCTGAATAAGCGGCTCTGTGTTACCTGGGGAAATTTCGGAGGTTGCTGCCTCGATTAGAGGTTCTGAGTTATGTTGGGAAATTTCGGAGTTTGCTGCCTGAATGAGAGGTTCAGAGATATGTTGGGAAATTTCGGAGGTTGCTGCCTGGAGTAGAGGCTCTGAGTTATGTTGGGAAATTTCGGAGGTTGCTGCCTGGATTAGAGTTTCAGGGATATGTGGGGAAATTTCCGAGGTTGCTGCCTGGATTAGAGGCTCCGAGTTATGTGGGGAAATTTCGGAGGTTGTTGCCTGGATTAGATGCTCTGCGTTATGTTGGGAAATTTCGGAGTTTGCTGCCTGGATGAGAGGTTCAGAGATATGCTGGGAAATTTCGGAGGTTGCTGCCTGGATTAGAGGCTCTGAGTTATGTTGGGAAATTTCGGAGGTTGCTGCCTGGATTAGAGTTTCAGGGATATGTGGGGAAATTTCCGAGGTTGCTGCCTGGATTAGAGGCTCCGAGTTATATGAGGAAATTTCTGAGGATGCTGCCTGGATTAGAGGCTCTGAGGTATGTTGGAAATTTCGGAGGTTGCTGCCTGGATGAGAGGTTCAGAGATATGTTGGGAAATTTCGGAGGTTGCTCCCTGGATTAGAGCCTCTGAGTTTTGTGGGGAAATTTCCGAGTTTGCTGCCTGGATGAGAGGTTCAGAGATATGTTGGGAAATTTCCGAGGTTGCTGCTTGGATTAGAGGCTCCGAGTTATAATGGGAAATTTCCGAGTTTGCTGCCTGGATTAGAGGCTCTGAGTTATGTGGGGAAATTTCGGAGGTTGCTGCCTAGATAAGAGGCTCTGCGTTATGTGGGGATATTTCTGAGGTTGCTGCCTGGATTAGAGGCTCAGAGTTATGTGGGGAAACTTCCGAGGTTGCTGCCTGGATTAGAGGCTCTGAGTTGTTTGAGGTTGTTTCCGTGGATGCTGCCTGGATTAGAGGCTCTGAGTTGTTTGATGTTGTTTCCGAGGTTGCTGCCTGGATTAGAGGCTCTGAGTTATAATGGGAAATTTCGGAGGTTGTTGCCTGGATTAGAGGCTGTGAGTTAAATGAGGAAATTTCCGAGTTTGCTGCCTGGATTAGATGCTCCACATTATGTTGGGAAATTTCGGAGGTTGCTGCCTAGATTAGAGGCTCTGAGTTATATGAGGAAATTTCCGAGGATGCTGCCTGAATAAGCGGCTCTGTGTTACGTGGGGAAATTTCGGAGGTTGCTGCCTCGATTAGAGGCTCTGAGTTATGTTGGGAAATTTCGGAGTTTGCTGCCTGAATGAGAGGTTCAGAGATATGTTGGGAAATTTCCCAGGTTGCTGCCTGGATTAGAGGCTCTGTGTTATAATGGGAAATTTCCGAGGTTGCTGAGTGGATTAGAGGCTCTGAGTTATGTGGGGAAATTTCGGAGGTTGCTGCCTAGATAAGAGGCCCTGAGTTATGTGGGGAAATTTCTGAGGTTGCTGCCTGGACTAGAGGCTCTGAGTTATGTTGGGAAATTTCGGAGGTTGTTGCCTGGATTAGAGGCTTTGAGTTATATGAGGAAATTTCTGAGGATGCTGCCTGGATTAGAGGCTCTGAGGTATGTTGGGAAATTTCTGAGTTTGCTGCCTGAATAAGAGACTCGGAGTTATGTGGTGAAACTTCCGAGGTTGCTGCCTGGACTAGAGGCTCTGAGTTATTTGAGGTTGTTTCCGAGGTTGCTGGCTGGATTAGAGGCTCTGAGTTATATGAGGAAATTTCCGAGGATGCTGCCTATATTAGCGGCTCTGTGTTACGTGGGGAAATTCCGAGGTTGCTGCCTGGATTAGAGGCTCTGAGTTATATGAGGAAATTTCGGAGGATGCTGCCTATATTAGCGGCTCTGTGTTACGTGGGTAAATTCCGAGGTTGCTGCCTGGATCAGAGGCTCTGAGTTATATGAGGAAATTTCCGAGAATGCTGCCCGGATTAGAGGCTCTGAGTTATGTGGGGAAATTTCCGAGGTTGCTGCCTGGATTAGAGGCTCGGAGTTAAATGAGGAAATTTCCGAGGTTGCTGCCTGGATTAGAGGCTCTGAGTTATGTGGAGAAAATTCCGAGGTTGCTGCCTGGATCAGAGTCTCTGAGTTATATGAGGAAATTTCCGAGAATGCTGCCCGGATTAGAGGCTCTGATTTATGTGGGGAAATTTCCGAGGTTGCTGTCTGGATTAGAGGCTCGGAGTTAAATGAGGAAATTTCCGAGTTTGCTGCCTGGATTAGAGGCTCTGAGCTATAATGCGAAATTTCCGAGTTTGCTGCCTAGATTTGAGGCTCTGAATTATGTGGGGAAATTTCCAACGTTGCTGCCTGGATTAGAGGTTCTGAGCTATAAAGGGAAATTTCCGAGGTTGCTGCCAGTATTAGAGGCTCTGAGTTACTTTGGGAAGTTCCGGACTTTTCTGCCTGGAGTTGAGGTTCTGAGTAACGTGGGGAAATTTCCGAGGTTGCTGCCTGGATTAGAGTCTCTGAGTTAAATGAGGAAATTTCGGAGGTTGCTGGCTGGATTAGATGCTCTGCGTTATGTTGGGAAATTTCGGAGGTTGCTGCCTGGATTAGAGGCTCTCAGTTATGTTGGGAAATTTCGGAGGTTGTTGCCTGGATTAGAGGGTCTGATTTATAATGGGAAATTTCCGAGGTTGCTGCCTGGATTAGAGTTTCAGGAATATGTGGGGAAATTTGCGAGGTTGCTGCCTGGATTAGAGGCTCTGAGTTATGTGGGGAAATTTCCAATGTTGCTGCCTAGATTAGAGGCTCTGAGTTATGTCGGGAAATTTCGGAGGTTGCTGCCTGTATTAGAGGTTCTGAATTCTTTGGGGAAATTTCCGAAGTTGCTGCCTGGATTAGAGGGTCTGAGTTATGTGGGGAAATTTCCGAGGTTGCTGCCTGGATTAGCGGTTCTGAGTTATGTGGGGAAATTTCGGAGGTTGCTGCCTGGATTAGAGGCTCTGATTTATGTGGGGAAATTTCCGAGGATGCTGCCTAGATTAGAGGCTCTGAGTTATGTGGGGAAATTTCGAAGGTTACTGCCTAGATTAGAGGCTCTGAGTTATGTTGGGAAATTTCGGAGGTTGCTGCCTGGATTCGAGGGTCTGAGTTATGTGGGGAAATTTTGGAGGTTGCTGCCTTGATTAGAGGGTCTGAGTTATGTTGGGAAATTTCGGAGTTTGATGCGTGGATTCGAGGGTCTGAGTTCTTTGGGGAAATTTCGGAGGTTGTTGCCTGGATTAGAGGCTCTGAGTTATAAGGGGAAATTTCGGAGGTTGCTGCCTTGATTAGAGGGTCTGAGTTATCTTGGGAAATTTCGGAGGTTGCTGCCTGGATTAGAGGCTCTGAGTTATGGGAGGGAAATTTCGGAGGTTGCTGCCGAGATTAGAGGCTCTGAGTTATATGAGGAAATTTCCGAGGATGCTGCCTGAATAAGCGGCTCTGTGTTACGTGGGGAAATTTCGGAGGTTGCTGCCTCGATTAGAGGCTCTGAGTTATGTTGGGAAATTTCGAAGGTTACTGCCTAGATTAGAGGCTCTGAGTTATGTTGGGAAATTTCGGAGGTTGCTGCCTGGATTCGAGGGTCTGAGTTATGTGGGGAAATTTTGGAGGTTGCTGCCTTGATTAGAGGGTCTGAGTTATGTTGGGAAATTTCGGAGTTTGATGCGTGGATTCGAGGGTCTGAGTTCTTTGGGGAAATTTCGGAGGTTGTTGCCTGGATTAGAGGCTCTGAGTTATAAGGGGAAATTTCGGACGTTGCTGCCTTGATTAGAGGGTCTGAGTTATGTTGGGAAATTTCGGAGGTTGCTGCCTGGATTAGAGGCTCTGAGTTATGGGAGGGAAATTTCGGAGGTTGCTGCCGAGATTAGAGGCTCTGAGTTATATGAGGAAATTTCCGAGGATGCTGCCTGAATAAGCGGCTCTGTGTTACGTGGGGAAATTTCGGAGGTTGCTGCCTCGATTAGAGGCTCTGAGTTATGTTGGGAAATTTCGTAGTTTGCTGCCTGAATGAGAGGTTCAGAGATATGTTGGGAAATTTCCCAGGTTGCTGCCTGGATTAGAGGCTCTGTGTTATAACGGGAAATTTCCGAGGTTGCTGCGTGGATTAGAGGCTCTGAGTTATGTGGGGAAATTTCGGAGGTTGCTGCCTAGATAAGAGGCTCTGAGTTATGTGGGGAAATTTCTGAGGTTGCTGCCTGGACTAGAGGCTCTGAGTTATGTTGGGAAATTTCGGAGGTTGTTGCCTGGATTAGAGGCTCTGAGTTATATGAGGAAATTTCCGAGGATGCTGCCTATATTAGCGGCTCTGTGTTACGTGGGGAAATTTCGGAGGTTGCTGCCTGGATTAGAGGCTCTGAGTTATGTGGAGAAAATTCCGAGGTTGCTGACTGGATCAGAGGCTCGGAGTTAAATGAGGAAATTTCCGAGGTTGCTGCCTGGATCAGAGGCTCTGAGTTATGTGGAGAAAATTCCGAGGTTGCTGCCTGGATCAGAGTCTCTGAGTTATATGAGGAAATTTCCGAGAATGCTGCCCGGATTAGAGGCTCTGATTTATGTGGGGAAATTTCCGAGGTTGCTGCCTGGATTAGAGGCTCGGAGTTAAATGAGGAAATTTCCGAGGTTGCTGCCTGGATTAGAGGCTCTGAGCTATAATACGAAATTTCCGAGTTTGCTGCCTAGATTTGAGGCTCTGAATTATGTGGGGAAATTTCCAACGTTGCTGCCTGGATTAGAGGTTCTGAGCTATAAAGGGAAATTTCCGAGGTTGCTGCCAGTATTAGAGGCTCTGAGTTACTTTGGGAAGTTCCGGACTTTTCTGCCTGGAGTTGAGGTTCTGAGTAACGTGGGGAAATTTCCGAGGTTGCTGCCTGGATTAGAGTCTCTGAGTTAAATGAGGAAATTTCGGAGGATGCTGGCTAGATTAGATGCTCTGCGTTATGTTGGGAAATTTCGGAGGTTGCTGCCTGGATTAGAGGCTCTCAGTTATGTTGGGAAATTTCGAAGGTTGTTGCCTGGATTAGAGGGTCTGAGTTATAATGGGAAATTTCCGAGGTTGCTGCCTGGATTAGAGTTTCAGGGATATTTGGGGAAATTTGCGAGGTTGCTGCCTGAATCAGAGGCTCTGAGTTATGTGGGGAAATTTCCAATGTTGCTGCCTAGATTAGAGGCTCTGAGTTATGTTGGGAAATTTCGGAGGTTGCTGCCTGTATTAGAGGTTCTGAATTCTTTGGGGAAATTTCCGAAGTTGCTGCCTGGATTAGAGGGTCTGAGTTATGTGGGGAAATTTCCGAGGTTGCTGCCTGGATTAGCGGTTCTGAGTTACGTGGGGAAATTTCCGAGGATGCTGCCTAGATTAGAGGCTCTGAGTTATGTGGGGAAATTTCCAAGGTTACTGCCTAGATTAGAGGCTCTGAGTTATGTGGGGAAATTTTGGAGGTTGCTGCCTTGATTAGAGGGTCTGAGTTATGTGGGGAAATTTCGGAGGTTGTTGCCTGGATTAGAGGCTCTGAGTTATAAGGGGAAATTTCGGAGGTTGCTGCCTTGATTAGAGGGTCTGAGTTATGTTGGGAAATTTCGGAGGTTGCTGCCTGGATTAGAGGCTCTGAGTTATGGGGGGGAAATTTCGGAGGTTGCTGCCGAGATTAGAGGCTCTGAGTTATATGAGGAAATTTCCGAGGATGCTGCCTGAATAAGCGGCTCTGTGTTACGTGGGGAAATTTCGGAGGTTGCTGCCTCGATTAGAGGCTCTGAGTTATGTTGGGAAATTTCGGAGTTTGCTGCCTGAATGAGAGGTTCAGAGATATGTTGGGAAATTTCCCAGGTTGCTGCCTGTATTAGAGGTTCTGAATTCTTTGGGGAAATTTCCGAAGTTGCTGCCTGGATTAGAGGGTCTGAGTTATGTGGGGAAATTTCCGAGGTTGCTGCCTGGATTAGCGGTTCTGAGTTATGTTGGGAAATTTCCCAGGTTGCTGCCTGGATTAGAGGCTCTGTGTTATAATGGGAAATTTCCGAGGTTGCTGCGTGGATTAGAGGCTCTGAGTTATGTGGGGAAATTTCGGAGGTTGCTGCCTAGATAAGAGGCTCTGAGTTATGTGGGGAAATTTCTGAGGTTGCTGCCTGGACTAGAGGCTCTGAGTTATATGAGGAAATTTCCGAGGATGCTGCCTATATTAGCGGCTCTGTGTTACGTGGGGAAATTTCGGAGTTTGCTGCCTGGATTAGAGGCTCTGAGTTATGTGGAGAAAATTCCGAGGTTGCTGCCTGGATCAGAGGCTCTGAGTTATATGAGGAAATTTCCGAGAATGCTGCCCGGATTAGAGGCTCTGAGTTATGTGGGGAAATTTCCGAGGTTGCTGCCTGGATTAGAGGCTCGGAGTTAAATGAGGAAATTTCCGAGGTTGCTGCCTGGATTAGAGGCTCTGAGTTATGTGGAGAAAATTCCGAGGTTGCTGCCTGGATCAGAGTCTCTGAGTTATATGAGGAAATTTCCGAGAATGCTGCTCGGATTAGAGGCTCTGAGTTATGTGGGGAAATTTCCGAGGTTGCTGCCTGGATTAGAGGCTCGGAGTTAAATGAGGAAATTTCCGAGGTTGCTGCCTGGATTAGAGGCTCTGAGCTATAATGCGAAATTTCCGAGTTTGCTGCCTAGATTTGAGGCTCTGAATTATGTGGGGAAATTTCCAACGTTGCTGCCTGGATTAGAGGTTCTGAGCTATAAAGGGAAATTTCCGAGGTTGCTGCCAGTATTAGAGGCTCTGAGTTACTTTGGGAAGTTCCGGACTTTTCTGCCTGGAGTTGAGGTTCTGAGTAACGTGGGGAAATTTCCGAGGTTGCTGCCTGGATTAGAGTCTCTGAGTTAAATGAGGAAATTTCGGAGGATGCTGGCTGGATTAGATGCTCTGCGTTATGTTGGGAAATTTCGGAGGTTGCTGCCTGGATTAGAGGCTCTCAGTTATGTTGGGAAATTTCGGAGGTTGTTGCCTGGATTAGAGGGTCTGAGTTATAATGGGAAATTTCCGAGGTTGCTGCCTGGATTAGAGTTTCAGGGATATTTGGGGAAATTTGCGAGGTTGCTGCCTGGATCAGAGGCTGTGAGTTATGTGGGGAAATTTCCAATGTTCCTGCCTAAATTAGAGGCTCTGAGTTATGTTGGGAAACTTCGGAGGTTGCTGCCTGTATTAGAGGTTCTGAATTCTTTGGGTTAATTTCCGAAGTTGCTGCCTGGATTAGAGTTTCAGTGATATTTGGGGAAATTTGCGAGGTTGCTGCCTGGATCAGAGGCTCTGAGTTATGTGGGGAAATTTCCAATGTTGCTGCCTAGATTAGAGGCTCTGAGTTATGTTGGGAAATTTCGGAGGTTGCTGCCTGTATTAGAGGTTCTGAATTCTTTGGGGAAATTTCCGAAGTTGCTGCCTGGATTAGAGGGTCTGAGTTATGTGGGGAAATTTCCGAGGTTGCTGCCTGGATTAGCGGTTCTGAGTTATTTTGGGAAATTTCGGAGTTTGATGCGTGGATTCGAGGGTCTGAGTTCTTTGGGGAAATTTCGGAGGTTGTTGCCTGGATTAGAGGCTCTGAGTTATAATGGGAAATTTCCCAGGTTGCTGCCTGGATTAGAGGCTCTGTGTTATAATGGGAAATTTCCGAGGTTGCTGCGTGGATTAGAGGCTCTGAGTTATGTGGGGAAATTTCGGAGGTTGCTGCCTAGATAAGAGGCTCTGAGTTATGTGGGGAAATTTCTGAGGTTGCTGCCTGGACTAGAGGCTCTGAGTTATGTTGGGAAATTTCGGAGGTTGCTGCCTAGATAAGAGGCTCTGAGTTATGTGGGGAAATTTCTGAGGTTGCTGCCTGGACTAGAGGCTCTGAGTTATATGAGGAAATTTCCGAGGATGCTGCCTATATTAGCGGCTGTGTGTTACGTGGGGAAATTTCGGAGTTTGCTGCCTGGATTAGAGGCTCTGAGTTATGTGGAGAAAATTCCGAGGTTGCTGCCTGGATCAGAGGCTCTGAGTTATATGAGGAAATTTCCGAGAATGCTGCCCGGATTAGAGGCTCTGAGTTATGTGGGGAAATTTCCGAGGTTGCTGCCTGGATTAGAGGCTCGGAGTTAAATGAGGAAATTTCCGAGGTTGCTGCCTGGATTAGAGGCTCTGAGTTATGTGGAGAAAATTCCGAGGTTGCTGCCTGGATCAGAGTCTCTGAGTTATATGAGGAAATTTCCGAGAATGCTGCTCGGATTAGAGGCTCTGAGTTATGTGGGGAAATTTCCGAGGTTGCTGCCTGGATTAGAGGCTCGGAGTTAAATGAGGAAATTTCCGAGGTTGCTGCCTGGATTAGAGGCTCTGAGCTATAATGCGAAATTTCCGAGTTTGCTGCCTAGATTTGAGGCTCTGAATTATGTGGGGAAATTTCCAACGTTGCTGCCTGGATTAGAGGTTCTGAGCTATAAAGGGAAATTTCCGAGGTTGCTGCCAGTATTAGAGGCTCTGAGTTACTTTGGGAAGTTCCGGACTTTTCTGCCTGGAGTTGAGGTTCTGAGTAACGTGGGGAAATTTCCGAGGTTGCTGCCTGGATTAGAGACTCTGAGTTAAATGAGGAAATTTCGGAGGATGCTGGCTGGATTAGATGCTCTGCGTTATGTTGGGAAATTTCGGAGGTTGCTGCCTGGATTAGAGGCTCTCAGTTATGTTGGGAAATTTCGGAGGTTGTTGCCTGGATTAGAGGGTCTGAGTTATAATGGGAAATTTCCGAGGTTGCTGCCTGGATTAGAGTTTCAGGGATATTTGGGGAAATTTGCGAGGTTGCTGCCTGGATCAGAGGCTGTGAGTTATGTGGGGAAATTTCCAATGTTCCTGCCTAAATTAGAGGCTCTGAGTTATGTTGGGAAACTTCGGAGGTTGCTGCCTGTATTAGAGGTTCTGAATTCTTTGGGTTAATTTCCGAAGTTGCTGCCTGGATTAGAGTTTCAGTGATATTTGGGGAAATTTGCGAGGTTGCTGCCTGGATCAGAGGCTCTGAGTTATGTGGGGAAATTTCCAATGTTGCTGCCTAGATTAGAGGCTCTGAGTTATGTTGGGAAATTTCGGAGGTTGCTGCCTGTATTAGAGGTTCTGAATTCTTTGGGGAAATTTCCGAAGTTGCTGCCTGGATTAGAGGGTCTGAGTTATGTGGGGAAATTTCCGAGGTTGCTGCCTGGATTAGCGGTTCTGAGTTATTTTGGGAAATTTCGGAGTTTGATGCGTGGATTCGAGGGTCTGAGTTCTTTGGGGAAATTTCGGAGGTTGTTGCCTGGATTAGAGGCTCTGAGTTATAATGGGAAATTTCCCAGGTTGCTGCCTGGATTAGAGGCTCTGTGTTATAATGGGAAATTTCCGAGGTTGCTGCGTGGATTAGAGGCTCTGAGTTATGTGGGGAAATTTCGGAGGTTGCTGCCTAGATAAGAGGCTCTGAGTTATGTGGGGAAATTTCTGAGGTTGCTGCCTGGACTAGAGGCTCTGAGTTATGTTGGGAAATTTCGGAGGTTGTTGCCTGGATTAGAGGCTCTGAGTTATATGAGGAAATTTCCGAGGATGCTGCCTATATTAGCGGCTCTGTGTTACGTGGGGAAATTTCGGAGGTTGCTGCCTGGATTAGAGGCTCTGAGTTATGTGGAGAAAATTCCGAGGTTGCTGCCTGGATCAGAGGCTCTGAGTTATATGAATAAATTTCCGAGAATGCTGCCCGGATTAGAGGCTCTGAGTTATGTGGGGAAATTTCCGAGGTTGCTGACTGGATCAGAGGCTCGGAGTTAAATGAGGAAATTTCCGAGGTTGCTGCCTGGATCAGAGGCTCTGAGTTATGTGGAGAAAATTCCGAGGTTGCTGCCTGGATCAGAGTCTCTGAGTTATATGAGGAAATTTCCGAGAATGCTGCCCGGATTAGAGGCTCTGAGTTATGTGGGGAAATTTCCGAGGTTGCTGCCTGGATTAGAGGCTCGGAGTTAAATGAGGAAATTTCCGAGGTTGCTGCCTGGATTAGAGGCTCTGAGCTATAATACGAAATTTCCGAGTTTGCTGCCTAGATTTGAGGCTCTGAATTATGTGGGGAAATTTCCAACGTTGCTGCCTGGATTAGAGGTTCTGAGCTATAAAGGGAAATTTCCGAGGTTGCTGCCAGTATTAGAGGCTCTGAGTTACTTTGGGAAGTTCCGGACTTTTCTGCCTGGAGTTGAGGTTCTGAGTAACGTGGGGAAATTTCCGAGGTTGCTGCCTGGATTAGAGTCTCTGAGTTAAATGAGGAAATTTCGGAGGATGCCTGGCTAGATTAGATGCTCTGCGTTATGTTGGGAAATTTCGGAGGTTCCTGCCTGTATTAGAGGTTCTGAATTCTTTGGGGAAATTTCCGAAGTTGCTGCCTGGATTAGAGGGTCTGAGTTATGTGGGGAAATTTCCGAGGTTGCTGCCTGGATTAGCGGTTCTGAGTTATGTGGGGAAATTTCCGAGGATGCTGCCTAGATTAGAGGCTCTGAGTTATGTGGGGAAATTTCCAAGGTTACTGCCTAGATTAGAGGCTCTGAGTTATGTTGGGAAATTTCGGAGGTTGCTGCCTGGATTCGAGGGTCTGAGTTATGTGGGGAAATTTTGGAGGTTGCTGCCTTGATTAGAGGGTCTGAGTTATGTGGGGAAATTTCGGAGTTTGATGCGTGGATTCGAGGGTCTGAGTTCTTTGGGGAAATTTCGGAGGTTGTTGCCTGGATTAGAGGCTCTGAGTTATAAGGGGAAATTTCGGAGGTTGCGTCCTTTAATTAGAGGGTCTGAGTTATGTTGGGAAATTTCGGAGGTTGCTGCCTGGATTAGAGGCTCTGAGTTATGGGGGGGAAATTTCGGAGGTTGCTGCCGAGATTAGAGGCTCTGAGTTATATGAGGAAATTTCCGAGGATGCTGCCTGAATAAGCGGCTCTGTGTTACGTGGGGAAATTTCGGAGGTTGCTGCCTCGATTAGAGGCTCTGAGTTATGTTGGGAAATTTCGGAGTTTGCTGCCTGAATGAGAGGTTCAGAGATATGTTGGGAAATTTCCCAGGTTGCTGCCTGTATTAGAGGTTCTGAATTCTTTGGGGAAATTTCCGAAGTTGCTGCCTGGATTAGAGGGTCTGAGTTATGTGGGGAAATTTCCGAGGTTGCTGCCTGGATTAGCGGTTCTGAGTTATGTTGGGAAATTTCGGAGTTTGATGCGTGGATTCGAGGGTCTGAGTTCTTTGGGGAAATTTCGGAGTTTGCTGCCTGAAGGAGAGGTTCAGAGATATGTTGGGAAATTTCCCAGGTTGCTGCCTGGATTAGAGGCTCTGTGTTATAATGGGAAATTTCCGAGGTTGCTGCGTGGATTAGAGGCTCTGAGTTATGTGGGGAAATTTCGGAGGTTGCTGCCTAGATAAGAGGCTCTGAGTTATGTGGGGAAATTTCTGAGGTTGCTGCCTGGACTAGAGGCTCTGAGTTATATGAGGAAATTTCCGAGGATGCTGCCTATATTAGCGGCTCTGTGTTACGTGGGGAAATTTCGGAGTTTGCTGCCTGGATTAGAGGCTCTGAGTTATGTGGAGAAAATTCCGAGGTTGCTGCCTGGATCAGAGGCTCTGAGTTATATGAGGAAATTTCCGAGAATGCTGCCCGGATTAGAGGCTCTGAGTTATGTGGGGAAATTTCCGAGGTTGATGCCTGGATTAGAGGCTCGGAGTTAAATGAGGAAATTTCCGAGGTTGCTGCCTGGATTAGAGGCTCTGAGTTATGTGGAGAAAATTCCGAGGTTGCTGCCTGGATCAGAGTCTCTGAGTTATATGAGGAAATTTCCGAGAATGCTGCTCGGATTAGAGGCTCTGAGTTATGTGGGGAAATTTCCCAGGTTGCTGCCTGGATTAGAGGCTCGGAGTTAAATGGGGAAATTTCCGAGGTTGCTGCCTGGATTAGAGGCTCTGAGCTATAATACGAAATTTCCGAGTTTGCTGCCTAGATTTGAGGCTCTGAATTATGTGGGGAAATTTCCAACGTTGCTGCCTGGATTAGAGGTTCTGAGCTATAAAGGGAAATTTCCGAGGTTGCTGCCAGTATTAGAGGCTCTGAGTTACTTTGGGAAGTTCCGGACTTTTCTGCCTGGAGTTGAGGTTCTGAGTAACGTGGGGAAATTTCCGAGGTTGCTGCCTGGATTAGAGTCTCTGAGTTAAATGAGGAAATTTCGGAGGATGCTGGCTGGATTAGATGCTCTGCGTTATGTTGGGAAATTTCGGAGGTTGCTGCCTGGATTAGAGGCTCTCAGTTATGTTGGGAAATTTCGGAGGTTGTTGCCTGGATTAGAGGGTCTGAGTTATAATGGGAAATTTCCGAGGTTGCTGCCTGGATTAGAGTTTCAGGGATATTTGGGGAAATTTGCGAGGTTGCTGCCTGGATCAGAGGCTCTGAGTTATGTGGGGAAATTTCCAATGTTCCTGCCTAGATTAGAGGCTCTGAGTTATGTTGGGAAATTTCGGAGGTTGCTGCCTGTATTAGAGGTTCTGAATTCTTTGGGTTAATTTCCGAAGTTGCTGCCTGGATTAGAGTTCCAGTGATATTTGGGGAAATTTGCGAGGTTGCTGCCTGGATCAGAGGCTCTGAGTTATGTGGGGAAATTTCCAATGTTGCTGCCTAGATTAGAGGCTCTGAGTTATGTTGGGAAATTTCGGAGGTTGCTGCCTGTATTAGAGGTTCTGAATTCTTTGGGGAAATTTCCGAAGTTGCTGCCTGGATTAGAGGGTCTGAGTTATGTGGGGAAATTTCCGAGGTTGCTGCCTGGATTAGCGGTTCTGAGTTATTTTGGGAAATTTCGGAGTTTGATGCGTGGATTCGAGGGTCTGAGTTCTTTGGGGAAATTTCGGAGGTTGTTGCCTGGATTAGAGGCTCTGAGTTATAAGGGGAAATTTCGGAGGTTGCTGCCTTGATTAGAGGGTCTGAGTTATGTTGGGAAATTTCGGAGGTTGCTGCCTGGATTAGAGGCTCTGAGTTATGGGGGGGGGGGAAATTTCGGAGGTTGCTGCCTAGATTAGAGGCTCTGAGTTATATGAGGAAATTTCCGAGGATGCTGCCTATATTAGCGGCTCTGTGTTACGTGGGGAAATTTCGGAGGTTGCTGCCTCGTTTAGAGGCTCTGAGTTATGTTGTGAAATTTCGGAGTTTTCTGCCTGAATGAGAGGTTCAGAGATATGTTGGGAAATTTCCCAGGTTGCTGCCTGGATTAGAGGCTCTGTGTTATAATGGGAAATTTCCGAGGTTGCTGCCAGTATTAGAGGCTCTGAGTTACTTTGGGAAGTTCCGGACTTTTCTGCCTGGAGTTGAGGTTCTGAGTAACGTGGGGAAATTTCCGAGGTTGCTGCCTGGATTAGAGTCTCTGAGTTAAATGAGGAAATTTCGGAGGTTGCTGGCTGGATTAGATGCTCTGCGTTATGTTGGGAAATTTCGGAGCTTGCTGCCTGGATTAGAGGCTCTCAGTTATGGGGGGGAAATTTCGGAGGTTGCTGCCGAGATTAGAGGCTCTGAGTTATATGAGGAAATTTCCGAGGATGCTGCCTGAATAAGCGGCTCTGTGTTACGTGGGGAAATTTCGGAGGTTGCTGCCTCGATTAGAGGCTCTGAGTTATGTGGGGAAATTTCGGAGTTTGCTGCCTGAATGAGAGGTTCAGAGATATGTTGGGAAATTTCCCAGGTTGCTGCCTGTATTAGAGGTTCTGAATTCTTTGGGGAAATTTCCGAAGTGGCTGCCTGGATTAGAGGGTCTGAGTTATGTGGGGAAATTTCCGAGGTTGCTGCCTGGATTAGCGGTTCTGAGTTATGTTGGGAAATATCGGAGTTTGATGCGTGGATTCGAGGGTCTGAGTTCTTTGGGGAAATTTCGGAGTTTGCTGCCTGAAGGAGAGGTTCAGAGATATGTTGGGAAATTTCCCAGGTTGCTGCCTGGATTAGAGGCTCTGTGTTATAATGGGAAATTTCCGAGGTTGCTGCGTGGATTAGAGGCTCTGAGTTATGTGGGGAAATTTCGGAGGTTGCTGCCTAGATAAGAGGCTCTGAGTTATGTGGGGAAATTTCTGAGGTTGCTGCCTGGACTAGAGGCTCTGAGTTATATGAGGAATTTTCCGAGGATGCTGCCTATATTAGCGGCTCTGTGTTACGTGGGGAAATTTCGGAGGTTGCTGCCTGGATTAGAGGCTCTGAGTTATGTGGAGAAAATTCCGAGGTTGCTGCCTGGATCAGAGGCTCTGAGTTATATGAGGAAATTTCCGAGAATGCTGCCCGGATTAGAGGCTCTGAGTTATGTGGGGAAATTTCCGAGGTTGCTGCCTGGATTAGAGGCTCGGAGTTAAATGAGGAAATTTCCGAGGTTGCTGCCTGGATTAGAGGCTCTGAGTTATGTGGAGAAAATTCCGAGGTTGCTGCCTGGATCAGAGTCTCTGAGTTATATGAGGAAATTTCCGAGAATGCTGCTCGGATTAGAGGCTCTGAGTTATGTGGGGAAATTTCCGAGGTTGCTGCCTGGATTAGAGGATCGGAGTTAAATGAGGAAATTTCCGAGGTTGCTGCCTGGATTAGAGGCTCTGAGCTATAATGCGAAATTTCCGAGTTTGCTGCCTAGATTTGAGGCTCTGAATTATGTGGGGAAATTTCCAACGTTGCTGCCTGGATTAGAGGTTCTGAGCTATAAAGGGAAATTTCCGAGGTTGCTGCCAGTATTAGAGGCTCTGAGTTACTTTGGGAAGTTCCGGACTTTTCTGCCTGGAGTTGAGGTTCTGAGTAACGTGGGGAAATTTCCGAGGTTGCTGCCTGGATTAGAGTCTCTGAGTTAAATGAGGAAATTTCGGAGGATGCTGGCTGGATTAGATGCTCTGCGTTATGTTGGGAAATTTCGGAGGTTGCTGCCTGGATTAGAGGCTCTCAGTTATGTTGGGAAATTTCGGAGGTTGTTGCCTGGATTAGAGGGTCTGAGTTGTAATGGGAAATTTCCGAGGTTGCTGCCTGGATTAGAGTTTCAGGGATATTTGGGGAAATTTGCGAGGTTGCTGCCTGGATCAGAGGCTCTGAGTTATGTGGGGAAATTTCCAATGTTCCTGCCTAGATTAGAGGCTCTGAGTTATGTTGGGAAATTTCGGAGGTTGCTGCCTGTATTAGAGGTTCTGAATTCTTTGGGTTAATTTCCGAAGTTGCTGCCTGGATTAGAGTTTCAGTGATATTTGGGGAAATTTGCGAGGTTGCTGCCTGGATCAGAGGCTCTGAGTTATGTGGGGAAATTTCCAATGTTGCTGCCTAGATTAGAGGCTCTGAGTTATGTTGGGAAATTTCGGAGGTTGCTGCCTGTATTAGAGGTTCTGAATTCTTTGGGGAAATTTCCGAAGTTGCTGCCTGGATTAGAGGGTCTGAGTTATGTGCGGAAATTTCCGAGGTTGCTGCCTGGATTAGCGGTTCTGAGTTATTTTGGGAAATTTCGGAGTTTGATGCGTGGATTCGAGGGTCTGAGTTCTTTGGGGAAATTTCGGAGGTTGTTGCCTGGATTAGAGGCTCTGAGTTATAAGGGGAAATTTCGGAGGTTGCTGCCTTGATTAGAGGGTCTGAGTTATGTTGGGAAATTTCGGAGGTTGCTGCCTGGATTAGAGGCTCTGAGTTATGGGGGGGAAATTTCGGAGGTTGCTGCCTAGATTAGAGGCTCTGAGTTATATGAGGAAATTTCCGAGGATGCTGCCTATATTAGCGGCTCTGTGTTACGTGGGGAAATTTCGGAGGTTGCTGCCTCGATTAGAGGCTCTGAGTTATGTTGGGAAATTTCGGAGTTTTCTGCCTGAATGAGAGGTTCAGAGATATGTTGGGAAATTTCCCAGGTTGCTGCCTGGATTAGAGGCTCTGTGTTATAATGGGAAATTTCCGAGGTTGCTGCCAGTATTAGAGGCTCTGAGTTACTTTGGGAAGTTCCGGACTTTTCTGCCTGGAGTTGAGGTTCTGAGTAACGTGGGGAAATTTCCGAGGTTGCTGCCTGGATTAGAGTCTCTGAGTTAAATGAGGAAATTTCGGAGGATGCTGGCTGGATTAGATGCTCTGCGTTATGTTGGGAAATTTCGGAGGTTGCTGCCTGGATTAGAGGCTCTCAGTTATGTTGGGAAATTTCGGAGGTTGTTGCCTGGATTAGAGGGTCTGAGTTGTAATGGGAAATTTCCGAGGTTGCTGCCTGGATTAGAGTTTCAGGGATATTTGGGGAAATTTGCGAGGTTGCTGCCTGGATCAGAGGCTCTGAGTTATGTGGGGAAATTTCCAATGTTCCTGCCTAGATTAGAGGCTCTGAGTTATGTTGGGAAATTTCGGAGGTTGCTGCCTGTATTAGAGGTTCTGAATTCCTTGGGTTAATTTCCGAAGTTGCTGCCTGGATTAGAGTTTCAGTGATATTTGGGGAAATTTGCGAGGTTGCTGCCTGGATCAGAGGCTCTGAGTTATGTGGGGAAATTTCCAATGTTGCTGCCTAGATTAGAGGCTCTGAGTTATGTTGGGAAATTTCGGAGGTTGCTGCCTGTATTAGAGGTTCTGAATTCTTTGGGGAAATTTCCGAAGTTGCTGCCTGGATTAGAGGGTCTGAGTTATGTGGGGAAATTTCCGAGGTTGCTGCCTGGATTAGCGGTTCTGAGTTATTTTGGGAAATTTCGGAGTTTGATGCGTGGATTCGAGGGTCTGAGTTCTTTGGGGAAATTTCGGAGGTTGTTGCCTGGATTAGAGGCTCTGAGTTATAAGGGGAAATTTCGGAGGTTGCTGCCTTGATTAGAGGGTCTGAGTTATGTTGGGAAATTTCGGAGGTTGCTGCCTGGATTAGAGGCTCTGAGTTATGGGGGGGAAATTTCGGAGGTTGCTGCCTAGATTAGAGGCTCTGAGTTATATGAGGAAATTTCCGAGGATGCTGCCTATATTAGCGGCTCTGTGTTACGTGGGGAAATTTCGGAGGTTGCTGCCTCGATTAGAGGCTCTGAGTTATGTTGGCAAATTTCGGAGTTTTCTGCCTGAATGAGAGGTTCAGAGATATGTTGGGAAATTTCCCAGGTTGCTGCCTGGATTAGAGGCTCTGTGTTATAATGGGAAATTTCCGAGGTTGCTGCCAGTATTAGAGGCTCTGAGTTACTTTGGGAAGTTCCGGACTTTTCTGCCTGGAGTTGAGGTTCTGAGTAACGTGGGGAAATTTCCGAGGTTGCTGCCTGGATTAGAGTCTCTGAGTTAAATGAGGAAATTTCGGAGGTTGCTGGCTGGATTAGATGCTCTGCGTTATGTTGGGAAATTTCGGAGGTTGCTGCCTGGATTAGAGGCTCTCAGTTATGTTGGGCAATTTCGGAGGTTGTTGCCTGGATTAGAGGGTCTGAGTTATAATGGGAAATTTCCGAGGTTGCTGCCTGGATTAGAGTTTCAGGGATATGTGGGGAAATTTGCGAGGTTGCTGCCTGGATTAGAGGCTCTGAGTTATGTGGGGAAATTTCCAATGTTGCTGCCTAGATTAGAGGCTCTGAGTTATGTTGGGAAATTTCGGAGGTTGCTGCCTGTATTTGAGGTTCTGAATTCTTTGGGGAAATTCCCGAAGTTGCTGCCTGGATTAGAGGGTCTGAGTTATGTCGGGAAATTTCCGTGGTTGCTGCCTGGATTAGCGGTTCTGAGTTATGTGGGGAAATTTCGGAGGTTGCTGCCTGGATTAGAGGCTCTGATTTATGTGGGGAAATTTCCGAGGATGCTGCCTAGATTAGAGGCTCTGAGTTATGTGGGGAAATTTCCAAGGTTGCTGCCTAGATTAGAGGCTTTGAGTTATGTTGGGAAATTTCGGAGGTTGCTGCCTGGATTAGAGGTTCTGAGTTATGTGGGGAAATTTCGGAGGTTGCTGCCTGGATTCGAGGGTCTGAGTTATGTGGGGAAATTTTGGAGGTTGCTGCCTTGATTAGAGGGTCTGAGTTATGTGGGGAAATTTCGGAGTTTGATGCGTGTATTCGAGGGTCTGAGTTATGTGGAGAAAATTCCGAGGTTGCTGCCTGGATCAGAGGCTCTGAGTTATATGAGGAAATTTCCGAGAATGCTGCCCGGATTAGAGGGTCTGTGTTATGTGGGGAAATTTCCGAGGTTGCTGCCTGGATTAGAGGCTCTGAGTTATGTGGGGAAATTTCCGAGGTTGCTGCCTGGATTAGGGGCTCTGAGTTATCTGGGGAAATTTCGGAGGTTGCTTCCTGGATTTGAGATCTGAGTTATCATGGGAAATTTCCAAGGTTGCTGCCTGGATTATAGGCTCTGAGTTATGTTGGGAAATTTCCGAGGTTGCTGCCTGGATTAGAGGCTCTTAGTTAAATGAGGAAATTTCCGAGGTTGCTTCCTGGATTAGAGGCTCTGAGTTATGTGGGTAAATTTCCGAGTTTGCTGCCTGGATTAGAGGCTCTGAGTTAAATGAGTAAATTTCCGAGGATGCCTCCTGGATTAGAGTCTCTGAGTTAAATGAGGAAATTTCCTGGGATACTGCCTGGATTGGAGGCTCTTAGTTAAATGAGGAAATTTCCGAGGTTGCTGCCAGGATTCGAGGCTCTGAGTTATGTGTGGAAATGTCCGAGGATGCTGCCTGGATTAGAGGCTCTGAGTTATGTGTGGAAATTTCCAATGTTGCTGCCTAGATTAGAGGCTCTGAGTTATGTTGGGAAATTTCGGAGGTTGCTGCCTCGATTAGAGGCTCTCAGTTATGTTGGGAAATTTCGGAGTTTGCTGCCTGAATGAGAGGTTCAGAGATATGTTGGGAAATTTCCCAGGTTGCTGCCTGGATTAGAGGCTCTGTGTTATAATGGGAAATTTCCGAGGTTGCTGCGTGGATTAGAGGCTCTGAGTTATGTGGGGAAATTTCGGAGGTTGCTGCCTAGATAAGAGGCTCTGAGTTATGTGGGGAAATTTCTGAGGTTGCTGCCTGGACTAGAGGCTCTGAGTTATGTTGGGAAATTTCGGAGGTTGTTGCCTGGATTAGAGGCTTTGCGTTATATGAGGAAATTTCTGAGGATGCTGCCTGGATTAGAGGCTCTGAGGTATGTTGGGAAATTTCTGAGTTTGCTGCCTGAATAAGAGACTCGGAATTATGTGGTGAAACTTCCGAGGTTGCTGCCTGGACTAGAGGCTCTGAGTTATTTGAGGTTGTTTCCGAGGTTGCTGGCTGGATTAGAGGCTCTGAGTTATAATGGGAAATTTCCGAGATTGCTGCCTGGATTAGAGGCTCTGAGTTATATGAGGAAATTTCCGAGGATGCTGCCTATATTAGCGGCTCTGTGTTACGTGGGGAAATTTCGGAGGTTGCTGCCTGGATTAGAGGCTCTGAGTTATGTGGAGAAAATTCCGAGGTTGCTGCCTGGATCAGAGGCTCTGAGTTATGTGAGGAAATTTCCGAGAATGCTGCCCGGATTAGAGGGTCTGAGTTATGTGGGGAAATTTCCGAGGTTGCTGCCTGGATTAGAGGCTCTGAGTTATGTGGGGAAATTTCCGAGGTTGCTGCCTGGATTAGAGGCTCTGAGTTATCTGGGGAAATTTCGGAGGTTGCTTCCTGGATTTGAGATCTGAGTTATCATGGGAAATTTCCAAGGTTGCTGCCTGGATTATAGGCTCTGAGTTATGTTGGGAAATTTCCGAGGTTGCTGCCTGGATTAGAGGCTCTTAGTTAAATGAGGAAATTTCCGAGGTTGCTGCCTGGATTAGAGGCTCTGAGTTATGTGGGGAAATTTCCGAGTTTGCTGCCTGGATTAGAGGCTCTGAGTTAAATGAGTAAATTTCCGAGGATGCCTCCTGGATTAGAGTCTCTGAGTTAAATGAGGAAATTTCCTGGGATACTGCCTGGATTAGAGGCTCTGAGTTATGTGGGGAAATTTCCAAGGTTGCTGCCTGGATTAGAGGCTCTGAGTTATGTGGGGAAATTTCCGAGTTTGCTGCCAGGATTCGAGGCTCTGAGTTATGTGTGGAAATGTCCGAGGATGCTGCCTGGATTAGAGGCTCTGAGTTATGTGTGGAAATTTCCAATGTTGCTGCCTAGATTAGAGGCTCTGAGTTATGTTGGGAAATTTCGGAGGTTGCTGCCTGTATTAGAGGTTCTGAATTCTTTGGGGAGATTTCCGAAGTTGCTGCCTGGATTAGAGGGTCTGAGTTATGTGGGGAAATTTCGGAGGTTGCTGCCTGGATTAGAGGCTCTGACTTATGTGGGGAAATTTCGGAGGTTGCTGCCTGGATTAGAGGGTCTGATTAATGTGGGGAAATTTCCGAGGTTGCTGCCTGGATTAGAAGTTCTGAGTTATGTGGGGAAATTTCGGAGGTTGCTGCCTGGATTAGAGGCTCTGAGTTATCATGGGAAATTTCCAAGGTTGCTGCCTGGTTTAGAGGGTCTGAGTAACGTGGGGAAATTTCCAAGGTTGCTGCCTGGATTAGCGGTTCTGAGTTATGTGGTGAAATTTCGGAGGTTGATGCCTGGATTAGAGGCTCTGAGTTATCATGGGAAATTTCCAAGGTTGCTGCCTGGATTAGAGGGTCTGAGTAATGTGGTGAAATTTCCGAGGTTGCTGCCTGGATTAGCGGTTCTGAGTTATGTGGGGAAATTTCGGAGGTTGATTCCTGGATTAGAGGCTCTGATTTATGTGAAGAAATTTTCGGAGGTTGCTGCCAGTATTAGAGGCTCTGAGTTACTTTGGGAAGTTCCGGACTTTTCTGCCTGGAGTTGAGGTTCTGAGTAACGTGGGGAAATTTCCGAGGTTGCTGCCTGGATTAGAGTCTCTGAGTTAAATGAGGAAATTTCGGAGGTTGCTGGCTGGATTAGATGCTCTGCATTATGTTGGGAAATTTCGGAGGTTGCTGCCTGGATTAGAGGCTCTCAGTTATGTTGGGAAATTTCCCAGGTTGCTGCCTGGATTCGAGTTTCAGGGATATGAGGGGAAATTTGCGAGGTTGCTGCCTGGATTAGAGGCTCTGAGTTATGTGGGGAAATTTCCAATGTTGCTGTCTAGATTAGAGGCTCTGAGTTATGTTGGGAAATTTCGGAGGTTGCTGCCTGTATTAGAGGTTCTGAATTCTTTGGGGAAATTTCCGAAGTTGCTGCCTGGATTAGAGGGTCTGAGTTATGTGGGGAAATTTCCGAGGTTGCTGCCTGGATTAGCGGTTCTGAGTTATGTGGGGAAATTTCGGAGGTTGCTGCCTGGATTAGAGGCTCTGATTTATGTGGGGAAATTTCCGAGGATGCTGCCTAGATTAGAGGCTCTGAGTTATGTTGGGAAATTTCGGAGGTTGCTGCCTGGATTAGAGGTTCTGAGTTATGTGGGGAAATTTCGGAGGTTGCTGCCTGGATTCGAGGGTCTGAGTTATGTGGGGAAATTTTGGAGGTTGCTGCCTTGATTAGAGGGTCTGAGTTATGTGGGGAAATTTCGGAGTTTGATGCGTGGATTCGAGGGTCTGAGTTGTTTGGGGAAATTTCGGAGGTTGTTGCCTGGATTAGAGGCTCTGAGTTATAAGGGGAAATTTCGGAGGTTGCTGCCTTGATTAGAGGGTCTGAGTTATGTTGGGAAATTTCGGAGGTTGCTGCCTGGATTAGAGGCTCTGAGTTATGGGGGGGGGGGAATTTCGGAGGTTGCTGCCTAGATTAGAGGCTCTGAGTTATATGAGGAAATTTCCGAGGATACTGCCTGAATAAGCGGCTCTGTGTTACGTGGGGAAATTTCCGAGGTTGCTGCCTGGATTAGAGGCTCTGAGTTATGTCGGGAAATTTCCGAGGTTGCTGCCTGGATTAGAGGCTCTGTGTTAAATGAGTAAATTTCCGAGGATGCTGCCTGGATTAGTGGCTCTGAGTTAAATGAGGAAATTTCCTGGTATACTGCCTGGATTAGAGGCTCTGAGTTATGTGGGGAAATTTCCAAGGTTGCTGCCTGGATTAGAGGCTCTGAGTTATGTGGGGAAATTTCCGAGTTTGCTGCCAGGATTCGAGGCTCTGAGTTATGTGTGGAAGTGTCCGAGGATGCTGCCCGGATTATTGGCTCTGAGTAATGTGTGGAAATTTCCAATGTTGCTGCCTAGATTAGAGGCTCTGAGTTATGTTGGGAAATTTCGGAGGTTGCTGCCTGTATTAGAGGTTCTGAATTCTTTGGGGAAATTTCCGAAGTTGCTGCCTGGATTAGAGGGTCTGAGTTATGTGGGGAAATTTCGGAGGTTGCTGCCTGGATTAGAGGCTCTGACTTATGTGGGGAAATTTCGGATGTTGTTGCCTGGATTAGAGGGTCTGATTAATGTGGGGAAATTTGCGAGGTTGCTGCCTGGATTAGAAGTTCTGAGTTATGTGGTGAAATTTCCAAGGTTGCTGCCTGGATTAGAGGGTCTGAGTAATGTGGGGAAATTTCCGAGGTTCCTGCCTGGATTAGCGGCTCTGAGTTCTTTGGGGAAATTTCGGTGGTTGCTGCCTGGATTCGAGGGTCTGAGTTTTGGGGGGAAATTTCGGAGGTTGCTGCCTGGATTAGACGGTCAGACTTATAAGGGGAAATTTCCGAGTTTGCTGCCAGGATTAGAGGCTCTGAGTTATCATGGGAAATTTCCAAGGTTGCTGCCTGGTTTAGAGGGTCTGAGTAACGTGGGGAAATTTCCAAGGTTGCTGCCTGGATTAGCGGTTCTGAGTTATGTGGTGAAATTTCGGAGGTTGATGCCTGGATTAGAGGCTCTGAGTTATCATGGGAAATTTCCAAGGTTGCTGCCTGGATTAGAGGGTCTGAGTAATGTGGTGAAATTTCCGAGGTTGCTGCCTGGATTAGCGGTTCTGAGTTATGTGGGGAAATTTCGGAGGTTGATTCCTGGATTAGAGGCTCTGATTTATGTGAAGAAATTTTCGGAGGTTGCTGCCAGTATTAGAGGCTCTGAGTTACTTTGGGAAGTTCCGGACTTTTCTGCCTGGAGTTGAGGTTCTGAGTAACGTGGGGAAATTTCCGAGGTTGCTGCCTGGATTAGAGTCTCTGAGTTAAATGAGGAAATTTCGGAGGTTGCTGGCTGGATTAGATGCTCTGCATTATGTTGGGAAATTTCGGAGGTTGCTGCCTGGATTAGAGGCTCTCAGTTATGTTGGGAAATTTCCCAGGTTGCTGCCTGGATTCGAGTTTCAGGGATATGAGGGGAAATTTGCGAGGTTGCTGCCTGGATTAGAGGCTCTGAGTTATGTGGGGAAATTTCCAATGTTGCTGTCTAGATTAGAGGCTCTGAGTTATGTTGGGAAATTTCGGAGGTTGCTGCCTGTATTAGAGGTTCTGAATTCTTTGGGGAAATTTCCGAAGTTGCTGCCTGGATTAGAGGGTCTGAGTTATGTGGGGAAATTTCCGAGGTTGCTGCCTGGATTAGCGGTTCTGAGTTATGTGGGGAAATTTCGGAGGTTGCTGCCTGGATTAGAGGCTCTGATTTATGTGGGGAAATTTCCGAGGATGCTGCCTAGATTAGAGGCTCTGAGTTATGTTGGGAAATTTCGGAGGTTGCTGCCTGGATTAGAGGTTCTGAGTTATGTGGGGAAATTTCGGAGGTTGCTGCCTGGATTCGAGGGTCTGAGTTATGTGGGGAAATTTTGGAGGTTGCTGCCTTGATTAGAGGGTCTGAGTTATGTGGGGAAATTTCGGAGTTTGATGCGTGGATTCGAGGGTCTGAGTTGTTTGGGGAAATTTCGGAGGTAGTTGCCTGGATTAGAGGCTCTGAGTTATAAGGGGAAATTTCGGAGGTTGCTGCCTTGATTAGAGGGTCTGAGTTATGTTGGGAAATTTCGGAGGTTGCTGCCTGGATTAGAGGCTCTGAGTTATGGGGGGGGGGGAATTTCGGAGGTTGCTGCCTAGATTAGAGGCTCTGAGTTATATGAGGAAATTTCCGAGGATGCTGCCTGAATAAGCGGCTCTGTGTTACGTGGGGAAATTTCCGAGGTTGCTGCCTGGATTAGAGGCTCTGAGTTATGTCGGGAAATTTCCGAGGTTGCTGCCTGGATTAGAGGCTCTGTGTTAAATGAGTAAATTTCCGAGGATGCTGCCTGGATTAGTGGCTCTGAGTTAAATGAGGAAATTTCCTGGTATACTGCCTGGATTAGAGGCTCTGAGTTATGTGGGGAAATTTCCAAGGTTGCTGCCTGGATTAGAGGCTCTGAGTTATGTGGGGAAATTTCCGAGTTTGCTGCCAGGATTCGAGGCTCTGAGTTATGTGTGGAAGTGTCCGAGGATGCTGCCCGGATTATTGGCTCTGAGTAATGTGTGGAAATTTCCAATGTTGCTGCCTAGATTAGAGGCTCTGAGTTATGTTGGGAAATTTCGGAGGTTCCTGCCTGTATTAGAGGTTCTGAATTCTTTGGGGAAATTTCCGAAGTTGCTGCCTGGATTAGAGGGTCTGAGTTATGTGGGGAAATTTCGGAGGTTGCTGCCTGGATTAGAGGCTCTGACTTATGTGGGGAAATTTCGGATGTTGTTGCCTGGATTAGAGGGTCTGATTAATGTGGGGAAATTTGCGAGGTTGCTGCCTGGATTAGAAGTTCTGAGTTATGTGGTGAAATTTCCAAGGTTGCTGCCTGGATTAGAGGGTCTGAGTAATGTGGGGAAATTTCCGAGGTTCCTGCCTGGATTAGAGGCTCTGAGTTCTTTGGGGAAATTTCGGTGGTTGCTGCCTGGATTCGAGGGTCTGAGTTTTGGGGGGAAATTTCGGAGGTTGCTGCCTGGATTAGACGGTCAGACTTATAAGGGGAAATTTCCGAGTTTGCTGCCAGGATTAGAGGCTCTGAGTTATAAGGGGAAATTTCCGAGTTTGCTGCCAGGATTAGAGGCTCTGAGTTATGTGGGGAAATTTCCGAGGTTGCTGCCTGGATTAGAGGCTCTTAGTTAAATGAGGAAATTTCCGAGATTGTTGCCTGGATTAGAGGCTCTGAGTTATGTGGGGAAATTTCCAACGTTGCTGCCTGGATTAGAGGCTCTGAGTTATAAGGGGAAATTTCCGAGTTTGCTGCCAGGATTCGAGGCTGTGAGTTATGTGGGGAAATTTCCGAGTTTGCTGCCTGGATTAGAGGCTCTGAGTTAAATGAGTAAATTTCCGAGGATGCCTCCTGGATTAGAGTCTCTGAGTTAAATGAGGAAATTTCCTGGGATACTGCCTGGATTGGAGGCTCTTAGTTAAATGAGGAAATTTCCGAGGTTGCTGCCAGGATTCGAGGCTCTGAGTTATGTGTGGAAATGTCCGAGGATGCTGCCTGGATTAGAGGCTCTGAGTTATGTTGGGAAATTTCGGAGGTTGCTGCCTCGATTAGAGGCTCTCAGTTATGTTGGGAAATTTCGGAGTTTGCTGCCTGAATGAGAGGTTCAGAGATATGTTGGGAAATTTCCCAGGTTGCTGCCTGGATTAGAGGCTCTGTGTTATAATGGGAAATTTCCGAGGTTGCTGCGTGGATTAGAGGCTCTGAGTTATGTGGGGAAATTTCGGAGGTTGCTGCCTAGATAAGAGGCTCTGAGTTATGTGGGGAAATTTCTGAGGTTGCTGCCTGGACTAGAGGCTCTGAGTTATGTTGGGAAATTTCGGAGGTTGTTGCCTGGATTAGAGGCTTTGCGTTATATGAGGAAATTTCTGAGGATGCTGCCTGGATTAGAGGCTCTGAGGTATGTTGGGAAATTTCTGAGTTTGCTGCCTGAATAAGAGACTCGGAATTATGTGGTGAAACTTCCGAGGTTGCTGCCTGGACTAGAGGCTCTGAGTTATTTGAGGTTTTTTCCGAGGTTGCTGGCTGGATTAGAGGCTCTGAGTTATAATGGGAAATTTCCGAGATTGCTGCCTGGATTAGAGGCTCTGAGTTATATGAGGAAATTTCCGAGGATGCTGCCTATATTAGCGGCTCTGTGTTACGTGGGGAAATTTCGGAGGTTGCTGCCTGGATTAGAGGCTCTGAGTTATGTGGAGAAAATTCCGAGGTTGCTGCCTGAATGAGAGGATCTGAGTTATATGAGGAAATTTCCGAGAATGCTGCCCGGATTAGAGGGTCTGAGTTATGTGGGGAAATTTCCGAGGTTGCTGCCTGGATTAGAGGCTCTGAGTTATGTGGGGAAATTTCCGAGGTTGCTGCCTGGATTAGAGGCTCTGAGTTATCTGGGGAAATTTCGGAGGTTGCTTCCTGGATTTGAGATCTGAGTTATCATGGGAAATTTCCAAGGTTGCTGCCTGGATTATAGGCTCTGAGTTATGTTGGGAAATTTCCGAGGTTGCTGCCTGGATTAGAGGCTCTTAGTTAAATGAGGAAATTTCCGAGGTTGCTGCCTGGATTAGAGGCTCTGAGTTATGTGGGGAAATTTCCGAGTTTGCTGCCTGGATTAGAGGCTCTGAGTTAAATGAGTAAATTTCCGAGGATGCCTCCTGGATTAGAGTCTCCGAGTTAAATGAGGAAATTTCCTGGGATACTGCCTGGATTAGAGGCTCTGAGTTATGTGGGGAAATTTCCGAGTTTGCTGCCAGGATTCGAGGCTCTGAGTTATGTGTGGAAATGTCCGAGGATGCTGCCTGGATTAGAGGCTCTGAGTTATGCGTGGAAATTTCCAATGTTGCTGCCTAGATTAGAGGCTCTGAGTTATGCGGGGAAATTTCCGAGTTTGCTGCCAGGATTCGAGGATCTGAGTTATGTGTGGAAATGTCCGAGGATGCTGCCTGGATTAGAGGCTCTGAGTTATGTGTGGAAATTTCCAATGTTGCTGCCTAGATTAGAGGGTCTGAGTTATGTGGGGAAATTTCGGAGGTTGCTGCCTGGATTAGAGGCTCTGACTTATGTGGGGAAATTTCGGAGGTTGCTGCCTGGATTAGAGGGTCTGATTAATGTGGGGAAATTTCCGAGGTTGCTGCCTGGATTAGAAGTTCTGAGTTATGTGGGGAAATTTCGGAGGTTGCTGCCTGGATTAGAGGCTCTGAGTTATCATGGGAAATTTCCAAGGTTGCTGCCTGGTTTAGAGGGTCTGAGTAACGTGGGGAAATTTCCAAGGTTGCTGCCTGGATTAGCGGTTCTGAGTTATGTGGTGAAATTTCGGAGGTTGATGCCTGGATTAGAGGCTCTGAGTTATCATGGGAAATTTCCAAGGTTGCTGCCTGGATTAGAGGGTCTGAGTAATGTGGGGAAATTTCCGAGGTTGCTGCCTGGATTAGCGGTTCTGAGTTATGTGGGGAAATTTCGGAGGTTGATTCCTGGATTAGAGGCTCTGATTTATGTGAAGAAATTTCCGAGGTTGCTGCTAGTATTAGAGGCTCTGAGTTACTTTGGGAAGTTCCGGACTTTTCTGCCTGGAGTTGAGGTTCTGAGTAACGTGGGGAAATTTCCGAGGTTGCTGCCTGGATTAGAGTCTCTGAGTTAAATGAGGAAATTTCGGAGGTTGCTGGCTGGATTAGATGCTCTGCATTATGTTGGGAAATTTCGGAGGTTGCTGCCTGGATTAGAGGCTCTCAGTTATGTTGGAAAATTTCCGAGGTTGCTGCCTGGATTCGAGTTTCAGGGATATGAGGGGAAATTTGCGAGGTTGCTGCCTGGATTAGAGGCTCTGAGTTATGTGGGGAAATTTCCAATGTTGCTGTCTAGATTAGAGGCTCTGAGTTATGTTGGGAAATTTCGGAGTTTGCTGCCTGTATTAGAGGTTCTGAATTCTTTGGGGAAATTTCCGAAGTTGCTGCCTGGATTAGAGGGTCTGAGTTATGTGGGGAAATTTCCGAGGATGCTGCCTGGATTAGCGGTTCTGAGTTATGTGGGGAAATTTCGGAGGTTGCTGCCTGGATTAGAGGCTCTGATTTATGTGGGGAAATTTCCGAGGATGCTGCCTAGATTAGAGGCTCTGAGTTATGTTGGGAAATTTCGGAGGTTGCTGCCTGGATTAGAGGTTCTGAGTTATGTGGGGAAATTTCGGAGGTTGCTGCCTGGATTCGAGGGTCTGAGTTATGTGGGGAAATTTTGGAGGTTGCTGCCTTGATTAGAGGGTCTGAGTTATGTGGGGAAATTTCGGAGTTTGATGCGTGGATTCGAGGGTCTGAGTTGTTTGGGGAAATTTCGGAGGTTGTTGCCTGGATTAGAGGCTCTGAGTTATAAGGGGAAATTTCGGAGGTTGCTGCCTTGATTAGAGGGTCTGAGTTATGTTGGGAAATTTCGGAGGTTGCTGCCTGGATTACAGGCTCTGAGTTATGGGGGGGGGGAATTTCGGAGGTTGCTGCCTAGATTAGAGGCTCTGAGTTATATGAGGAAATTTCCGAGGATGCTGCCTGAATAAGCGGCTCTGTGTTACGTGGGGAAATTTCCGAGGTTGCTGCCTGGATTAGAGGCTCTGAGTTATGTCGGGAAATTTCCGAGGTTGCTGCCTGGATTAGAGGCTCTGAGTTATGTCGGGAAATTTCCGAGGATGCTGCCTGGATTAGTGGCTCTGAGTTAAATGAGGAAATTTCCTGGGTTACTGCCTGGATTAGAGGCTCTGAGTTATGTGGGGAAATTTCCAAGGTTGCTGCCTGGATTAGAGGCTCTGAGTTATGTGGGGAAATTTCCGAGTTTGCTGCCAGGATTCGAGGCTCTGAGTTATGTGTGGAAATGTCCGAGGATGCTGCCCGGATTAGAGGCTCTGAGTAATGTGTGGAAATTTCCAATGTTGCTGCCTAGATTAGAGGCTCTGAGTTATGTTGGGAAATTTCGGAGGTTGCTGCCTGTATTAGAGGTTCTGAATTCTTTGGGGAAATTTCCGAAGTTGCTGCCTGGATTAGAGGGTCTGAGTTATGTTGGAAAATTTCCGAGGTTGCTGCCTGGATTCGAGTTTCAGGGATATGAGGGGAAATTTGCGAGGTTGCTGCCTGGATTAGAGGCTCTGAGTTATGTGGGGAAATTTCCAATGTTGCTGTCTAGATTAGAGGCTCTGAGGTATGTTGGGAAATTTCTGAGTTTGCTGCCTGAATAAGAGACTCGGAATTATGTGGTGAAACTTCCGAGGTTGCTGCCTGGACTAGAGGCTCTGAGTTATTTGAGGTTTTTTCCGAGGTTGCTGGCTGGATTAGAGGCTCTGAGTTATAATGGGAAATTTCCGAGATTGCTGCCTGGATTAGAGGCTCTGAGTTATATGAGGAAATTTCCGAGGATGCTGCCTATATGAGCGGCTCTGTGTTACGTGGGGAAATTTCGGAGGTTGCTGCCTGGATTAGAGGCTCTGAGTTATGTGGAGAAAATTCCGAGGTTGCTGCCTGGATGAGAGGATCTGAGTTATATGAGGAAATTTCCGAGAATGCTGCCCGGATCAGAGGGTCTGAGTTATGTGGGGAAATTTCCGAGGTTGCTGCCTGGATTAGAGGCTCTGAGTTATGTGGGGAAATTTCCGAGTTTGCTGCCTGGATTAGAGGCTCTGAGTTATCTGGGGAAATTTCGGAGGTTGCTTCCTGGATTTGAGATCTGAGATCATGGGAAATTTCCAAGGTTGCTGCCTGGATTATAGGCTCTGAGTTATGTTGGGAAATTTCCGAGGTTGCTGCCTGGATTAGAGGCTCTTAGTTAAATGAGGAAATTTCCGAGGTTGCTGCCTGGATTAGAGGCTCTGAGTTATGTGGGGAAATTTCCGAGTTTGCTGCCTGGATTAGAGGCTCTGAGTTAAATGAGTAAATTTCCGAGGATGCCTCCTGGATTAGAGTCTCCGAGTTAAATGAGGAAATTTCCTGGGATACTGCCTGGATTAGAGGCTCTGAGTTATGTGGGGAAATTTCCAAGGTTGCTGCCTGGATTAGAGGCTCTGAGTTATGTGGGGAAATTTCCGAGTTTGCTGCCAGGCTTCGAGGCTCTGAGTTATGTGTGGAAATGTCCGAGGATGCTGCCTGGATTAGAGGCTCTGAGTTATGTGTGGAAATTTCCAATGTTGCTGCCTAGATTAGAGGCTCTGAGTTATGCGGGGAAATTTCCGAGTTTGCTGCCAGGATTCGAGGATCTGAGTTATGTGTGGAAATGTCCGAGGATGCTGCCTGGATTAGAGGCTCTGAGTTATGTGTGGAAATTTCCAATGTTGCTGCCTAGATTAGAGGGTCTGAGTTATGTGGGGAAATTTCGGAGGTTGCTGCTTGGATTAGAGGCTCTGACTTATGTGGGGAAATTTCGGAGGTTGCTGCCTGGATTAGAGGGTCTGATTAATGTGGGGAAATTTCCGAGGTTGTTGCCTGGATTAGAAGTTCTGAGTTATGTGGGGAAATTTCGGAGGTTGCTGCCTGGATTAGAGGCTCTGAGTTATCATGGGAAATTTCCAAGGTTGCTGCCTGGTTTAGAGGGTCTGAGTAACGTGGGGAAATTTCCAAGGTTGCTGCCTGGATTAGCGGTTCTGAGTTATGTGGTGAAATTTCGGAGGTTGATGCCTGGATTAGAGGCTCTGAGTTATCATGGGAAATTTCCAAGGTTGCTGCCTGGATTAGAGGGTCTGAGTAATGTGGGGAAATTTCCGAGGTTGCTGCCTGGATTAGCGGTTCTGAGTTATGTGGGGAAATTTCGGAGGTTGATTCCTGGATTAGAGGCTCTGATTTATGTGAAGAAATTTCCGAGGTTGCTGCTAGTATTAGAGGCTCTGAGTTACTTTGGGAAGTTCCGGACTTTTCTGCCTGGAGTTGAGGTTCTGAGTAACGTGGGGAAATTTCCGAGGTTGCTGCCTGGATTAGAGTCTCTGAGTTAAATGAGGAAATTTCGGAGGTTGCTGGCTGGATTAGATGCTCTGCATTATGTTGGGAAATTTCGGAGGTTGCTGCCTGGATTAGAGGCTCTCAGTTATGTTGGAAAATTTCCGAGGTTGCTGCCTGGATTCGAGTTTCAGGGATATGAGGGGAAATTTGCGAGGTTGCTGCCTGGATTAGAGGCTCTGAGTTATGTGGGGAAATTTCCAATGTTGCTGTCTAGATTAGAGGCTCTGAGTTATGTTGGGAAATTTCGGAGTTTGCTGCCTGTATTAGAGGTTCTGAATTCTTTGGGGAAATTTCCGAAGTTGCTGCCTGGATTAGAGGGTCTGAGTTATGTGGGGAAATTTCCGAGGTTGCTGCCTGGATTAGCGGTTCTGAGTTATGTGGGGAAATTTCGGAGGTTGCTGCCTGGATTAGAGGCTCTGATTTATGTGGGGAAATTTCCGAGGATGCTGCCTAGATTAGAGGCTCTGAGTTATGTTGGGAAATTTCGGAGGTTGCTGCCTGGATTAGAGGTTCTGAGTTATGTGGGGAAATTTCGGAGGTTGCTGCCTGGATTCGAGGGTCTGAGTTATGTGGGGAAATTTTGGAGGTTGCTGCCTTGATTAGAGGGTCTGAGTTATGTGGGGAAATTTCGGAGTTTGATGCGTGGATTCGAGGGTCTGAATTGTTTGGGGAAATTTCGGAGGTTGTTGCCTGGATTAGAGGCTCTGAGTTATAAGGGGAAATTTCGGAGGTTGCTGCCTTGATTAGAGGGTCTGAGTTATGTTGGGAAATTTCGGAGGTTGCTGCCTGGATTACAGGCTCTGAGTTATGGGGGGGGGGGGGAATTTCGGAGGTTGCTGCCTAGATTAGAGGCTCTGAGTTATATGAGGAAATTTCCGAGGATGCTGCCTGAATAAGCGGCTCTGTGTTACGTGGGGAAATTTCCGAGGTTGCTGCCTGGATTAGAGGCTCTGAGTTATGTCGGGAAATTTCCGAGGTTGCTGCCTGGATTAGAGGCTCTGTGTTAAATGAGTAAATTTCCGAGGATGCTGCCTGGATTAGTGGCTCTGAGTTAAATGAGGAAATTTCCTGGGTTACTGCCTGGATTAGAGGCTCTGAGTTATGTGGGGAAATTTCCAAGGTTGCTGCCTGGATTAGAGGCTCTGAGTTATGTGGGGAAATTTCCGAGTTTGCTGCCAGGATTCGAGGCTCTGAGTTATGTGTGGAAATGTCCGAGGATGCTGCCCGGATTAGAGGCTCTGAGTAATGTGTGGAAATTTCCAATGTTGCTGCCTAGATTAGAGGCTCTGAGTTATGTTGGGAAATTTCGGAGGTTGCTGCCTGTATTAGAGGTTCTGAATTCTTTGGGGAAATTTCCGAAGTTGCTGCCTGGATTAGAGGGTCTGAGTTATGTGGGGAAATTTTGGAGGTTGCTGCCTGGATTAGAGGCTCTGACTTATGTGGGGAAATTTCGGATGTTGTTGCCTGGATTAGAGGGTCTGATTAATGTGGGGAAATTTGCGAGGTTGCTGCCTGGATTAGAAGTTCTGAGTTATGTGGTGAAATTTCCAAGGTTGCTGCCTGGATTAGAGGGTCTGAGTAATGTGGGGAAATTTCCGAGGTTCCTGCCTGGATTAGAGGCTCTGAGTTCTTTGGGGAAATTTCGGTGGTTGCTGCCTGGATTCGAGGGTCTGAGTTTTGGGGGGAAATTTCGGAGGTTGCTGCCTGGATTAGACGGTCAGACTTATAAGGGGAAATTTCCGAGTTTGCTGCCAGGATTAGAGGCTCTGAGTTATAAGGGGAAATTTCCGAGTTTGCTGCCAGGATTAGAGGCTCTGAGTTATGTGGGGAAATTTCCGAGGTTGCTGCCTGGATTAGAGGCTCTTAGTTAAATGAGGAAATTTCCGAGATTGCTGCCTGGATTAGAGGCTCTGAGTTATGTGGGGAAATTTCCAACGTTGCTGCCTGGATTAGAGGCTCTGAGTTATAAGGGGAAATTTCCGAGTTTGCTGCCAGGATTCGAGGCTGTGAGTTATGTGGGGAAATGTCGGAGTTTGATGCCTGGATTAGAGGCTCTGCGTTATGTGTGGAAATGTCCGAGGATGATGCCTGGATTAGAGGCTCTGAGTTATGTGGGGAAATTTCCAATGTTGCTGCCTAGATTAGAGGCTCTGAGTTATGTTGGGAAATTTCGGAGGTTGCTGCTTGTATTAGAGGTTCTGAATTCTTTGGGGAAATTTCCGAAGTTGCTGCCTGGATTAGAGGGTCTGAGTTATGTGGGGAAATTTCGGAGGTTGCTGCCTGGATTAGAGGCTCTGAGTTATGTGGAGAAATTTCGGAGGTTGCTGCCTGGATTAGAGGCTCTCAGTTATGTGGGGAAATTTCCGAGGTTGCTGCCTGGATTAGAGGCTCTGAGTTAAATGAGGAAATTTCCGAGGTTGCTGCCTGGATTAGAGGCTTTGAGTTATGTGGGGAAATTTCCGAGGATGCTGCCTGGATTAGAGGCTCTGAGTTCTTTGGGGAAATTTCGGTGGTTGCTGCCTGGATTCGAGGGTCTGAGTTTTGGGGGGAAATTTCGGAGGTTGCTGCCTGGATTAGAGGGTCAGATTTATAAGGGGAAATTTCTGAGTTTACTGCCAGGATTAGAGGCTCTGAGTTATAAGGGGAAATTTCCGAGTTTGCTGCCTGGATTAGAGGCTCTGAGTTATGTGTGGAAATTTCCAAAGTTGCTGCCTAGATTTGAGGCTCTGAGTTATGTTGGGAAATTTCGGAGGTTGCTGCCTCGATTAGAGGCTCTCAGTTATGTTGGGAAATTTCGGAGTTTGCTGCCTGAATGAGAGGTTCAGAGATATGTTGGGAAATTTCCCAGGTTGCTGAATGGATTAGAGGCTCTGTGTTATAATGGGAAATTTCCGAGGTTGCTGCGTGGATTAGAGGCTCTGAGTTATGTGGGGAAATTTCGGAGGTTGCTGCCTAGATAAGAGGCTCTGAGTTATGTGGGGAAATTTCTGAGGTTGCTGCCTGGACTAGAGGCTCTGAGTTATGTTGGGAAATTTCGGAGGTTGTTGCCTGGATTAGAGGCTTTGCGTTATATGAGGAAATTTCTGAGGATGCTGCCTGGATTAGAGGCTCTGAGGTATGTTGGGAAATTTCTGAGTTTGCTGCCTGAATAAGAGACTCGGAATTATGTGGTGAAACTTCCGAGGTTGCTGCCTGGACTAGAGGCTCTGAGTTATTTGAGGTTGTTTCCGAGGTTGCTGGCTGGATTAGAGGCTCTGAGTTATATGAGGAAATTTCCGAGGATGCTGCCTATATTAGCGGCTCTGTGTTACGTGGGGAAATTTCGGAGGTTGCTGCCAGGATTAGAGGCTCTGAGTTATGTGGAGAAAATTCCGAGGTTGCTGCCTGGATCAGAGGCTCTGAGTTATATGAGGAAATTTCCGAGAATGCTGCCCGGATTAGAGGGTCTGAGTTATGTGGGGAAATTTCCGAGGTTGCTGCCTGGATTAGAGGCTCTGAGTTATGTGGGGAAATTTCCGAGGTTGCTGCCTGGATTAGAGGCTCTGAGTTATCTGGGGAAATTTCGGAGGTTGCTTCCTGGATTTGAGATCTGAGTTATCATGGGAAATTTCCAAGGTTGCTGCCTGGATTATAGGCTCTGAGTTATGTTGGGAAATTTCCGAGGTTGCTGCCTGGATTAGAGGCTCTTAGTTAAATGAGGAAATTTCCGAGGTTGCTGCCTGGATTAGAGGCTCTGAGTTATGTGGGGAAATTTCCGAGTTTGCTGCCTGGATTAGAGGCTCTGAGTTAAATGAGTAAATTTCCGAGGATGCCTCCTGGATTAGAGTCTCTGAGTTAAATGAGGAAATTTCCTGGGATACTGCCTGGATTAGAGGCTCTGAGTTATGTGGGGAAATTTCCAAGGTTGCTGCCTGGATTAGAGGCTCTGAGTTATGTGGGGAAATTTCCGAGTTTGCTGCCAGGATTCGAGGCTCTGAGTTATGTGTGGAAATGTCCGAGGATGCTGCCTGGATTAGAGGCTCTGAGTTATGTGTGGAAATTTCCAATGTTGCTGCCTAGATTAGAGGCTCTGAGTTATGTTGGGAAATTTCGGAGGTTGCTGCCTGTATTAGAGGTTCTGAATTCTTTGGGGAGATTTCCGAAGTTGCTGCCTGGATTAGAGGGTCTGAGTTATGTGGGGAAATTTCGGAGGTTGCTGCCTGGATTAGAGGCTCTGACTTATGTGGGGAAATTTCGGAGGTTGCTGCCTGGATTAGAGGGACTGATTAATGTGGGGAAATTTCCGAGGTTGCTGCCTGGATTAGAAGTTCTGAGTTATGTGGGGAAATTTCGGAGGTTGCTGCCTGGATTAGAGGCTCTGAGTTATCATGGGAAATTTCCAAGGTTGCTGCCTGGTTTAGAGGGTCTGAGTAACGTGGGGAAATTTCCAAGGTTGCTGCCTGGATTAGCGGTTCTGAGTTATGTGGGGAAATTTCGGAGGTTGATGCCTGGATTAGAGGCTCTGAGTTATCATGGGAAATTTCCAAGGTTGCTGCCTGGATTAGAGGGTCTGAGTAATGTGGGGAAATTTCCGAGGTTGCTGCCTGGATTAGCGGTTCTGAGTTATGTGGGGAAATTTCGGAGGTTGATTCCTGGATTAGAGGCTCTGATTTATGTGAAGAAATTTCCGAGGTTGCTGCCAGTATTAGAGGCTCTGAGTTACTTTGGGAAGTTCCGGACTTCTCTGCCTGGAGTTGAGGTTCTGAGTAACGTGGGGAAATTTCCGAGGTTGCTGCCTGGATTAGAGTCTCTGAGTTAAATGAGGAAATTTCGGAGGTTGCTGGCTGGATTAGATGCTCTGCATTATGTTGGGAAATTTCGGAGGTTGCTGCCTGGATTAGAGGCTCTCAGTTATGTTGGGAAATTTCCGAGGTTGCTGCCTGGATTCGAGTTTCAGGGATATGAGGGGAAATTTGCGAGGTTGCTGCCTGGATTAGAGGCTCTGACTTATGTGGGGAAATTTCGGATGTTGTTGCCTGGATTAGAGGGTCTGATTAATGTGGGGAAATTTGCGAGGTTGCTGCCTGGATTAGAAGTTCTGAGTTATGTGGTGAAATTTCCAAGGTTGCTGCCTGGATTAGAGGGTCTGAGTAATGTGGGGAAATTTCCGAGGTTCCTGCCTGGATTAGAGGCTCTGAGTTCTTTGGGGAAATTTCGGTGGTTGCTGCCTGGATTCGAGGGTCTGAGTTTTGGGGGGAAATTTCGGAGGTTGCTGCCTGGATTAGACGGTCAGACTTATAAGGGGAAATTTCCGAGTTTGCTGCCAGGATTAGAGGCTCTGAGTTATAAGGGGAAATTTCCGAGTTTGCTGCCAGGATTAGAGGCTCTGAGTTATGTGGGGAAATTTCCGAGGTTGCTGCCTGGATTAGAGGCTCTTAGTTAAATGAGGAAATTTCCGAGATTGCTGCCTGGATTAGAGGCTCTGAGTTATGTGGGGAAATTTCCAACGTTGCTGCCTGGATTAGAGGCTCTGAGTTATAAGGGGAAATTTCCGAGTTTGCTGCCAGGATTCGAGGCTGTGAGTTATGTGGGGAAATGTCGGAGTTTGATGCCTGGATTAGAGGCTCTGCGTTATGTGTGGAAATGTCCGAGGATGATGCCTGGATTAGAGGCTCTGAGTTATGTGGGGAAATTTCCAATGTTGCTGCCTAGATTAGAGGCTCTGAGTTATGTTGGGAAATTTCGGAGGTTGCTGCCTGTATTAGAGGTTCTGAATTCTTTGGGGAAATTTCCGAAGTTGCTGCCTGGATTAGAGGGTCTGAGTTATGTGGGGAAATTTCGGAGGTTGCTGCCTGGATTAGAGGCTCTGATTTATGTGGAGAAATTTCGGAGGTTGCTGCCTGGATTAGAGGCTCTCAGTTATGTGGGGAAATTTCCGAGGTTGCTGCCTGGATTAGAGGCTCTGAGTTAAATGAGGAAATTTCCGAGGTTGCTGCCTGGATTAGAGGCTTTGAGTTATGTGGGGAAATTTCCGAGGATGCTGCCTGGATTAGAGGCTCTGAGTTCTTTGGGGAAATTTCGGTGGTTGCTGCCTGGATTCGAGGGTCTGAGTTTTGGGGGGAAATTTCGGAGGTTGCTGCCTGGATTAGAGGGTCAGATTTATAAGGGGAAATTTCTGAGTTTGCTGCCAGGATTAGAGGCTCTGAGTTATGTGGGGAAATTTCGGATGTTGTTGCCTGGATTAGAGGGTCTGATTAATGTGGGGAAATTTGCGAGGTTGCTGCCTGGATTAGAAGTTCTGTGTTATGTGGTGAAATTTCCAAGGTTGCTGCCTGGATTAGAGGGTCTGAGTAATGTGGGGAAATTTCCGAGGTTCCTGCCTGGATTAGAGGCTCTGAGTTCTTTGGGGAAATTTCGGTGGTTGCTGCCTGGATTCGAGGGTCTGAGTTTTGGGGGGAAATTTCGGAGGTTGCTGCCTGCATTAGACGGTCAGACTTATAAGGGGAAATTTCCGAGATTGCTGCCTGGATTAGAGGCTCTGAGTTATGTGGGGAAATTTCCAACGTTGCTGCCTGGATTAGAGGCTCTGAGTTATAAGGGGAAATTTCCGAGTTTGCTGCCAGGATTCGAGGCTGTGAGTTATGTGGGGAAATGTCGGAGTTTGATGCCTGGATTAGAGGCTCTGCGTTATGTGTGGAAATGTCCGAGGATGATGCCTGGATTAGAGGCTCTGAGTTAAATGAGGAAATTTCCGAGGTTGCTGCCTGGATTAGAGGCTTTGAGTTATGTGGGGAAATTTCCGAGGATGCTGCCTGGATTAGAGGCTCTGAGTTCTTTGGGGAAATTTCGGTGGTTGCTGCCTGGATTCGAGGGTCTGAGTTTTGGGGGGAAATTTCGGAGGTTGCTGCCTGGATTAGAGGGTCAGATTTATAAGGGGAAATTTCTGAGTTTGCTGCCAGGATTAGAGGCTCTGAGTTATAAGGGGAAATTTCCGAGTTTGCTGCCTGGATTAGAGGTTCTGAGTTATGTGTGGAAATTTCCAATGTTGCTGCCTAGATTAGAGGCTCTGAGTTATGTTGGGAAATTTCGGAGGTTGCTGCCTCGATTAGAGGCTCTCAGTTATGTTGGGAAATTTCGGAGTTTGCTGCCTGAATGAGAGGTTCAGAGATATGTTGGGAAATTTCCCAGGTTGCTGAATGGATTAGAGGCTCTGTGTTATAATGGGAAATTTCCGAGGTTGCTGCGTGGATTAGAGGCTCTGAGTTATGTGGGGATATTTCGGAGGTTGCTGACTAGATAAGAGTCTCTGAGTTATGTGGGGAAATTTCTGAGGTTGCTGCCTGTACTAGAGGCTCTGAGTTATGTTGGGAAATTTCGGAGGTTGTTGCCTGGATTAGAGGCTTTGCGTTATATGAGGAAATTTCTGAGGATGCTGCCTGGATTAGAGGCTCTGAGGTATGTTGGGAAATTTCTGAGTTTGCTGCCTGAATAAGAGACTCGGAATTATGTGGTGAAACTTCCGAGGTTGCTGCCTGGACTAGAGGCTCTGAGTTATTTGAGGTTGTTTCCGAGGTTGCTGGCTGGATTAGAGGCTCTGAGTTATAATGGGAAATTTCCGAGATTGCTGCCTGGATTAGAGGCTCTGAGTTATATGAGGAAATTTCCGAGGATGCTGCCTATATTAGCGGCTCTGTGTTACGTGGGGAAATTTCGGAGGTTGCTGCCTGGATTAGAGGCTCTGAGTTATGTGGAGAAAATTCCGAGGTTGCTGCCTGGATCAGAGGCTCTGAGTTATATGAGGAAATTTCCGAGAATGCTGCCCGGATTAGAGGGTCTGAGTTATGTGGGGAAATTTCCGAGGTTGCTGCCTGGATTAGAGGCTCTGAGTTATGTGGGGAAATTTCCGAGGTTGCTGCCTGGATTAGAGGCTCTGAGTTATCTGGGGAAATTTCGGAGGTTGCTTCCTGGATTTGAGATCTGAGTTATCATGGGAAATTTCCAAGGTTGCTGCCTGGATTATAGGCTCTGAGTTATGTTGGGAAATTTCCGAGGTTGCTGCCTGGATTCGAGGCTCTTAGTTAAATGAGGAAATTTCCGAGGTTGCTGCCTGCATTAGAGGCTCTGAGTTATGTGGGGAAATTTCCGAGTTTGCTGCCTGGATTAGAGGCTCTGAGATAAATGAGTAAATTTCCGAGGATGCCTCCTGGATTAGAGTCTCTGAGTTAAATGAGGAAATTTCCTGGGATACTGCCTGGATTAGAGGCTCTGAGTTACTTTGGGAAGTTCCGGACTTCTCTGCCTGGAGTTGAGGTTCTGAGTAACGTGGGGAAATTTCCGAGGTTGCTGCCTGGATTAGAGTCTCTGAGTTAAATGAGGAAATTTCGGAGGTTGCTGGCTGGATTAGTTGCTCTGCATTATGTTGGGAAATTTCGGAGGTTGCTGCCTGGATTAGAGGCTCTCAGTTATGTTGGGAAATTTCCGAGGTTGCTGCCTGGATTCGAGTTTCAGGGATATGAGGGGAAATTTGCGAGGTTGCTGCCTGGATTAGAGGCTCTGAGTTATGTGGGGAAATTTCCAATGTTGCTGTCTAGATTAGAGGCTCTGAGTTATGTTGGGAAATTTCGGAGGTTGCTGCCTGTATTAGAGGTTCTGAATTCTTTGGGGAAATTTCCGAAGTTGCTGCCTGGATTAGAGGGTCTGAGTTATGTGGGGAAATTTCCGAGGTTGCTGCCTGGATTAGCGGTTCTGAGTTATGTGGGGAAATTTCGGAGGTTGCTGCCTGGATTAGAGGCTCTGATTTATGTGGGGAAATTTCCGAGGATGCTGCCTAGATTAGAGGCTCTGAGTTATGTTGGGAAATTTCGGAGGTTGCTGCCTGGATTAGAGGTTCTGAGTTATGTGGGGAAATTTCGGAGGTTGCTGCCTGGATTCGAGGGTCTGAGTTATGTGGGGAAATTTTGGAGGTTGCTGCCTTGATTAGAGGGTCTGAGTTATGTGGGGAAATTTCGGAGTTTGATGCGTGGATTCGAGGGTCTGAGTTGTTTGGGGAAATTTCGGAGGTTGTTGCCTGGATTAGAGGCTCTGAGTTATAAGGGGAAATTTCGGAGGTTGCTGCCTTGATTAGAGGGTCTGAGTTATGTTGGGAAATTTCGGAGGTTGCTGCCTGGATTAGAGGCTCTGAGTTATGGGGGGGGAATTTCGGAGGTTGCTGCCTAGATTAGAGGCTCTGAGTTATATGAGGAAATTTCCGAGGATGCTGCCTGAATAAGCGGCTCTGTGTTACGTGGGGAAATTTCCGAGGTTGCTGCCTGGATTAGAGGCTCTGAGTTATGTCGGGAAATTTCCGAGGTTGCTGCCTGGATTAGAGACTCTGAGTTATGTGGGGAAATTTCCAAGGTTGCTGCCTGGATTAGAGGCTCTGAGTTATGTGGGGAAATTTCCCGAGTTTGCTGCCAGGATTCGAGGCTCTGAGTTATGTGTGGAAATGTCCGAGGATGCTGCGTGGATTAGAGGCTCTGAGTAATGTGTGGAAATTTCCAATGTTGCTGCCTAGATTAGAGGCTCTGAGTTATGTTGGGAAATTTCGGAGGTTGCTGCCTGTATTAGAGGTTCTGAATTCTTTGGGGAAATTTCCGAAGTTGCTGCCTGGATTAGAGGGTCTGAGTTATTTGGGGAAATTTCGGAGGTTGCTGCCTGGATTAGAAGCTCTGACTTATGTGGGGAAATTTCGGATGTTGCTGCCTGGATTAGAGGGTCTGAGTTATATGAGGAAATTTCCGAGGATGCTGCCTATATTAGCGGCTCTGTGTTACGTGGGGAAATTTCGGAGGTTGCTGCCTGGATTAGAGGCTCTGAGTTATGTGGAGAAAATTCCGAGGTTGCTGCCTGGATCAGAGGCTCTGAGTTATATGAGGAAATTTCCGAGAATGCTGCCCGGATTAGAGGGTCTGAGTTATGTGGGGAAATTTCCGAGGTTGCTGCCTGGATTAGAGGCTCTGAGTTATGTGGGGAAATTTCCGAGGTTGCTGCCTGGATTAGAGGCTCTGAGTTATCTGGGGAAATTTCGGAGTTTGCTTCCTGGATTTGAGATCTGAGTTATCATGGGAAATTTCCAAGGTTGCTGCCTGGATTATAGGCTCTGAGTTATGTTGGGAAATTTCCGAGGTTGCTGCCTGGATTCGAGGCTCTTAGTTAAATGAGGAAATTTCCGAGGTTGCTGCCTGGATTAGAGGCTCTGAGTTATGTGGGGAAATTTCCGAGTTTGCTGCCTGGATTAGAGGCTCTGAGATAAATGAGTAAATTTCCGAGGATGCCTCCTGGATTAGAGTCTCTGAGTTAAATGAGGAAATTTCCTGGGATACTGCCTGGATTAGAGGCTCTGAGTTACTTTGGGAAGTTCCGCACTTCTCTGCCTGGAGTTGAGGTTCTGAGTAACGTGGGGAAATTTCCGAGGTTGCTGCCTGGATTAGAGTCTCTGAGTTAAATGAGGAAATTTCGGAGGTTGCTGGCTGGATTAGTTGCTCTGCATTATGTTGGGAAATTTCGGAGGTTGCTGCCTGGATTAGAGGCTCTCAGTTATGTTGGGAAATTTCCGAGGTTGCTGCCTGGATTCGAGTTTCAGGGATATGAGGGGAAATTTGCGAGGTTGCTGCCTGGATTAGAGGCTCTGAGTTATGTGGGGAAATTTCCAATGTTGCTGTCTAGATTAGAGGCTCTGAGTTATGTTGGGAAATTTCGGAGGTTGCTGCCTGTATTAGAGGTTCTGAATTCTTTGGGGAAATTTCCGAAGTTGCTGCCTGGATTAGAGGGTCTGAGTTATGTGGGGAAATTTCCGAGGTTGCTGCCTGGATTAGCGGTTCTGAGTTATGTGGGGAAATTTCGGAGGTTGCTGCCTGGATTAGAGGCTCTGATTTATGTGGGGAAATTTCCGAGGATGCTGCCTAGATTAGAGGCTCTGAGTTATGTTGGGAAATTTCGGAGGTTGCTGCCTGGATTAGAGGTTCTGAGTTATGTGGGGAAATTTCGGAGGTTGCTGCCTGGATTCGAGGGTCTGAGTTATGTGGGGAAATTTTGGAGGTTGCTGCCTTGATTAGAGGGTCTGAGTTATGTGGGGAAATTTCGGAGTTTGATGCGTGGATTCGAGGGTCTGAGTTGTTTGGGGAAATTTCGGAGGTTGTTGCCTGGATTAGAGGCTCTGAGTTATAAGGGGAAATTTCGGAGGTTGCTGCCTTGATTAGAGGGTCTGAGTTATGTTGGGAAATTTCGGAGGTTGCTGCCTGGATTAGAGGCTCTGAGTTATGGGGGGGGAATTTCGGAGGTTGCTGCCTAGATTAGAGGCTCTGAGTTATATGAGGAAATTTCCGAGGATGCTGCCTGAATAAGCGGCTCTGTGTTACGTGGGGAAATTTCCGAGGTTGCTGCCTGGATTAGAGGCTCTGAGTTATGTCGGGAAATTTCCGAGGTTGCTGCCTGGATTAGAGACTCTGAGTTATGTGGGGAAATTTCCAAGGTTGCTGCCTGGATTAGAGGCTCTGAGTTATGTGGGGAAATTTCCCGAGTTTGCTGCCAGGATTCGAGGCTCTGAGTTATGTGTGGAAATGTCCGAGGATGCTGCCTGGATTAGAGGCTCTGAGTAATGTGTGGAAATTTCCAATGTTGCTGCCTAGATTAGAGGCTCTGAGTTATGTTGGGAAATTTCGGAGGTTGCTGCCTGTATTAGAGGTTCTGAATTCTTTGGGGAAATTTCCGAAGTTGCTGCCTGGATTAGAGGGTCTGAGTTATTTGGGGAAATTTCGGAGGTTGCTGCCTGGATTAGAAGCTCTGACTTATGTGGGGAAATTTCGGATGTTGCTGCCTGGATTAGAGGGTCTGATTAATGTGGGGAAATTTGCGAGGTTGCTGCCTGGATTAGAAGTTCTGAGTTATGTGGTGAAATTTCCAATGTTGCTGCCTGGATTAGAGGGTCTGAGTAATGTGGGGAAATTTCCGAGGTTCCTGCCTGGATTAGAGGCTCTGAGTTCTTTGGGGAAATTTCGGTGGTTGCTGCCTGGATTCGAGGGTCTGAGTTTTGGGGGGAAATTTCGGAGGTTGCTGCCTGGATTAGACGGTCAGACTTATAAGGGGAAATTTCCGAGTTTGCTGCCAGGATTAGAGGCTCTGAGTTATAAGGGGAAATTTCCGAGTTTGCTGCCAGGATTAGAGGCTCTGAGTTATGTGGGGAAATTTCCGAGGTTGCTGCCTGGATTAGAGGCTCTAAGGTAAATGAGGAAATTTCCGAGATTGCTGCCTGGATTAGAGGCTCTGAGTTATGTGGGGAAATTTCCAACGTTGCTGCCTGGATTAGAGGCTCTGAGTTATAAGGGAAAATTTCCGAGTTTGCTGCCAGGATTCGAGGCTGTGAGTTATGTGGGGAAATGTCGGAGTTTGATGCCTGGAGTAGAGGCTCTGCGTTATGTGTGGATATGTCCGAGGATGATGCCTGGATTAGAGGCTCTGAGTTATGTGGGGAAATTTCCAATGTTGCTGCCTAGATTAGAGGCTCTGAGTTATGTTGGGAAATTTCGGAGGTTGCTGCCTGTATTAGAGGTTCTGAATTCTTAGGGGAAATTTCCGAAGTTGCTGCCTGGATTAGAGGGTCTGAGTTATGTGGGGAAATTTCGGAGGTTGCTGCCTGGATTAGAGGCTCTGAGTTATGTGGAGAAATTTCGGAGGTTGCTGCCTGGATTAGAGGCTTTCAGTTATGTGGGGAAATTTCCGAGGTTGCTGCCTGGATTAGAGGCTCTGAGTTAAATGAGGAAATTTCCGAGGTTGCTGCCTGGATTAGAGGCTTTGAGTTATGTGGGGAAATTTCCGAGGATGCTGCCTGGATTAGAGGCTCTGAGTTCTTTGGGGAAATTTCGGTGGTTGCTGCCTCGATTCGAGGGTCTGAGTTTTGGGGAGAAATTTCGGAGGTTGCTGCCTGGATTAGAGGGTCAGATTTATAAGGGGAAATTTCCGAGTTTGCTGCCAGGATTAGAAGCTCTGAGTTATAAGGGGAAATTTCCGAGTTTGCTGTCAGGATTAGAGGCTCTGAGTTATGTGGGGAAATTTCCGAGTTTGCTGCCAGGATTAGAGGCTCTGAGTTATGTGGGGAAATTTCCGAGGTTGCTGCCTGGATTAGAGGGTCTGAGTTATGTGGGGAAATTTCGGAGGTTGCTGCCTGGATTAGAGGCTCTGGTTTATGTGGGGAAATTTCGGAGGTTGCTGCCTGGATTAGAGGGTCTGAGTAATGTGGGGAAATTTCCGAGGTTGCTGCCTGGACTAGAGGCTCTGAGTTATGTGGGGAAATTTCCGAGTTTGCTGCCAGGATTCGAGGCTCTGAGTTATGTGGGGAAATTTCGGAGCTTGCTGCCTGGATTAGAGGCTCTGAGTTATGTGGGGAAATTTCGGAGGTTGCTGCCTGGATTAGAGGCTCTGAGCTATAATGGGAAATTTCCGAGGTTGCTGCCTGGATTAACGGTTCTGAGTTATGTGGGGAAATTTCGGAGGATGCAGCCTGGATTTGAGGCTCTGAGTTATCATGGGAAATTTCCAAGGTTGCTGCCTGGATTAGAGGGTCTGAGTAATGTGGGGAAATTTCCGAGTTTGCTGCCTGGATTAGCGGTTCTGAGTTATGTGGGGAAATTTCGGAGGTTGATGCCTGGATTAGAGGCTCTGATTTATGTGGGGAAATTTCGGAGATTGCTGCCTGGATTAGCGGTTCTGAGTTATGTGGGGAAATTTCGGAGGTTGATGCCTGGATTAGAGGCTCTGATTTATGTGGGGAAATTTCCGAGGTTGCTGCCTGGATTAGCGGTTCTGAGTTATGTGGGGAAATTTCGGAGTTTGCTGCCAGGATTAGATGCTCTGAGTTATGTGGGGAAATTTCCGAGGTTGTTGCCTGGATTAGAGGCTCTGAGTTATGTGGGGAAATTTCCGAGGTTGCTGCCTGGATTAGAGGCTCTGAGTTATGTGTGGAAATGTCCGAGGATGCTGCCTGGATTAGAGGCTCTGAGTAATTTGTGGAAATTTCCAATGTTGCTGCCTAGATTAGAGCCTCTGAGTTATGTTGGGAAATTTCGGAGGTTGCTGCCTGTATTAGAGGTTCTGAATTCTTTGGGGAAATTTCCGAAGTGGCTGCCTGGATTAGAGGGTCTGAGTTATGTGGGGAAATTTCGGAGGTTGCTGCCTGGATTAGAGGCTCTGACTTATGTGGGGAAATTTCGGATGTTGCTGCCTGGATTAGAGGGTCTGATTAATGTGGGGAAATTTGCGAGGTTGCTGCCTGGATTAGAAGTTCTGAGTTATGTGGTGAAATTTCCAAGGTTGCTGCCTGGATTAGAGGGTCTGAGTAATGTGGGGAAATTTCCGAGGTTGCTGCCTGGATTAGAGGCTCTGAGTTAAATGAGGAAATTTCCGAGGTTGCTGCCTGGATTAGAGGCTCTGAGTTATGTGGGGAAATTTCGGAGGTTGCTGCCTGGATTAGAGGCTCTGAGCTATAATGGGAAATTTCCGAGGTTGCTGCCTGGATTAACGGTTCTGAGTTATGTGGGGAAATTTCGGAGGATGCAGCCTGGATTTGAGGCTCTGAGTTATCATGGGAAATTTCCAAGGTTGCTGCCTGGATTAGAGGGTCTGAGTAATGTGGGGAAATTTCCGAGTTTGCTGCCTGGATTAGCGGTTCTGAGTTATGTGGGGAAATTTCGGAGGTTGATGCCTGGATTAGAGGCTCTGATTTATGTGGGGAAATTTCGGAGATTGCTGCCTGGATTAGCGGTTCTGAGTTATGTGGGGAAATTTCGGAGGTTGATGCCTGGATTAGAGGCTCTGATTTATGTGGGGAAATTTCCGAGGTTGCTGCCTGGATTAGCGGTTCTGAGTTATGTGGGGAAATTTCGGAGTTTGCTGCCAGGATTAGAGGCTCTGAGTTATGTGGGGAAATTTCCGAGGTTGTTGCCTGGATTAGAGGCTCTGAGTTATGTGGGGAAATTTCCGAGGTTGCTGCCTGGATTAGAGGCTCTGAGTTATGTGTGGAAATGTCCGAGGATGCTGCCTGGATTAGAGGCTCTGAGTAATGTGTGGAAATTTCCAATGTTGCTGCCTAGATTAGAGGCTCTGAGTTATGTTGGGAAATTTCGGAGGTTGCTGCCTGTATTAGAGGTTCTGAATTCTTTGGGGAAATTTCCGAAGTTGCTGCCTGGATTAGAGGGTCTGAGTTATGTGGGGAAATTTCGGAGGTTGCTGCCTGGATTAGAGGCTCTGACTTATGTGGGGAAATTTCGGATGTTGCTGCCTGGATTAGAGGGTCTGATTAATGTGGGGAAATTTGCGAGGTTGCTGCCTGGATTAGAAGTTCTGAGTTATGTGGTGAAATTTCCAAGGTTGCTGCCTGGATTAGAGGGTCTGAGTAATGTGGGGAAATTTCCGAGGTTGCTGCCTGGATTAGAGGCTCTGAGTTAAATGAGGAAATTTCCGAGGTTGCTGCCTGGATTAGAGGCTTTGAGTTATGTGGGGAAATTTCCGAGGATGCTGCCTGGATTAGAGGCTCTGAGTTCTTTGGGGAAATTTCGGTGGTTGCTGCCTGGATTCGAGGGTCTGAGTTTTGGGGCGAAATTTCGGAGGTTGCTGCCTGGATTAGAGGGTCAGATTTATAAGGGGAAATTTCCGAGTTTGCTGCCAGGATTAGAAGCTCTGAGTTATAAGGGGAAATTTCCGAGTTTGCTGTCAGGATTAGAGGCTCTGAGTTATGTGGGGAAATTTCCGAGTTTGCTGCCAGGATTAGAGGCTCTGAGTTATGTGGGGAAATTTCCGAGGTTGCTGCCTGGATTAGAGGGTCTGAGTTATGTGGGGAAATTTCGGAGGTTGCTGCCTGGATTAGAGGCTCTGGTTTATGTGGGGAAATTTCGGAGGTTGCTGCCTGGATTAGAGGGTCTGAGTAATGTGGGGAAATTTCCGAGGTTGCTGCCTGGACTAGAGGCTCTGAGTTATGTGGGGAAATTTCCGAGTTTGCTGCCAGGATTCGAGGCTCTGAGTTATGTGGGGAAATTTCGGAGCTTGCTGCCTGGATTAGAGGCTCTGAGTTATGTGGGGAAATTTCGGAGGTTGCTGCCTGGATTAGAGGCTCTGAGCTATAATGGGAAATTTCCGAGGTTGCTGCCTGGATTAACGGTTCTGAGTTATGTGGGGAAATTTCGGAGGATGCAGCCTGGATTTGAGGCTCTGAGTTATCATGGGAAATTTCCAAGGTTGCTGCCTGGATTAGAGGGTCTGAGTAATGTGGGGAAATTTCCGAGTTTGCTGCCTGGATTAGCGGTTCTGAGTTATGTCGGGAAATTTCGGAGGTTGATGCCTGGATTAGAGGCTCTGATTTATGTGGGGAAATTTCGGAGATTGCTGCCTGGATTAGCGGTTCTGAGTTATGTGGGGAAATTTCGGAGGTTGATGCCTGGATTAGAGGCTCTGATTTATGTGGGGAAATTTCCGAGGTTGCTGCCTGGATTAGCGGTTCTGAGTTATGTGGGGAAATTTCGGAGTTTGCTGCCAGGATTAGAGGCTCTGAGTTATGTGGAGAAATTTCCAAGGTTGCTGCCTGGATTAGAGGATCTGAGTTCATTGGGGAAATTTCGGTGGTTGCTGCCTGGATTCGAGGGTCTGAGATATGGGGGGAAATTTCGGAGGTTGCTGCCTGGATTAGAGGGTCTGACTTATAAGGGGAAATTTCCGAGTTTGCTGCCAGGATTAGAGGCTCTGAGTTATAAGGGGAAATTTCCGAGTTTGCTGCCAGGATTAGAGGCTCTGAGTTATGTGGGGAAATTTCCGAGGTTGTTGCCTGGATTAGAGGCTCTGAGTTATGTGGGGAAATTTCCGAGGTTGCTGCCTGGATTAGAGGCTCTGAGTTATGTGTGGAAATGTCCGAGGATGCTGCCTGGATTAGAGGCTCTGAGTAATGTGTGGAAATTTCCAATGTTGCTGCCTAGATTAGAGGCTCTGAGTTATGTTGGGAAATTTCGGAGGTTGCTGCCTGTATTAGAGGTTCTGAATTCTTTGGGGAAATTTCCGAAGTTGCTGCCTGGATTAGAGGGTCTGAGTTATGTGGGGAAATTTCGGAGGTTGCTGCCTGGATTAGAGGCTCTGACTTATGTGGGGAAATTTCGGATGTTGCTGCCTGGATTAGAGGGTCTGATTAATGTGGGGAAATTTGCGAGGTTGCTGCCTGGATTAGAAGTTCTGAGTTATGTGGTGAAATTTCCAAGGTTGCTGCCTGGATTAGAGGGTCTGAGTAATGTGGGGAAATTTCCGAGGTTCCTGCCTGGATTAGAGGCTCTGAGTTCTTTGGGGAAATTTCGGTGGTTGCTGCCTGGATTCGAGGGTCTGAGTTTTGGGGGTAAATTTCGGAGGTTGCTGCCTGGATTAGACGGTCAGACTTATAAGGGGAAATTTCCGAGTTTGCTGCCAGGATTAGAGGCTCTGAGTTATAAGGGGAAATTTCCGAGTTTGCTGCCAGGATTAGAGGCTCTGAGTTATGTGGGGAAATTTCCGAGGTTGCTGCCTGGATTAGAGGCTCTTAGTTAAATGAGGAAATTTCCGAGATTGCTGCCTGGATTAGAGGCTCTGAGTTATGTGGGGAAATTTCCAACGTTGCTGCCTGGATTAGAGGCTCTGAGTTATAAGGGGAAATTTCCGAGTTTGCTGCCAGGATTCGAGGCTGTGAGTTATGTGGGGAAATGTCGGAGTTTGATGCCTGGATTAGAGGCTCTGCGTTATGTGTGGAAATGTCCGAGAATGATGCCTGGATTAGAGGCTCTGAGTTATGTGGGGAAATTTCCAATGTTGCTGCCTAGATTAGAGGCTCTGAGTTATGTTGGGAAATTTCGGAGGTTGCTGCCTGTATTAGAGGTTCTGAATTCTTTGGGGAAATTTCCGAAGTTGCTGCCTGGATTAGAGGGTCTGAGTTATGTGGGGAAATTTCGGAGGTTGCTGCCTGGATTAGAGGCTCTGAGTTATGTGGAGAAATTTCGGAGGTTGCTGCCTGGATTAGAGGCTCTCAGTTATGTGGGGAAATTTCCGAGGATGCTGCCTGGATTAGAGGCTCTGAGTTAAATGAGGAAATTTCCGAGGTTGCTGCCTGGATTAGAGGCTTTGAGTTATGTGGGGAAATTTCCGAGGATGCTGCCTGGATTAGAGGCTCTGTGTTCTTTGGGGAAATTTCGGTGGTTGCTGCCTGGATTCGAGGGTCTGAGTTTTGGGGGGAAATTTCGGAGGTTGCTGCCTGGATTAGAGGGTCAGATTTATAAGGGGAAATTTCCGAGTTTGCTGCCAGGATTAGAGGCTCTGAGTTATGTGGGGAAATTTCCGAGTTTGCTGCCAGGATTAGAGGCTCTGAGTTATGTGGGGAAATTTCCGAGGTTGCTGCCTGGATTAGAGGGTCTGAGTTATGTGGGGAAATTTCGGAGGTTGCTGCCTGGATTAGAGGCTCTGGTTTATGTGGGGAAATTTCGGAGGTTGCTGCCTGGATTAGAGGGTCTGAGTAATGTGTGGAAATTTCCGAGGTTGCTGCCTGGACTAGAGGCTCTGAGTTATGTGGGGAAATTTCCGAGTTTGCTGCCAGGATTCGAGGCTCTGAGTTATGTGGGAAATTTCGGAGCTTGCTGCCTGGATTAGAGGCTCTGAGTTATGTGGGGAAATTTCGGAGGTTGCTGCCTGGATTAGAGGCTCTGAGCTATAATGGGAAATTTCCGAGGTTGCTGCCTGGATTAACGGTTCTGAGTTATGTGGGGAAATTTCGGAGGATGCAGCCTGGATTTGAGGCTCTGAGTTATCATGGGAAATTTCCAAGGTTGCTGCCTGGATTAGAGGGTCTGAGTAATGTGGGGAAATTTCCGAGTTTGCTGCCTGGATTAGCGGTTCTGAGTTATGTCGGGAAATTTCGGAGGTTGATGCCTGGATTAGAGGCTCTGATTTATGTGGGGAAATTTCGGAGATTGCTGCCTGGATTAGCGGTTCTGAGTTATGTGGGGAAATTTCGGAGGTTGATGCCTGGATTAGAGGCTCTGATTTATGTGGGGAAATTTCCGAGGTTGCTGCCTGGATTAGCGGTTCTGAGTTATGTGGGGAAATTTCGGAGTTTGCTGCCAGGATTAGAGGCTCTGAGTTATGTGGAGAAATTTCCAAGGTTGCTGCCTGGATTAGAGGATCTGAGTTCATTGGGGAAATTTCGGTGGTTGCTGCCTGGATTCGAGGGTCTGAGATATGGGGGGAAATTTCGGAGGTTGCTGCCTGGATTAGAGGGTCTGACTTATAAGGGGAAATTTCCGAGTTTGCTGCCAGGATTAGAGGCTCTGAGTTATAAGGGGAAATTTCCGAGTTTGCTGCCAGGATTAGAGGCTCTGAGTTATGTGGGGAAATTTCCGAGGTTGTTGCCTGGATTAGAGGCTCTGAGTTATGTGGGGAAATTTCCGAGGTTGCTGCCTGGATTAGAGGCTCTGAGTTATGTGTGGAAATGTCCGAGGATGCTGCCTGGATTAGAGGCTCTGAGTAATGTGTGGAAATTTCCAATGTTGCTGCCTAGATTAGAGGCTCTGAGTTATGTTGGGAAATTTCGGAGGTTGCTGCCTGTATTAGAGGTTCTGAATTCTTTGGGGAAATTTCCGAAGTTGCTGCCTGGATTAGAGGGTCTGAGTTATGTGGGGAAATTTCGGAGGTTGCTGCCTGGATTAGAGGCTCTGACTTATGTGGGGAAATTTCGGATGTTGCTGCCTGGATTAGAGGGTCTGATTAATGTGGGGAAATTTGCGAGGTTGCTGCCTGGATTAGAAGTTCTGAGTTATGTGGTGAAATTTCCAAGGTTGCTGCCTGGATTAGAGGGTCTGAGTAATGTGGGGAAATTTCCGAGGTTCCTGCCTGGATTAGAGGCTCTGAGTTCTTTGGGGAAATTTCGGTGGTTGCTGCCTGGATTCGAGGGTCTGAGTTTTGGGGGTAAATTTCGGAGGTTGCTGCCTGGATTAGACGGTCAGACTTATAAGGGGAAATTTCCGAGTTTGCTGCCAGGATTAGAGGCTCTGAGTTATAAGGGGAAATTTCCGAGTTTGCTGCCAGGATTAGAGGCTCTGAGTTATGTGGGGAAATTTCCGAGGTTGCTGCCTGGATTAGAGGCTCTTAGTTAAATGAGGAAATTTCCGAGATTGCTGCCTGGATTAGAGGCTCTGAGTTATGTGGGGAAATTTCCAACGTTGCTGCCTGGATTAGAGGCTCTGAGTTATAAGGGGAAATTTCCGAGTTTGCTGCCAGGATTCGAGGCTGTGAGTTATGTGGGGAAATGTCGGAGTTTGATGCCTGGATTAGAGGCTCTGCGTTATGTGTGGAAATGTCCGAGAATGATGCCTGGATTAGAGGCTCTGAGTTATGTGGGGAAATTTCCAATGTTGCTGCCTAGATTAGAGGCTCTGAGTTATGTTGGGAAATTTCGGAGGTTGCTGCCTGTATTAGAGGTTCTGAATTCTTTGGGGAAATTTCCGAAGTTGCTGCCTGGATTAGAGGGTCTGAGTTATGTGGGGAAATTTCGGAGGTTGCTGCCTGGATTAGAGGCTCTGAGTTATGTGGAGAAATTTCGGAGGTTGCTGCCTGGATTAGAGGCTCTCAGTTATGTGGGGAAATTTCCGAGGATGCTGCCTGGATTAGAGGCTCTGAGTTAAATGAGGAAATTTCCGAGGTTGCTGCCTGGATTAGAGGCTTTGAGTTATGTGGGGAAATTTCCGAGGATGCTGCCTGGATTAGAGGCTCTGTGTTCTTTGGGGAAATTTCGGTGGTTGCTGCCTGGATTCGAGGGTCTGAGTTTTGGGGGGAAATTTCGGAGGTTGCTGCCTGGATTAGAGGGTCAGATTTATAAGGGGAAATTTCCGAGTTTGCTGCCAGGATTAGAGGCTCTGAGTTATGTGGGGAAATTTCCGAGTTTGCTGCCAGGATTAGAGGCTCTGAGTTATGTGGGGAAATTTCCGAGGTTGCTGCCTGGATTAGAGGGTCTGAGTTATGTGGGGAAATTTCGGAGGTTGCTGCCTGGATTAGAGGCTCTGGTTTATGTGGGGAAATTTCGGAGGTTGCTGCCTGGATTAGAGGGTCTGAGTAATGTGTGGAAATTTCCGAGGTTGCTGCCTGGACTAGAGGCTCTGAGTTATGTGGGGAAATTTCCGAGTTTGCTGCCAGGATTCGAGGCTCTGAGTTATGTGGGAAATTTCGGAGCTTGCTGCCTGGATTAGAGGCTCTGAGTTATGTGGGGAAATTTCGGAGGTTGCTGCCTGGATTAGAGGCTCTGAGCTATAATGGGAAATTTCCGAGGTTGCTGCCTGGATTAACGGTTCTGAGTTATGTGGGGAAATTTCGGAGGATGCAGCCTGGATTTGAGGCTCTGAGTTATCATGGGAAATTTCCAAGGTTGCTGCCTGGATTAGAGGGTCTGAGTAATGTGGGGAAATTTCCGAGTTTGCTGCCTGAATTAGCGGTTCTGAGTTATGTGGGGAAATTTCGGAGGTTGATGCCTGGATTAGAGGCTCTGATTTATGTGGGGAAATTTCGGAGTTTGCTGCCTGGATTAGCGGTTCTGAGTTATGTGGGGAAATTTCGGAGGTTGATGCCTGGATTAGAGGCTCTGATTTATGTGGGGAAATTTCCGAGGTTGCTGCCTGGATTAGCGGTTCTGAGTTATGTGGGGAAATTTCGGAGTTTGCTGCCAGGATTAGAGGCTCTGAGTTATGTGGAGAAATTTCCAAGGTTGCTGCCTGGATTAGAGGATCTGAGTTCTTTGGGGAAATTTCGGTGGTTGCTGCCTGGATTCGAGGGTCTGAGATATGGGGGGAAATTTCGGAGGTTGCTGCCTGGATTGGAGGGTCTGACTTATTAGGGGAAATTTCCGAGTTTGCTGCCAGGATTAGAGGCTCTGAGTTATAAGGGGAAATTTCCGAGTTTGCTGCCAGGATTAGAGTCTCTGAGTTATGTGGGGAAATTTCCGAGGTTGTTGCCTGGATTAGAGGCTCTGAGTTATGTGGGGAAATTTCCGAGGTTGCTGCCTGGATTAGAGGCTCTGAGTTAAATGAGGAAATTTCCGAGGTTGCAGCCTGGATTAGAGGGTCTGAGTAATGTGGGGAAATTTCCGAGTTTGCTGCCTGAATTAGCGGTTCTGAGTTATGTGGGGAAATTTCGGAGGTTGATGCCTGGATTAGAGGCTCTGATTTATGTGGGGAAATTTCGGAGATTGCTGCCTGGTTTAGCGGTTCTGAGTTATGTGGGGAAATTTCGGAGGTTGATGCCTGGATTAGAGGCTCTGATTTATGTGGGGATATTTCCGAGGTTGCTGCCTGGATTAGAGGCTCTGAGTTATGTGGGGAAACTTCCGAGGATGCTGCCTGGATTAGAGACTCTGAGTTATGTGGGGAAATTTCCAAGGTTGCTGCCTGGACTAGAGGCTCTCAGTTATGTGGGGAAATTTCCGAGGTTGCTGCCTGGAATAGAGGCTCTGAATACTGTGGGGAAATTTCTAACGTTGCTGCCTGGATTAGAGGCTGTGAGTTATGTTGGGAAATGTCGGAGTTTGATGCCTGGATTAGAGGCTCTGCGTTATGTGTGGAAATGTCCGAGGATGCTGCCTGGATTAGAGGCTCTGAGTTATGTGGGGAAATTTCCAATGTTGCTGCCTAGATTAGAGGCTCTGAGTTATGTTGGGAAATTTCGGAGGTTGCTGCCTGGATTAGAGGCTCTGAGTTATATGAGGAAATTTCTGGGGATACTGCCAGGATTAGAGGCTCTGAGTTATGTGGGGAAATTTCCGTGGTTGCTGCCTGGATTAGAGGCTCTTAGTTAAATGAGGAAAATTCCGAGATTGCTGCCTGGATTAGAAGCTCTGAGTTATGTGGGGTAATTTCCAACGTTGCTGCCTGGATTAGAGGCTCTGAGTTATAAGGAGAAATTTCCGAGTTTGCTGCCAGGATTCGAGGCTGTGAGTTATGTGGGTAAATGTCGGAGTTTGATGCCTGGATTAGAGGCTCTGCGTTATGTGTGGAAATGTCCGAGGATGCTGCCTGGATTAGAGGCTCTGAGTTATGTGGGGAAATTTCCAATGTTGCTGCCTAGATTAGAGGCTCTGAGTTATGTTGGGAAATTTCGGAGGTTGCTGCCTGGATTTGAGGCTCTGAGTTATATGAGGAAATTTCTGGGGATACTGCCAGGATTAGAGGCTCTGAGTTATGTGGGGAAATTTCCGAGGTTGCTGCCTGGATTAGAGGCTCTTAGTTAAATGAGGAAATTTCCGAGATTGCTGCCTGGATTAGAGGCTCTGAGTTATGTGGGGAAATTTCCAACGTTGCTGCCTGGATTAGAGGCTCTGAGTTATGTGGGGAAATTTCGGAGGTTGCTGCCTGGATTAGAGGCTCTGAGTTATGTGGAGAAATTTCGGAGGTTGCTGCCTGGATTAGAGGCTCTCAGTTATGTGGGGAAATTTCCGAGGTTGCTGCCTGGATTAGAGGCTCTGAGTTAAATGAGGAAATTTCCGAGGTTGCTGCCTGGATTAGAGGCTTTGAGTTTTGGGGGGAAATTTCGGAGGTTGCTGCCTGGATTAGAGGGTCAGATTTATAAGAGGAAATTTCCGAGTTTGCTGCCAGGATTAGAGGCTCTGAGTTATAAGGGGAAATTTCCGAGTTTGCTGCCAGGATTAGAGGCTCTGAGTTATGTGGGGAAATTTCCGAGTTTGCTGCCAGGATTAGAGGCTTTGAGTTATGTGGGGAAATTTCCGAGGTTGCTGCCTGGATTAGAGGGTCTGAGTTATGTGGGGAAATTTCGGAGGTTGCTGCCTGGATTAGAGGCTCTGGTTTATGTGGGGAAATTTCGGAGGTTGCTGCCTGGATTAGAGGGTCTGAGTAATGTGGGGAAATTTCCGAGGTTGCTGCCTGGACTAGAGGCTCTCAGTTATGTGGGGAAATTTCCGAGTTTGCTGCCAGGATTCGAGGCTCTGAGTTATGTGGGGAAATTTCGGAGCTTGCTGCCTGGATTAGAGGCTGTGAGTTATGTGGGGAAATTTCGGAGGTTGCTGCCTGGATTAGAGGCTCTGAGCTATAATGGGAAATTTCCGAGGCTGCTGCCTGGATTAACGGTTCTGAGTTATGTGGGGAAATTTCGGAGGATGCAGCCTGGATTTGAGGCTCTGAGTTATCATGGGAAATTTCCAAGGTTGCTGCCTGGATTAGAGGGGCTGAGTAATGTGGGGAAATTTCCGAGTTTGCTGCCTGAATTAGCGGTTCTGAGTTATGTGGGGAAATTTCGGAGGTTGATGCCTGGATTAGAGGCTCTGATTTATGTGGGGAAATTTCGGAGATTGCTGCCTGGTTTAGCGGTTCTGAGTTATGTGGGGAAATTTCGGAGGTTGATGCCTGGATTAGAGGCTCTGATTTATGTGGGGAAATTTCCGAGGTTGCTGCCTGGATTAGCGGTTCTGAGTTATGTGGGGAAATTTCGGAGTTTGCTGCCAGGATTAGAGGCTCTGAGTTATGTGGAGAAATTTCCAAGGTTGCTGCCTGGATTAGAGGATCTGAGTTCTTTGGGGAAATTTCGGTGGTTGCTGCCTGGATTCGAGGGTCTGAGATATGGGGGGAAATTTCGGAGGTTGCTGCCTGGATTGGTGGGTCTGACTTATAAGGGGAAATTTCCGAGTTTGCTGCCAGGATTAGAGGCTCTGAGTTATAAGGGGAAATTTCCGAGTTTGCTGCCAGGATTAGAGTCTCTGAGTTATGTGGGGAAATTTCCGAGGTTGTTGCCTGGATTAGAGGCTCTGAGTTATGTGGGGAAATTTCCGAGGTTGCTGCCTGGATTAGAGGCTCTGAGTTAAATGAGGAAATTTCCGAGGTTGCTGCCTGGATTAGAGTCTCTGAGTTATGTGGGGAAACTTCCGAGGATGCTGCCTGGATTAGAGACTCTGAGTTATGTGGGGAAATTTCCAACGTTGCTGCCTGGACTAGAGGCTCTCAGTTATGTGGGGAAATTTCCGAGGTTGCTGCCTGGATTAGAGGCTCTGAATACTGTGGGGAAATTTCTAACGTTGCTGCCTGGATTAGAGGCTGTGAGTTATGTTGGGAAATGTCGGAGTTTGATGCCTGGATTAGAGGCTCTGCGTTATGTTGGGAAATGTCCGAGGATGCTGCCTGGATTAGAGGCTCTGAGTTATGTGGGGAAATTTCCAATGTTGCTGCCTAGATTAGAGGCTCTGAGTTATGTTGGGAAATTTCGGAGGTTGCTGCCTGGATTAGAGGCTCTGAGTTATATGAGGAAATTTCTGGGGATACTGCCAGGATTAGAGGCTCTGAGTTATGTGGGGAAATTTCCGAGGTTGCTGCCTGGATTAGAGGCTCTTAGTTAAATGAGAAAAATTCCGAGATTGCTGCCTGGATTAGAGGCTCTGAGTTATGTGGGGAAATTTCCAACGTTGCTGCCTGGATTAGAGGCTCTGAGTTATAGGGGGAAATTTCCGAGTTTGCTGCCAGGATTCGAGGCTGTGAGTTATGTGGGGAAATGCCGGAGTTTGATGCCTGGATTAGAGGCTCTGCGTTTTGTGTGGAAATGTCCGAGGATGCTGCCTGGATTAGAGGCTCTGAGTTATGTGGGGAAATTTCCAATGTTGCTGCCTAGATTAGAGGCTCTGAGTTATGTTGGGAAATTTCGGAGGTTGCTGCCTGTATTAGAGGTTCTGAATTCTTTGGGGAAATTTCCGAAGTTGCTGCCTGGATTAGAGGGTCTGAGTTATGTGGGGAAATTTCGGAGGTTGCTGCCTGGATTAGAGGCTCTGGTTTATGTGGGGAAATTTCGGAGGTTGCTGCCTGGATTAGAGGGTCTGAGTAATGTGGGGAAATTTCCGAGGTTGCTGCCTGGACTAGAGGCTCTCAGTTATGTGGGGAAATTTCCGTGTTTGCTGCCAGGATTCGAGGCTCTGAGTTATGTGGGTAATTTCGGAGCTTGCTGCCTGGATTAGAGGCTGTGAGTTATGTGGGGAAATTTCGGAGGTTGCTGCCTGGATTAGAGGCTCTGAGCTATAATGGGAAATTTCCGAGGCTGCTGCCTGGATTAACGGTTCTGAGTTATGTGGGGAAATTTCGGAGGATGCAGCCTGGATTTGAGGCTCTGAGTTATCATGGGAAATTTCCAAGGTTGCTGCCTGGATTAGAGGGTCTGAGTAATGTGGGGAAATTTCCGAGTTTGCTGCCTGAATTAGCGGTTCTGAGTTATGTGGGGAAATTTCGGAGGTTGATGCCTGGATTAGAGGCTCTGATTTATGTGGGGAAATTTCGGAGATTGCTGCCTGGTTTAGCGGTTCTGAGTTATGTGGGGAAATTTCGGAGGTTGATGCCTGGATTAGAGGCTCTGATTTATGTGGGGAAATTTCCGAGGTTGCTGCCTGGATTAGCGGTTCTGAGTTATGTGGGGAAATTTCGGAGTTTGCTGCCAGGATTAGAGGCTCTGAGTTATGTGGAGAAATTTCCAAGGTTGCTGCCTGGATTAGAGGATCTGAGTTCTTTGGGGAAATTTCGGTGGTTGCTGCCTGGATTCGAGGGTCTGAGATATGGGGGGAAATTTCGGAGGTTGCTGCCTGGATTGGTGGGTCTGACTTATAAGGGGAAATTTCCGAGTTTGCTGCCAGGATTAGAGGCTCTGAGTTATAAGGGGAATTTTCCGAGTTTGCTGCCAGGATTAGAGTCTCTGAGTTATGTGGGGAAATTTCCGAGGTTGTTGCCTGGATTAGAGGCTCTGAGTTATGTGGGGAAATTTCCGAGGTTGCTGCCTGGATTAGAGGGTCTGAGTAATGTGGGGAAATTTCCGAGGTTGCTGCCTGGACTAGAGGCTCTCAGTTATGTGGGGAAATTTCCGTGTTTGCTGCCAGGATTCGAGGCTCTGAGTTATGTGGGTAATTTCGGAGCTTGCTGCCTGGATTAGAGGCTCTGAGTTATGTGGGGAAATTTCGGAGGTTGCTGCCTGGATTAGAGGCTCTGAGCTATAATGGGAAATTTCCGAGGTTGCTGCCTGGATTAACGGTTCTGAGTTATGTGGGGAAATTTCGGAGCTTGCAGCCTGGATTTGAGGCTCTGAGTTATCATGGGAAATTTCCAAGGCTTCTGCCTGGATTAGAGGGTCTGAGTAATGTGGGGAAATTTCCGAGTTTGCTGCCTGGATTAGCGGTTCTGAGTTATGTGGGGAAATTTCGGAGGTTGATGCCTGGATTAGAGGCTCTGATTTATGTGGGGAAATTTCCGAGGTTGCTGCCTGGATTAGCGGTTCTGAGTTATGTGGGGAAATTTCGGAGTTTGCTGCCAGGATTAGAGGCTCTGAGTTATGTGGAGAAATTTCCAAGGTTGCTGCCTGGATTAGAGGATCTGAGTTCTTTGGGGAAATTTCGGTGGTTGCTGCCTGGATTCGAGGGTCTGAGATATGGGGGGAAATTTCGGAGGTTGCTGCCTGGATTGGTGGGTCTGACTTATAAGGGGAAATTTCCGAGTTTGCTGCCAGGATTAGAGGCTCTGAGTTATAAGGGGAAATTTCCGAGTTTGCTGCCAGGATTAGAGTCTCTGAGTTATGTGGGGAAATTTCCGAGGTTGTTGCCTGGATTAGAGGCTCTGAGTTATGTGGGGAAATTTCGGAGGTTGCTGCCTGGATTAGAGGGTCTGAGTAATGTGGGGAAATTTCCGAGGTTGCTGCCTGGACTAGAGGCTCTCAGTTATGTGGGGAAATTTCCGTGTTTGCTGCCAGGATTCGAGGCTCTGAGTTATGTGGGTAATTTCGGAGCTTGCTGCCTGGATTAGAGGCTCTGAGTTATGTGGGGAAATTTCGGAGGTTGCTGCCTGGATTAGAGGCTCTGAGCTATAATGGGAAATTTCCGAGGTTGCTGCCTGGATTAACGGTTCTGAGTTATGTGGGGAAATTTCGGAGCTTGCAGCCTGGATTTGAGGCTCTGAGTTATCATGGGAAATTTCCAAGGCTTCTGCCTGGATTAGAGGGTCTGAGTAATGTGGGGAAATTTCCGAGTTTGCTGCCTGGATTAGCGGTTCTGAGTTATGTGGGGAAATTTCGGAGGTTGATGCCTGGATTAGAGGCTCTGATTTATGTGGGGAAATTTCGGAGATTGCTGCCTGGATTAGCGGTTCTGAGTTATGTGGGGAAATTTCGGAGGTTGATGCCTGGATTAGAGGCTCTGATTTATGTGGGGAAATTTCCGAGGTTGCTGCCTGGATTAGCGGTTCTGAGTTATGTGGGGAAATTTCGGAGTTTGCTGCCAGGATTAGAGGCTCTGAGTTATGTGGAGAAATTTCCAAGGTAGCTGCCTGGATTAGAGGCTCTGAGTTCTTTGGGGAAATTTCGGTGGTTGCTGCCTGGATTCGTGGGTCTGAGATATGGGGGGAAATTTCGGAGGTTGCTGCCTGGATTAGAGGGTCTGACTTATAAGGGGAAATTTCCGAGTTTGCTGCCAGGATTAGAGGCTCTGAGTTATGTGGGGAAATTTCCGAGTTTGCTGCCAGGATTAGAGGCTCTGAGTTATGTGGGGAAATTTCCGATGTTGTTGCCTGGATTAGAGGCTCTGAGTTATGTGGGGAAATTTCCGAGGTTGCTGCCTGGATTAGAGGCTCTGAGTTAAATGAGGAAATTTCCGAGGTTGCTGCCTGGATTAGAGGCTCTGAGTTATGTGGGGAAACTTCCGAGGATGCTGCCTGGATTAGAGGCTCTGAGTTATGTGGGGAAATTTCCAAGGTTGCTGCCTGGACTAGAGGCTCTCAGTTATGTGGGGAAATTTCCGAGGTTGCTGCCTGGATTAGAGGCTGTGAATACTGTGGGGAAATTTCTAACGTTGCTGCCTGGATTAGAGGCTCTGAGTTATAAGGGGAAATTTCGGTGGTTGCTGCCTGGATTCGAGGGTCTGAGATATGGGGGGAAATTTCGGAGGTTGCTGCCTGGATTAGAGGGTCTGACTTATAAGGGGAAATTTCCGACTTTGCTGCCAGGATTAGAGGCTCTGAGTTATAAGTGGAAATTTCCGAGTTTGCTGCCAGGATTAGAGGCTCTGAGTTATGTGGGGAAATTTCCGAGGTTGCTGCCTGGATTAGAGGCTCTGAGCTATGTGGGGAAATTTCGGAGGTTGCTGCCTGGATTAGAGGCTCTGAGTTATGTGGGGAAATTTCCGAGTTTGCTGCCAGGATTAGAGGCTCTGAGTTATGTGGGGAAATTTCCGATGTTGTTGCCTGGATTAGAGGCTCTGAGTTATGTGGGGAAATTTCCGAGGTTGCTGCCTGGATTAGAGGCTCTGAGTTAAATGAGGAAATTTCCGAGGTTGCTGCCTGGATTAGAGGCTCTGAGTTATGTGGGGAAACTTCCGAGGATGCTGCCTGGATTAGAGGCTCTGAGTTATGTGGGGAAATTTCCAAGGTTGCTGCCTGGACTAGAGGCTCTCAGTTATGTGGGGAAATTTCCGAGGTTGCTGCCTGGATTAGAGGCTGTGAATACTGTGGGGAAATTTCTAACGTTGCTGCCTGGATTAGAGGCTCTGAGTTATAAGGGGAAATTTCCGAGTTTGCTGCCAGGATTCGAGGCTCTGAGTTATGTGGGGAAATTTCGGAGTTTGCTGCCTGGATTCGAGGGTCTGAGTTATGTGGGGAAATTTTGGAGGTTGCTGCCTTGATTAGAGGGTCTGAGTTATGTGGGGAAATTTCGGAGTTTGATGCCTGGATTCGAGGGTCTGAGTTCTTTGGGGAAATTTCGGAGGTTGCTGCCTGGATTAGAGGCTCTGAGTTATAAGGGGAAATTTCGGAGGTTGCTGCCTGGATTAGTGGCTCTGAGTTATGTGGGTAAATTTCCAAGGTTGCTGCCTGGATTAGAGGCTCTGAGTTATGGGAGGGAAATTTCGGAGGTTGCTGCCTGGATTAGAGGGTCTGACTGATAAGGGGAAATTTCCGAGTTTGCTGCCAGGATTAGAGGCTCTGAGTTATAAGGGGAAATTTCCGAGTTTGCTGCCTGGATTAGAGGCTCTGAGTAACGTGGGGAAATTTCCGAGGTTGCTGCCGGGATTAGCGGCTCAGAGTTATTTGGGGAAATTTCCGAGGGTGCTGCCTGGATTAGAGGCTCTTAGTTAAATGAGGAAATTTCCGAGGTTGCTGCCTGGATTAGAGGCTCTGGGTTATGTGGGGAAATTTCCGAGGTTGCTGCCTGGATTAGAGGCTCTGATTTAAATGAGGAAATTTCCGAGGTTGCTGCCTGGATTAGAGGCTTTGAGTTATGTGGGGAAATTTCCGAGTATGCTGCCTGGATTAGAGGCTCTGAGTTATGTGGGGAAACTTCCGAGGATGCTGCCTGGATTAGAGGCTCTGAGTTAAGTGGGTAAATTTCCGAGGTTGCTGCCTGGATTAGTGGCTCTGAGTTATATAAGGAAATTTCTGGGGATACTGCCTGGATTAGAGGCTCTGAGTTATGTGGGGAAATTTCCAAGGTTGCTGCCTGGACTAGAGGCTCTCAGTTATGTGGTGAAATTTCCGAGGTTGCTGCCTGGATTAGAGGCTGTGAATATTGTGGGGAAATTTCCGAGTTTGCTGCCATGATTCAAGGCTCTGAGTTATGTGGGGAAATTTCCGAGGTTGCTGCCTGGATTAGAGGCTCTGAGTTAAATGAGGAAATTTCCGAGGTGGCTGCCTGGATTAGAGGCTTTGAGTTATGTGGAGAAATTTCGGAGGTTGCTGCCTGGATTAGAGGCTCTGAGTTATGTGGGTAAATTTCCGAGGTTGCTGCCTGGATTAGAGGCTCTGAGTTATGTGGGGAAATGTCCGAGGATGCTGCCTAGATTAGAGGCTCTGAGTTATGTGGGGAAATTTCGGAGGTTGCTGCCTGGATTAGAGGCTCTGAGTTATGTGGGGAAATTTCGGAGGTTGCTGCCTGGATTAGAGGCTCTGAGTTATGTGGGGAAATTTCCGAGGTTGCTGCCTGGATTAGAGGCTCTGAGTTAATTGAGGAAATTTCCGAGGTTGCTGCCTGGATTAGAGGCTTTGAATTATGTGGGGAAACTTCCGAGGATGCTGCCTGGATTAGAGGCTCTGAGTTATGTGGGGAAATGTCCGAGGATGCTGCCTAGATTAGAGGCTCTGAGATATGTTGGGAAATTTCGGAGGTTGCTGCCTGTATTAGAGGTTCTGAATTCTTAGGGGAAATTTCCGAAGTTGCTGCCTGGATTAGAGGGTCTGAGTTATGTGGGGAAATTTCGGAGGTTGCTGCCTGGATTAGAGGGTCTGAGTAATGTGGGGAAATTTCCGAGGTTGCTGCCTGGACTAGAGGCTCTCAGTTATGTGGGGAAATTTCCGAGTTTGCTGCCTGGATTAGCGGTTCTGAGTTATGTGGGGAAATTTCGGAGGTTGCTGCCTGGATTTGAGGCTCTGAGTTATCGTGGGAAATTTCCAAGGTTGCTGCCTGGATTAGAGGGTCTGAGTAATGTGGGGAAATTTCCGAGGTTGCTGCCTGGATTAGAGGCTTTGAGTTATGTGGAGAAATTTCGGAGGTTGCTGCCTGGATTAGAGGCTCTGAGTTATGTGGGGAAACTTCCGATGATGGTGCCTGGATTAGAGGCTCTGAGTTATGTGGGTAAATTTCCGAGGTTTCTGCCTGGATTAGAGGCTCTGAGTTATATGAGGAAATTTCTGGGGATACTGCCTGGATTAGAGGCTCTGAGTTATTTGGGGAAATTTCCAAGGTTGCTGCCTGGACTAGAGGCTGTGAATACTGTGGGGAAATTTCCGAGTTTGCTGCCATGATTCAAGGCTCTGAGTTATGTGGGGAAATTTCGGATTTTGCTGCATGGATTAGAGGCTCTGAGTTATCTGGGTAAATTTCGGTGGTTGCTGCCTGGATTAGAGGCTCTGAGTTATGTGGGGAAATTTCGGAGGTTGCTGCCTGGATTAGAGGCTCTGAGTTATGTGGGGAAATTTCGGAGGTTGCTGCCTGGATTAGAGGCTCTGAGTTATGTGGGGAAATTTCCGAGGTTGCTGCCTGGATTAGAGGCTCTGAGTTAATTGAGGAAATTTCCGAGGTTGCTGCCTGGATTAGAGGTTTTGAGTTATGTGGGGAAACTTCCGAGGATGCTGCCTGGATTAGAGGCTCTGAGTTATGTGGGGAAATGTCCGAGGATGCTGCCTAGATTAGATGCTCTGAGTTATGTTGGGAAATTTCGGAGGTTGCTGCCTGTATTAGAGATTCTGAATTCTTTGGGGAAATTTCCGAAGTTGCTGCCTGGATTAGAGGGTCTGAGTTAAATGAGGAAATTTCCGAGGTAGCTGCCTGGATTAGAGGCTTTGAGTTATGTGGGGAAATTTCCGAGGATGCTGCCTGGATTAGAGGCTCTGAGTTAGTGGGGAAACTTCCGAGGATGCTGCCTGGATTAGAGGCTCTGAGTTATGTGGGTAAATTTCCGAGGTTGCTGCCTGGATTAGAGGCTCTGAGTTATATGAGGAAATTTCTGGGGATACTGCCTGGATTAGAGGCTTTGAGTTATGTGGGGAAATTTCCAAGGTTGCTGCCTGGACTAGAGGCTCTCAGTTATGTGGTGAAATTTCCGTGGTTGCTGCCTGGATTAGAGGCTGTGAATATTGTGGGGAAATTTCCGAGTTTGCTGCCATGATTCAAGGCTCTGAGTTATGTGGAGAAATTTCGGAGGTTGCTGCCTGGATTAGAGGCTCTGAGTTATGTGGGTAAATTTCCGAGGTTGCTGCCTGGATTAGAGGCTCTGAGTTATATGAGGAAATTTCTGGGGATACTGCCTGGATTAGAGGCTCTGAGTTATTTGGGGAAATTTCCAAGGTTGCTGCCTGGACTAGAGGCTCTCAGTTATGTGGTGAAATTTCCGAGTTTGTTGCCATGATTCAAGGCTCTGAGTTATGTGGGGAAATTTCGGATTTTGCTGCCTGGATTAGAGGCTCTGAGTTATCTGGGTAAATTTCGGAGGTTGCTGCCTGGATTAGAGGCTCTGAGTTATGTGGGGAGGTTTCGGAGGTTGCTGCCTGGATTAGAGGCTCTGAGTTATGTGGGGAAATTTCCGAGGTTGCTGCCTGGATTAGAGGCGCTGAGTTAAATGAGGAAATTTCTGAGGTTGCTGCCTGGACTAGAGGCTCTGAGTTATGTGGGGAAATTTCGGAGGTTGCTGCCTGGATTAGAGGCTCTGAGTTATGTGGGGAAATTTCCGAGGTTGCTGCCGGGATTAGAGGCTCTGAGTTATTTGAGGAAATTTTCGAGGTTGCGGCCTGGATTAGAGGCTTTGAGTTATGTGGGGAAACTTCCGAGGATGCTGCCTGGATTAGAGGCTCTGAGTTATGTGGGGAAATGTCCGAGGATGCTGCCTAGATTAGAGGCTCTGAGTTATGTTAGGAAATTTCGGAGGTTGCTGCCTGTATTAGAGGTTCTGAATTCTTTGGGGAAATTTCCGAAGTTGCTGCCTGGATTAGAGGGTCTGAGTTATGTGGGGAAATTTCGGAGGTTGCTGCCTGGATTAGAGGCTCTGATTTATGTGTGGAAATTTCGGAGGTTGCTGTCTGGATTAGAGGGTCTGAGTAATGTGGGGAAATTTCCGAGGTTGCTGCCTGGACTAGAGGCTCTCAGTTATGTGGGGAAATTTCCGAGTTTGCTGCCTGGATTAGCGGTTCTGAGTTAAGTGGGGAAATTTCGGAGGTTGCTGCCTGGATTTGAGGCTCTGAGTTATCATGGGAAATTTCCAAGGTTGCTGCCTGGATTAGAGGGTCTGAGTAATGTGGGGAAATTTCCGAGGTTGCTGCCTGGATTAGAGGATTTGAGTTATGTGGAGAAATTTCGGAGGTTGCTGCCTGGATTAGAGGCTCTGAGTTATATGAGGAAATTTCTGGGGATACTGCCTGGATTAGAGGCTCTGAGTTATTTGGGGAAATTTCCAAGGTTGCTGCCTGGACTAGAGGCTGTGAATACTGTGGGGAAATTTCCGAGTTTGCTGCCATGATTCAAGGCTCTGAGTTATGTGGGGAAATTTCGGATTTTGCTGCCTGGATTAGAGGCTCTGAGTTATCTGGGTAAATTTCGGAGGTTGCTGCCTGGATTAGAGGCTCTGAGTTATGTGGGGAAGTTTCGGAGGTTGCTGCCTGGATTAGAGGCTCTGAGTTATGTGGGGAAATTTCCGAGGTTGCTGCCTGGATTAGAGGCGCTGAGTTAAATGAGGAAATTTCCGAGGTTGCTGCCTGGATTAGAGGCTCTGAGTTATGTGGGGAAATTTCGGAGGTTGCTGCCTGGATTAGAGGCTCTGAGTTATGTGGGGAAATTTCGGAGGTTGCTGCCTGGATTAGAGGCTCTGAGTTATGTGGGGAAATTTCCGAGGTTGCTGCCTGGATTAGAGGCTCTGAGTTAATTGAGGAAATTTCCGAGGTTGCTGCCTGGATTAGAGGCTTTGAGTTATGTGGGGAAACTTCCGAGAATGCTGCCTTGATTAGAGGCTCTGAGTTATGTGGGGAAATGTCCGAGGATGCTGCCTAGATTAGAGGCTCTGAGTTATGTTGGGAAATTTCGGAGGTTGCTGCCTGTATTAGAGGTTCTGAATTCTTTGGGGAAATTTCCGAAGTTGCTGCCTGGATTAGAGGGTCTGAGTTATGTGGGGAAGTTTCGGAGGTTGCTGCCTGGATTAGAGGCTCTGATTTATGTGTGGAAATTTCGGAGGTTGCTGCCTGGATTAGAGGGTCTGAGTAATGTGGGGAAATTTCCGAGGTTGCTGCCTGGACTAGAGGCTCTCAGTTATGTGGGGAAATTTCCGAGTTTGCTGCCTGGATTAGTGGTTCTGAGTTATGTGGGGAAATTTCGGAGGTTGCTGCCTGGATTTGAGGCTCTGAGTTATCATGGGAAATTTCCAAGGTTGCTGCCTGGATTAGAGGGTCTGAGTAATGTGGGGAAATTTCCGAGGTTGCTGCCTGGATTAGAGGCTTTGAGTTATGTGGAGAAATTTCGCAGGTTGCTGCCTGGATTAGAGGCTCTGAGTTATATGACGAAATTTCTGGGGATACTGCCTGGATTAGAGGCTCTGAGTTATTTGGGGAAATTTCCAAGGTTGCTGCCTGGACTAGAGGCTGTGAATACTGTGGGGAAATTTCCGAGTTTGCTGCCATGATTCAAGGCTCTGAGTTATGTGGGGAAATTTCGGATTTTGCTGCATGGATTAGAGGCTGTGAGTTATGTGGGGAAATGCCGGAGTTTGATGCCTGGATTAGAGGCTCTGCGTTTTGTGTGGAAATGTCCGAGGATGCTGCCTGGATTAGAGGCTCTGAGTTATGTGGGGAAATTTCCAATGTTGCTGCCTAGATTAGAGGCTCTGAGTTATGTTGGGAAATTTCGGAGGTTGCTGCCTGTATTAGAGGTTCTGAATTCTTTGGGGAAATTTCCGAAGTTGCTGCCTGGATTAGAGGGTCTGAGTTATGTGGGGAAATTTCGGAGGTTGCTGCCTGGATTAGAGGCTCTGGTTTATGTGGGGAAATTTCGGAGGTTGCTGCCTGGATTAGAGGGTCTGAGTAATGTGGGGAAATTTCCGAGGTTGCTGCCTGGACTAGAGGCTCTCAGTTATGTGGGGAAATTTCCGTGTTTGCTGCCAGGATTCGAGGCTCTGAGTTATGTGGGGAAATTTCGGAGCTTGCTGCCTGGATTAGAGGCTCTGAGTTATGTGGGGAAATTTCGGAGGTTGCTGCCTGGATTAGAGGCTCTGAGTTAGTGGGGAAACTTCCGAGGATGCTGCCTGGATTAGAGGCTCTGAGTTATGTGGGTAAATTTCCGAGGTTGCTGCCTGGATTAGAGGCTCTGAGTTATATGAGGAAATTTCTGGGGATACTGCCTGGATTAGAGGCTTTGAGTTATGTGGGGAAATTTCCAAGGTTGCTGCCTGGACTAGAGGCTCTCAGTTATGTGGTGAAATTTCCGAGGTTGCTGCCTGGATTAGCGGTTCTGAGTTAAGTGGGGAAATTTCGGAGGTTGCTGCCTGGATTTGAGGCTCTGAGTTATCATGGGAAATTTCCAAGGTTGCTGCCTGGATTAGAGGGTCTGAGTAATGTGGGGAAATTTCCGAGGTTGCTGCCTGGATTAGAGGATTTGAGTTATGTGGAGAAATTTCGGAGGTTGCTGCCTGGATTAGAGGCTCTGAGTTATATGAGGAAATTTCTGGGGATACTGCCTGGATTAGAGGCTCTGAGTTATTTGGGGAAATTTCCAAGGTTGCTGCCTGGACTAGAGGCTGTGAATACTGTGGGGAAATTTCCGAGTTTGCTGCCATGATTCAAGGCTCTGAGTTATGTGGGGAAATTTCGGATTTTGCTGCCTGGATTAGAGGCTCTGAGTTATCTGGGTAAATTTCGGAGGTTGCTGCCTGGATTAGAGGCTCTGAGTTATGTGGGGAAGTTTCGGAGGTTGCTGCCTGGATTAGAGGCTCTGAGTTACGTGGGGAAATTTCCGAGGTTGCTGCCTGGATTAGAGGCGCTGAGTTAAATGAGGAAATTTCCGAGGTTGCTGCCTGGATTAGAGGCTCTGAGTTATGTGGGGAAATTTCGGAGGTTGCTGCCTGGATTAGAGGCTCTGAGTTATGTGGGGAAATTTCGGAGGTTGCTGCCTGGATTAGAGGCTCTGAGTTATGTGGGGAAATTTCCGAGGTTGCTGCCTGGATTAGAGGCTCTGAGTTAATTGAGGAAATTTCCGAGGTTGCTGCCTGGATTAGAGGCTTTGAGTTATGTGGGGAAACTTCCGAGAATGCTGCCTTGATTAGAGGCTCTGAGTTATGTGGGGAAATGTCCGAGGATGCTGCCTAGATTAGAGGCTCTGAGTTATGTTGGGAAATTTCGGAGGTTGCTGCCTGTATTAGAGGTTCTGAATTCTTTGGGGAAATTTCCGAAGTTGCTGCCTGGATTAGAGGGTCTGAGTTATGTGGGGAAGTTTCGGAGGTTGCTGCCTGGATTAGAGGCTCTGATTTATGTGTGGAAATTTCGGAGGTTGCTGCCTGGATTAGAGGGTCTGAGTAATGTGGGGAAATTTCCGAGGTTGCTGCCTGGACTAGAGGCTCTCAGTTATGTGGGGAAATTTCCGAGTTTGCTGCCTGGATTAGTGGTTCTGAGTTATGTGGGGAAATTTCGGAGGTTGCTGCCTGGATTTGAGGCTCTGAGTTATCATGGGAAATTTCCAAGGTTGCTGCCTGGATTAGAGGGTCTGAGTAATGTGGGGAAATTTCCGAGGTTGCTGCCTGGATTAGAGGCTTTGAGTTATGTGGAGAAATTTCGCAGGTTGCTGCCTGGATTAGAGGCTCTGAGTTATATGACGAAATTTCTGGGGATACTGCCTGGATTAGAGGCTCTGAGTTATTTGGGGAAATTTCCAAGGTTGCTGCCTGGACTAGAGGCTGTGAATACTGTGGGGAAATTTCCGAGTTTGCTGCCATGATTCAAGGCTCTGAGTTATGTGGGGAAATTTCGGATTTTGCTGCATGGATTAGAGGCTGTGAGTTATGTGGGGAAATGCCGGAGTTTGATGCCTGGATTAGAGGCTCTGCGTTTTGTGTGGAAATGTCCGAGGATGCTGCCTGGATTAGAGGCTCTGAGTTATGTGGGGAAATTTCCAATGTTGCTGCCTAGATTAGAGGCTCTGAGTTATGTTGGGAAATTTCGGAGGTTGCTGCCTGTATTAGAGGTTCTGAATTCTTTGGGGAAATTTCCGAAGTTGCTGCCTGGATTAGAGGGTCTGAGTTATGTGGGGAAATTTCGGAGGTTGCTGCCTGGATTAGAGGCTCTGGTTTATGTGGGGAAATTTCGGAGGTTGCTGCCTGGATTAGAGGGTCTGAGTAATGTGGGGAAATTTCCGAGGTTGCTGCCTGGACTAGAGGCTCTCAGTTATGTGGGGAAATTTCCGTGTTTGCTGCCAGGATTCGAGGCTCTGAGTTATGTGGGGAAATTTCGGAGCTTGCTGCCTGGATTAGAGGCTCTGAGTTATGTGGGGAAATTTCGGAGGTTGCTGCCTGGATTAGAGGCTCTGAGTTAGTGGGGAAACTTCCGAGGATGCTGCCTGGATTAGAGGCTCTGAGTTATGTGGGTAAATTTCCGAGGTTGCTGCCTGGATTAGAGGCTCTGAGTTATATGAGGAAATTTCTGGGGATACTGCCTGGATTAGAGGCTTTGAGTTATGTGGGGAAATTTCCAAGGTTGCTGCCTGGACTAGAGGCTCTCAGTTATGTGGTGAAATTTCCGAGGTTGCTGCCTGGATTAGAGGCTGTGAATATTGTGGGGAAATTTCCGAGTTTGCTGCCATGATTCAAGGCTCTGAGTTATGTGGGGAAATTTCCGAGGTTGCTGCCTGGATTAGAGGCTCTGAGTTAAATGAGGAAATTTCCGAGGTTGCTGCCTGGATTAGAGGCTTTGAGTTATGTGGAGAAATTTCGGAGGTTGCTGCCTGGATTAGAGGCTCTGAGTTATGTGGGTAAATTTCCGAGGTTGCTGCCTGGATTAGAGGCTCTGAGTTATATGAGGAAATTTCTGGGGATACTGCCTGGATTAGAGGCTCTGAGTTATTTGGGGAAATTTCCAAGGTTGCTGCCTGGACTAGAGGCTCTCAGTTATGTGGTGAAATTTCCGAGTTTGTTGCCATGATTCAAGGCTCTGAGTTATGTGGGGAAATTTCGGATTTTGCTGCCTGGATTAGAGGCTCTGAGTTATCTGGGTAAAATTCGGAGGTTGCTGCCTGGATTAGAGGCTCTGAGTTATGTGGGGAGGTTTCGGAGGTTGCTGCCTGGATTAGAGGCTCTGAGTTATGTGGGGAAATTTCCGAGGTTGCTGCCTGGATTAGAGGCGCTGAGTTAAATGAGGAAATTTCTGAGGTTGCTGCCTGGACTAGAGGCTCTGAGTTATGTGGGGAAATTTCGGAGGTTGCTGCCTGGATTAGAGGCTCTGAGTTATGTGGGGAAATTTCCGAGGTTGCTGCCGGGATTAGAGGCTCTGAGTTATTTGAGGAAATTTTCGAGGTTGCGGCCTGGATTAGAGGCTTTGAGTTATGTGGGGAAACTTCCGAGGATGCTGCCTGGATTAGAGGCTCTGAGTTATGTGGGGAAATGTCCGAGGATGCTGCCTAGATTAGAGGCTCTGAGTTATGTTAGGAAATTTCGGAGGTTGCTGCCTGTATTAGAGGTTCTGAATTCTTTGGGGAAATTTCCGAAGTTGCTGCCTGGATTAGAGGGTCTGAGTTATGTGGGGAAATTTCGGAGGTTGCTGCCTGGATTAGAGGCTCTGATTTATGTGTGGAAATTTCGGAGGTTGCTGTCTGGATTAGAGGGTCTGAGTAATGTGGGGAAATTTCCGAGGTTGCTGCCTGGACTAGAGGCTCTCAGTTATGTGGGGAAATTTCCGAGTTTGCTGCCTGGATTAGCGGTTCTGAGTTATGTGGGGAAATTTCGGAGGTTGCTGCCTGGATTTGAGGCTCTGAGTTATCATGGGAAATTTCCAAGGTTGCTGCCTGGATTAGAGGGTCTGAGTAATGTGGGGAAATTTCCGAGGTTGCTGCCTGGATTAGAGGATTTGAGTTATGTGGAGAAATTTCGGAGGTTGCTGCCTGGATTAGAGGCTCTGAGTTATATGAGGAAATTTCTGGGGATACTGCCTGGATTAGAGGCTCTGAGTTATTTGGGGAAATTTCCAAGGTTGCTGCCTGGACTAGAGGCTGTGAATACTGTGGGGAAATTTCCGAGTTTGCTGCCATGATTCAAGGCTCTGAGTTATGTGGGGAAATTTCGGATTTTGCTGCCTGGATTAGAGGCTCTGAGTTATCTGGGTAAATTTCGGAGGTTGCTGCCTGGATTAGAGGCTCTGAGTTATGTGGGGAAGTTTCGGAGGTTGCTGCCTGGATTAGAGGCTCTGAGTTATGTGGGGAAATTTCCGAGGTTGCTGCCTGGATTAGAGGCGCTGAGTTAAATGAGGAAATTTCCGAGGTTGCTGCCTGGATTAGAGGCTCTGAGTTATGTGGGGAAATTTCGGAGGTTGCTGCCTGGAATAGAGGCTCTGAGTTATGTGGGGAAATTTCGGAGGTTGCTGCCTGGATTAGAGGCTCTGAGTTATGTGGGGAAATTTCCGAGGTTGCTGCCTGGATTAGAGGCTCTGAGTTAATTGAGGAAATTTCCGAGGTTGCTGCCTGGATTAGAGGCTTTGAGTTATGTGGGGAAACTTCCGAGAATGCTGCCTGGATTAGAGGCTCTGAGTTATGTGGGGAAATGTCCGAGGATGCTGCCTAGATTAGAGGCTCTGAGTTATGTTGGGAAATTTCGGAGGTTGCTGCCTGTATTAGAGGTTCTGAATTCTTTGGGGAAATTTCCGAAGTTGCTGCCTGGATTAGAGGGTCTGAGTTATGTGGGGAAGTTTCGGAGGTTGCTGCCTGGATTAGAGGCTCTGATTTATGTGTGGAAATTTCGGAGTTTGCTGCCTGGATTAGAGGGTCTGAGTAATGTGGGGAAATTTCCGAGGTTGCTGCCTGGACTAGAGGCTCTCAGTTATGTGGGGAAATTTCCGAGTTTGCTGCCTGGATTAGCGGTTCTGAGTTATGTGGGGAAATTTCGGAGGTTGCTGCCTGGATTTGAGGCTCTGAGTTATCATGGGAAATTTCCAAGGTTGCTGCCTGGATTAGAGGGTCTGAGTAATGTGGGGAAATTTCCGAGGTTGCTGCCTGGATTAGAGGCTTTGAGTTATGTGGAGAAATTTCGCAGGTTGCTGCCTGGATTAGAGGCTCTGAGTTATATGACGAAATTTCTGGGGATACTGCCTGGATTAGAGGCTCTGAGTTATTTGGGGAAATTTCCAAGGTTGCTGCCTGGACTAGAGGCTGTGAATACTGTGGGGAAATTTCCGAGTTTGCTGCCATGATTCAAGGCTCTGAGTTATGTGGGGAAATTTCGGATTTTGCTGCATGGATTAGAGGCTCTGAGTTATCTGGGTAAATTTCGGAGGTTGCTGCCTGGATTAGAGGCTCTGAGTTATGTGGGGAAATTTCGGAGGTTGCTGCCTGGATTAGAGGCTCTGAGTTATGTGGGGAAATTTCGGAGGTTGCTGCCTGGATTAGAGGCTCTGAGTTATGTGGGGAAATTTCGGAGGTTGCTGCCTGGATTAGAGGCTCTGAGTTATGTGGGGAAATTTCGGAGGTTGCTGCCTGGATTAGAGGCTCTGAGTTATGTGGGGAAATTTCGGAGGTTGCTGCCTGGATTAGAGGCTCTGAGTTATGTGGGGAAATTTCGGAGTTTGCTGCCTGGATTAGAGGCTCTGAGTTATGTGGGGAAATTTCCGAGGTTGCTGCCTGGATTAGAGGCTCTGAGTTAAATGAGGAAATTTCCGAGGTTGCTGCCTGGATTAGAGGCTTTGCGTTATGTGGGGAAACTTCCGAGGATGCTGCCTGGATTAGAGGCTCTGAGTTATGTGGGGAAATGTCGGAGGTTGCTGCCTGTATTAGAGGTTCTGAATTCTTTGGGGAAATTTCCGAAGTTGCTGCCTGGATTAGAGGGTCTGAGTTATGTGGGGAAATTTCGGAGGTTGCTGCCTGGATTAGAGGCTCTGATTTATGTGTGGAAATTTCGGAGGTTGCTGCCTGGTTTAGAGGGTCTGACTAATGTGGGGAAATTTCCGAGGTTGCTGCCTGGACTAGAGGCTCTCAGTTATGTAGGGAAATTTCCGAGTTTGCTGCCTGGATTAGCGGTTCTGAGTTATGTGGGGAAATTTCGGAGGTTGCTGCCTGGATTTGAGGCTCTGAGTTATCATGGGAAATTTCCAAGGTTGCTGCCTGGATTAGAGGGTCTGAGTAATGTGGGGAAATTTCCGAGGTTGCTGCCTGGATTAGCGGTTCTGAGTTATGTGGGGAAATTTCGGAGGTTGATGCCTGTTTTAGAGGCTCTGATTTATGTGGGGAAATTTCGGAGATTGCTGCCTGGATTAGCGGTTCTGAGTTATGTGGGGAAATTTCGGAGGTTGATGCCTGGATTAGAGGCTCTGATTTATGTGGGGAAATTTCCGAGGTCGCTGCCTGGATTAGCGGTTCTGAGTTATGTGGGGAAATTTCGGAGTTTGCTGCCAGGATTAGAGGCTCTGAGTTATGTGGGGAAATTTCCAAGGTTGCTGCCTGGATTCGAGAGTCTGAGTTATGGGGGGAAATTTCGGAGGTTGCTGCCTGGATTAGAGGGTCTGACTTATAAGGGAAATTTCCGAGTTTGCTTCCTGGATTAGAGGGTCTGAGTTATGTGGGGAAATTTCGGAGGTTGCTGCCTGGATTAGAGGGTCTGAGTAATGTGGGGAAATTTCCGAGGTTGCTGCCTGGACTAGATGCTCTCAGTTATGTAGGGAAATTTCCGAGTTTGCTGCCTGGATTAGCGGTTCTGAGTTATGTGGGGAAATTTCGGAGGTTGCTGCCTGGATTTGAGGCTCTGAGTTATCATGGGAAATTTCCAAGGTTGCTGCCTGGATTAGAGGGTCTGAGTAATGTGGGGAAATTTCCGAGGTTGCTGCCTGGATTAGCGGTTCTGAGTTATGTGGGGAAATTTCGGAGGTTGATGCCTGTATTAGAGGCTCTGATTTATGTGGGGAAATTTCGGAGGTTGCTGCCTGGATTAGCGGTTCTGAGTTATGTGGGGAAATTTCGGAGGTTGATGCCTGGATTAGAGGCTCTGATTTATGTGGGGAAATTTCCGAGGTTGCTGCCTGGATTAGCGGTTCTGAGTTATGTGGGGAAATTTCGGAGTTTGCTGCCAGGATTAGAGGCTCTGAGTTATGTGGGGAAATTTCCAAGGTTGCTGCCTGGATTCGAGGGTCTGAGTTATGGGGGGAAATTTCGGAGGTTGCTGCCTGGATTAGAGGGTCTGACTTATAAGGGAAATTTCCGAGTTTGCTGCCAGGATTAGAGGCTCTGAGTTATAGGGGGAAATTTCCGAGTTTGCTGCCAGGATTAGAGGCTCTGAGTTATGTGCGGAAATTTCGGAGTTTGCTGCCTGGATTAGAGGCACTGAGTTATGTGGGGAAATTTCCAATGTTGCTGCCTAGATTAGATGCTCTGAGTTATGTTGGGAAATTTCGGAGGTTGCTGCCTGGATTAGAGGCTCTGAGTTATGTGGGGAAATTTCCAAGGTTGCTGCCTCGATTAGAGGCTCTGAGTTCTTTGGGGAAATTTCGGAGGTTGCTGCCTGGATTAGAGGTTCTGAGTTATGTGGGGAAATTTCGGAGGTTGCTGCCTGGATTTGAGGCTCTGAGTTATCATGGGAAATTTCCAAGGTTGCTGCCTGGATTAGAGGGTCTGAGTAATGTGGGGAAATTTCGGAGTTTGCTCCCAGGATTAGAGGCTCTGAGTTATGTGGGGAAAGTTCGGAGGTTGATGCCTGGATTAGAGGCTCTGATTTATGTGGGGAAATTTCCGAGGTTGTTGCCTGGATTAGCGGTTCTGAGTTATGTGGGGAAATTTCGGAGGTTGATGCCTGGATTAGAGGCTCTGATTTATGTGGGGAAATTTCCGAGGTTGCTGCCTGGATTAGCGGTTCTGAGTTATGTGGGGAAATTTCGGAGGTTGATGCCTGGATTAGAGGCTGTGACTTATGTGGGGAAATTTCGGACGTTGCTGCCTGGATTAGCGGTTCTGAGTTATGTGGGGAAATTTCGGAGGTTGATGCCTGGATTAGAGGCTCTGATTTATGTGGGGAAATTTCCGAGGTTGCTGCCTGGATTAGCGGTTCTGAGTTATGTGGGGAAATTTCGGAGTTTGCTCCCAGGATTAGAGGCTCTGAGTTATGTGCGGAAATTTCCAAGGTTGCTGCCTGGATTAGAGGCTCTGAGTTCTTTGGGGAAATTTCGGTGGTTGCTGCCTGGATTCGAGGGTCTGAGTTATGGGGGGAAATTTCGGAGGTTGCTGCCTGGATTAGAGGGTCTGAGTAATGTGGGGAAATTTCCGAGGTTGCTGCCTGGATTAGCAGTTCTGAGTTATGTGGGGAAATTTCGGAGGTTGCTGCCTGGATTAGAGGCTCTGAGTTATGTGGGGAAACTTCCGAGGATGCTGCCTGGATTAGAGGCTCTGAGTTATATGAGGAAATTTCGGGGGATACTGCCTGGATTAGAGGCTCTGAGTTATGTGGGGAAATTTCCAAGGTTGCTGCGTGGACTAGAGGCTCTCAGTTATGTGGGGAAATTTCCGAGGTTGCTGCCTGGATTAGAGGCTTTGAATACTGTGGGGAAATTTCCAACGTTGCTGCCTGGATTAGAGGCTCTGAGTAATAAGGGGAAATTTCCGAGTTTGCTGCCAGGATTCGAGGCTCTGAGTTATGTGGGGAAATTTTCCGATTTTGCTACCTGGATTAGAGGCTCTGAGTTATGTGGGGAAATTTCGGAGGTTGCTGCCTGGATTAGAGGCTCTGAGTTATGTGGGGAAATTTCCAAGTTTGCTGCCTGGATTAGAGGCTCTGAGTTCTTTGGGGAAATTTCGATGGTTGCTGCCTGGATTCGAGGGTCTGAGTTATGGGGGGAAATTTCGGAGGTTGCTGCCTGGATTAGAGGGTCTGACTTATAAGGGGAAATTTCCGAGTTTGCTGCCAGGATTCGAGGCTCTGAGTTATGTGGGGAAATTTCGGAGGTTGCTGCCTGGATTTGAGGCTCTGAGTTATCATGGGAAATTTCCAAGTTTGCTGCCTGGATTAGAGGGTCTGAGTAATGTGGGGAAATTTCCGAGGTTGCTGCCTGGATTAGCGGTTCTGAGTTATGTGGGGAAATTTCGGAGGTTGATGCCTGGATTAGAGGCTCTGATTTATGTGGGGAAATTTCCGAGGTTGCTGCCTGGATTAGCGGTTCTGAGTTATGTGGGGAAATTTCAGAGGTTGATGCCTGGATTAGAGGCTCTGAGTTCTTTGGGGAAATTTCGGTGGTTGCTGCCTGGATTCGAGGGTCTGAGTTATGGGGGGAAATTTCGGAGGTTGCTGCCTGGATTAGAGGGTCTGACTTATAAGGGGAAATTTCCGAGTTTGCTGCCAGGATTCGAGGCTCTGAGTTATGTGGGGAAATTTCGGAGGTTGCTGCCTGGATTTGAGGCTCTGAGTTATCATGGGAAATTTCCAAGTTTGCTGCCTGGATTAGAGGGTCTGAGTAATGTGGGGAAATTTCCGAGGTTGCTGCCTGGATTAGCGGTTCTGAGTTATGTGGGGAAATTTCGGAGGTTGATGCCTGGATTAGAGGCTCTGATTTATGTGGGGAAATTTCCGAGGTTGCTGCCTGGATTAGCGGTTCTGAGTTATGTGGGGAAATTTCGGAGGTTGATGCCTGGATTAGAGGCTCTGATTTATGTGGGGAAATTTCGGAGGTTGCTGCCTGGATTAGCGGTTCTGAGTTATGTGGGGAAATTTCGGAGGTTGATGCCTGGATTAGAGGCTCTGATTTATGTGGGGAAATTTCGGAGGTTGCTGCCTGGATTAGAGGCTCTGAGTTCTTTGGGGAAATTTCGGTGGTTGCTGCCTGGATTCGAGGGTCTGAGTTATGGGGGAAATTTCGGAGGTTGCTGCCTGGATTAGAGGGTCTGAGTAATGTGGGGAAATTTCCGAGGTTGCTGCCTGGATTAGCAGTTCTGAGTTATGTGGGGAAATTTCGGAGGGTGCTGCCTGGATTAGAGGCTCTGAGTGATGTGGGGAAACTTCCGGGGATGCTGCCTGGATTAGAGGCTCTGAGTTATATGAGGAAATTTCTGGGGATACTGCCTGGATTATCGGCTCTGAGTTATGTGGGGAAATTTCCAAGGTTGCTGCCTGGACTAGAGGCTCTCAGTTATGTGGGGAAATTTCCGAGGTTGCTGCCTGGATTAGAGGCTTTGAATACTGTGGGGAACTTTCCAACGTGCTGCCTGGATTAGAGGCCCTGAGTTATAAGGGGAAATTTCCGAGTTTGCTGCCAGGATTCGAGGCTCTGAGTTATGTGGGGAAATTTTCCGATTTTGCTGCCTGGATTAGAGGCTCTGAGTTATGTGGGGAAATTTCGGAGGTTGCTGCCTGGATTAGAGGCTCTGAGCTATTATGGGAAATTTCCGAGGTTGCTGCCTGGATTAGCGGTTCTGAGTTATGTGGGGAAATTTCGGAGGTTGCTGCCTGGATTTGAGGCTCTGAGTTATCATGGGAAATTTCCAAGGTTGCTGCCTGGATTAGAGAGTCTGAGTAATGTGGGGAAATTTCCAAGGTTGCTGCCTGGCTTAGTGGTTCTGAGTTATGTGGGGAAATTTCGGAGGTTGATGCCTGGATTACAGGCTCTGAGTTATCATGGGAAATTTCCAAGGTTGCTGCCTGGATTAGAGGGTCTGAGTAATGTGGGGAAATTTCCAAGGTTGCTGCCTGGATTAGCGGTTCTGAGTTATGTGGGGAAATTTCGGAGGTTGATGCCTGGATTAGAGGCTCTGATTTATGTGGGGAAATTTCGGAGGTTGCTGCCTGAAGTAGCGGTTCTGAGTGATGTGGGGAAATTTCGGAGGTTGATGCCTGGATTAGAGGCTCTGATTTATGTGGGGAAATTTCCGAGGTTGCTGCCTGGATTAGCGGTTCTGAGTTATGTGGGGAAATTTCGGAGTTTGCTCCCAGGATTAGAGGCTCTGAGTTATGTGGGGAAATTTCCAAGGTTGCTGCCTGGATTAGAGGCTCTGAGTTCTTTCGGGAAATTTCGGTGGTTGCTGCCTGGATTCGAGGGTCTGAGTTATGGGGGGAAATTTCGGAGGTTGCTGCCTGGGTTAGAGGGTCTGACTTAAAAGGGGAAATTTCCGAGATTGCTGCCAGGATTAGAGGCTCTGAGTTATAAGGGGAAATTTCCGAGTTTGCTGCCTGGATTAGAGGCTCTGAGTTAAAGGGGAAATTTCCGAGTTTGCTGCCAGGATTAGAGGCTCTGAGTTATGTGGGGAAATTTCCGAGGTTGCTGCCTGGATTAGAGGCTCTTAGTTAAATGAGGAAATTTCCGAGATTGCTGCCTGGATTAGAGGCTCTGAGTTATGTTTGGAAATTTCCGAGGTTGCTGCCTGGATTAGAGGCTCTGAGTTAAATGAGGAAATTTCCGAGGTTGCGGCCTGGATTAGAGGCTCTGAGTTATGTGGGGAAATTTCCAAGGTTGCTGCCTGGACTAGAGGCTCTCAGTTATGTGGGGAAATTTCCAACGTTGCTGCCTGGATTAGAGGCTCTGAGTTATGTGGGGAAATTTCCAAGGTTGCTGCCTGGATTAGAGGCTCTGAGTTCTTTGGGGAAATTTCGGTGGTTGCTGCCTGCATTCGAGGGTCTGAGTTATGGGGGGAAATTTCGCAGGTTTCTGCCTGGATTAGAGGGTCTGACTTTTAAGGGGAAATTTCCGAGTTTGCTGCCAGGATTCGAGGCTCTGAGTTATGTGGGGAAATTTCGGAGGTTGCTGCCTGGATTAGCGGTTCTGAGTTATGTGGGGAAATTTCGGAGGTTGCTGCCTGCATTTGAGGCTCTGAGTTATCATGGGAAATTTCCAAGGTTGCTGCCTGGATTAGAGGGTCTGAGTAATGTGGGGAAATTTCCGAGGTTGCTGCCTGGATTAGCGGTTCTGAGTTATGTGGGGAAAATTCGGAGGTTGATGCCTGGATTAGAGGCTCTGATTTATGTGGGGAAATTTCCGAGGTTGCTGCCTGGATTAGCGGTTCTGAGTTATGTGGGGAAATTTCGGAGTTTGCTCCCAGGATTAGAGGCTCTGAGTTATGTGGGGAAATTTCCAAGGTTGCTGCCTGGATTAGAGGCTCTGAGTTCTTTGGGGAAATTTCGGTGGTTGCTGCCTGGATTCGAGGGTCTGAGTTATGGGGGGAAATTTCGGAGGTCGCTGCCTGGATTAGAGGGTCTGAGTAATGTGGGGAAATTTCCGAGGTTGCTGTCTGGATTAGCAGTTCTGAGTTATGTGGGGATATTTCGGAGGTTGCTGCCTGGATTAGAGGCTCTGAGTTATATGAGGAAATTTCTGGGGATACTGCCTGGATTAGAGGCTCTGAGTTATGTGGGGAAATTTCCAAGGTTGCTGCCTGGACTAGAGGCTCTCAGTTATGTGGGGAAATTTCCGAGGTTGCTGCCTGGATTAGAGGCTTTGAATACATTGGGGAAATTTCCAACGTTGCTGCCTGGATTAGAGGCTCTGAGTTATAAGGGGAAATTTCCGAGTTTGCTGCCAGGATTCGAGGCTCTGAGTTATGTGGGGAAATTTTCCGATTTTGCTGCCTGGATTAGAGGCTCTGAGTTATGTGGGGAAATTTCGGAGGTTGCTGCCTGGATTAGAGGCTCTGAGCTATAATGGGAAATTTCCGAGGTTGCAGCCTGGATTAGCGTTTCTGAGTTATGTGGGGAAATTTCGGAGGTTGCTGCCTGGATTTGAGGCTCTGAGTTATCATGGGAAATTTCCAAGGTTGCTGCCTGGATTAGAGGGTCTGAGTAATGTGGGGAAATTTCCAAGGTTGCTGCCTGTATTAGCGGTTCTGAGTTATGTGGGGAAATTTCGGAGGTTGATGCCTGGATTAGAGGCTCTGATTTATGTGGGGAAATTTCGGAGGTTGCTGCCTGGAGTAGCGGTTCTGAGTTATGTGGGGAAATTTCGGAGTTTGATGCCTGGATTAGAGGCTCTGATTTATGTGGGGTAATTTCCGAGGTTGCTGCTTGGATTAGCTGTTCTGAGTTATGTGGGGAAATTTCGGAGTTTGCTCCCAGGATTAGAGGCTCTGAGTTATGTGGGGAAATTTCGGTGGTTGCTGCCTGGATTCGAGGGTCTGAGTTATGGGGGGAAATTTCGGAGGTTGCTGCCTGGGTTAGAGGGTCTGACTTATAAGGGGAAATTTCCGAGTTTGCTGCCAGGATTAGAGGCTCTGAGTTATAAGGGGAAATTTCCGAGTTTGCTGCCAGGATTAGAGGCTCTGAGTTAAAGGGGAAATTTCCGAGTTTGCTGCCAGGATTAGAGGCTCTGAGTTATGTGGGGAAATTTCCGAGGTTGCTGCCTGGATTAGAGGCTCTTAGTTAAATGAGGAAATTTCCGAGATTGCTGCCTGGATTAGAGGCTCTGAGTTATGTGGGGAAATTTCCGAGGTTGCTGCCTGGATTAGAGGCTCTGAGTTAAATGAGGAAATTTCCGTCGTTGCTGCCTAGATTAGAGGCTTTGAGTTATGGCGGGAAACTTCCGAGGATGCTGCCTGGATTAGAGGCTCTGAGTTATGTTGGGAAATTTCGGAGGTTGCTGCCTGTATTAGAGGTTCTGAATTCTTTGGGGAAATTTCCGAAGTTGCTGCCTGGATTAGAGGGTCTGAGTTATGTGGGGAAATTTCGGAGGTTGCTGCCTGGATTCGAGGCTCTGATTTATGTGGGGAAATTTCGGAAGTTGCTGCCTGGATTAGAGGGTCTGAGTAATGTGGGGAAATTTCCGAGGTTGCTGCCTGGATTAGCAGTTCTGAGTTATGTGGGGAAATTTCGGAGGTTGCTGCCTCGATTAGAGGCTCTGATTGATGTGGGGAAATTTCCGAGGACGCTGCCTGGATTAGAGGCTCCGAGTTATGTGGGGAAATTTCCAAGGTTGCTGCCTAGATTAGAGGCTCTGAGTTATGTTGGGAAATTTAGGAGGTTGCTGCCTGGATTAGAGGCTCTGAGTTATGTGGGGAAATTTCCAAGGTTGCTGCCTGGATTAGAGGCTCTGAGTTCTTTGGGGAAATTTCGGTGGTTGCTGCCTGGATTCGAGGGTCTGAGTTATGGGGGGAAATTTCGGAGGTTGCTGCCTGGATTAGAGGGTCTGATTTATAAGGGGAAATTTCCGAGTTTGCTGCCTGGATTCGAGGCTCTGAGTTATGTGGGGAAATTTCGGAGGTTGCTGCCTGGATTAGCGGTTCTGAGTTATGTGGGGAAATTTCGCAGGTTGCTGCCTGGATTTGAGGCTCTGAGTTATGTGGGGAAATTTCCGATGTTGCTGCCTGGATTAGCGGTTCTGAGTTATGTGGGGAAATTTCGGAGGTTGCTGCCTGGATTAGAGGCTCTGAGTTATAAAGGGAAATTTCCGAGTTTGCTGCCAGGATTAGAGGCTCTGAGTTATGTGGGGAAATTTCCGAGTTTGCTGCCAGGATTAGAGGCTCTGAGTTAAAGGGGAAATTTCCGAGTTTGCTGCCAGGAATAGAGGCTCTGAGTTATGTGGGGAAATTTCCGAGGTTGCTGCCTGGATTAGAGGCTCTTAGTTAAATGAGGAAATTTCCGAGATTGCTGCCTGGATTTGAGGCTCTGAGTTATGGTTGGAAATTTCCGAGGTTGCTGCCTGGATTAGCGGCTCTGAGTTAAATGAGGAAATTTCCGAGGTTGCTGCCTGGATTAGAGGCTCTGAGTTATGTGGGGAAACTTCCGAGGATGCTGCCTGGATTAGAGGCTCTGAGTTATGTGGGGAAATTTCCAAGGTTGCTGCCTGGACTAGAGGCTCTCAGTTATGTGGGGCAATTTCCAACTTTGCTGCCTGGATTAGAGGCTCTGAGTTATAAGGGGAAATTTCCGAGTTTGCTGCCAGGATTCGAGGCTCTGAGATATGTGGGGAAATTTCGGAGTTTGCTGCCTGGATTAGAGGCTCTGAGTTATGTGGGGAAATTTCCAATGTTGCTGCCTAGATTAGAGGCTCTGAGTTATGTTGGGAAATTTCGGAGGTTGCTGCCTGTATTAGAGGTTCTGAATTCTTTGGGGAAATTTCCGAAGTTGCTGCCTGGATTAGAGGGTCTGAGTTATGTGGGGAAATTTCCGAGTTTGCTGCCAGGATTCGAGGCTCTGAGTTATGTGGGGAAATTTTCCGATTTTGCTGCCTGGATTAGAGGCTCTGAGTTATGTGGGGAAATTTCGGAGGTTGCTGCCTGGATTAGAGGCTCTGAGCTATTATGGGAAATTTCCGAGGTTGCTGCCTGGATTAGCGGTTCTGAGTTATGTGGGGAAATTTCGGAGGTTGCTGCCTGGATTTGAGGCTCTGAGTTATCATGGGAAATTTCCAAGGTTGCTGCCTGGATTAGAGGGTCTGAGTAATGTGGGGAAATTTCCGAGGTTGCTGCCTGGATTAGAGGGTCTGAGTAATGTGGGGAAATTTCCAAGGTTGCTGCCTGGATTAGCGGTTCTGAGTTATGTGGGGAAATTTCGGAGGTTGATGCCTGGATTAGAGGCTCTGATTTATGTGGGGAAATTTCGGAGGTTGCTGCCTGGAGTAGCGGTTCTGAGTTATGTGGGGAAATTTCGGAGTTTGATGCCTGGATTAGAGGCTCTGATTTATGTGGGGTAATTTCCGAGGTTGCTGCTTGGATTAGCTGTTCTGAGTTATGTGGGGAAATTTCGGAGTTTGCTCCCAGGATTAGAGGCTCTGAGTTATGTGGGGAAATTTCGGTGGTTGCTGCCTGGATTCGAGGGTCTGAGTTATGGGGGGAAATTTCGGAGGTTGCTGCCTGGGTTAGAGGGTCTGACTTATAAGGGGAAATTTCCGAGTTTGCTGCCAGGATTAGAGGCTCTGAGTTATAAGGGGAAATTTCCGAGTTTGCTGCCAGGATTAGAGGCTCTGAGTTAAAGGGGAAATTTCCGAGTTTGCTGCCAGGATTAGAGGCTCTGAGTTATGTGGGGAAATTTCCGAGGTTGCTGCCTGGATTAGAGGCTCTTAGTTAAATGAGGAAATTTCCGAGATTGCTGCCTGGATTAGAGGCTCTGAGTTATGTGGGGAAATTTCCGAGGTTGCTGCCTGGATTAGAGGCTCTGAGTTAAATGAGGAAATTTCCGTCGTTGCTGCCTAGATTAGAGGCTTTGAGTTATGGGGGGAAACTTCCGAGGATGCTGCCTGGATTAGAGGCTCTGAGTTATGTTGGGAAATTTCGGAGGTTGCTGCCTGTATTAGAGGTTCTGAATTCTTTGGGGAAATTTCCGAAGTTGCTGCCTGGATTAGAGGGTCTGAGTTATGTGGGGAAATTTCGGAGGTTGCTGCCTGGATTCGAGGCTCTGATTTATGTGGGGAAATTTCGGAAGTTGCTGCCTGGATTAGAGGGTCTGAGTAATGTGGGGAAATTTCCGAGGTTGCTGCCTGGATTAGCAGTTCTGAGTTATGTGGGGAAATTTCGGAGGTTGCTGCCTCGATTAGAGGCTCTGATTGATGTGGGGAAATTTCCGAGGACGCTGCCTGGATTAGAGGCTCCGAGTTATGTGGGGAAATTTCCAAGGTTGCTGCCTAGATTAGAGGCTCTGAGTTATGTTGGGAAATTTAGGAGGTTGCTGCCTGGATTAGAGGCTCTGAGTTATGTGGGGAAATTTCCAAGGTTGCTGCCTGGATTAGAGGCTCTGAGTTCTTTGGGGAAATTTCGGTGGTTGCTGCCTGGATTCGAGGGTCTGAGTTATGGGGGGAAATTTCGGAGGTTGCTGCCTGGATTAGAGGGTCTGATTTATAAGGGGAAATTTCCGAGTTTGCTGCCAGGATTCGAGGCTCTGAGTTATGTTGGGAAATTTCGGAGGTTGCTGCCTGGATTAGCGGTTCTGAGTTATGTGGGGAAATTTCGCAGGTTGCTGCCTGGATTTGAGGCTCTGAGTTATGTGTGGAAATTTCCGATGTTGCTGCCTGGATTAGCGGTTCTGAGTTATGTTTGGAAATTTCGGAGGTTGCTGCCTGGATTAGAGGCTCTGAGTTATAAAGGGAAATTTCCGAGTTTGCTCCCAGGATTAGAGGCTCTGAGTTATGTGGGGAAATTTCCGAGTTTGCTGCCAGGATTAGAGGCTCTGAGTGAAAGGGGAAATTTCCGAGTTTGCTGCCAGGAATAGAGGCTCTGAGTTATGTGGGGAAATTTCCGAGGTTGCTGCCTGGATTAGAGGCTCTTAGTTAAATGAGGAAATTTCCGAGATTGCTGCCTGGATTTGAGGCTCTGAGTTATGTTTGGAAATTTCCGAGGTTGCTGCCTGGATTAGCGGCTCTGAGTTAAATGAGGAAATTTCCGAGGTTGCTGCCTGGATTAGAGGCTCTGAGTTATGTGGGGAAACTTCCGAGGATGCTGCCTGGATTAGAGGCTCTGAGTTATGTGGGGAAATTTCCAAGGTTGCTGCCTGGACTAGAGGCTCTCAGTTATGTGGGGCAATTTCCAACGTTGCTGCCTGGATTAGAGGCTCTGAGTTATATGGGGAAATTTCCGAGTTTGCTGCCAGGATTCGAGGCTCTGAGATATGTGGGGAAATTTCGGAGTTTGCTGCCTGGATTAGAGGCTCTGAGTTATGTGGGGAAATTTCCAATGTTGCTGCCTAGATTAGAGGCTCTGAGTTATGTTGGGAAATTTCGGAGGTTGCTGCCTGTATTAGAGGTTCTGAATTCTTTGGGGAAATTTCCGAAGTTGCTGCCTGGATTAGAGGGTCTGAGTTATGTGGGGAAATTTCCGAGTTTGCTGCCAGGATTCGAGGCTCTGAGTTATGTGGGGAAATTTTCCGATTTTGCTGCCTGGATTAGAGGCTCTGAGTTATTTGGGGAAATTTCGGAGGTTGCTGCCTGGATTAGAGGCTCTTAGTTAAATGAGGAAATTTCCGAGATTGCTGCCTGGATTAGAGGCTCTGAGTTATGTGGGGAAATTTCCGAGGTTGCTGCCTGGATTAGAGGCTCTGAGTTAAATGAGGAAATTTCCGTCGTTGCTGCCTAGATTAGAGGCTTTGAGTTATGGGGGGAAACTTCCGAGGATGCTGCCTGGATTAGAGGCTCTGAGTTATGTTGGGAAATTTCGGAGGTTGCTGCCTGTATTAGAGGTTCTGAATTCTTTGGGGAAATTTCCGAAGTTGCTGCCTGGATTAGAGGGTCTGAGTTATGTGGGGAAATTTCGGAGGTTGCTGCCTGGATTCGAGGCTCTGATTTATGTGGGGAAATTTCGGAAGTTGCTGCCTGGATTAGAGGGTCTGAGTAATGTGGGGAAATTTCCGAGGTTGCTGCCTGGATTAGCAGTTCTGAGTTATGTGGGGAAATTTCGGAGGTTGCTGCCTCGATTAGAGGCTCTGATTGATGTGGGGAAATTTCCGAGGACGCTGCCTGGATTAGAGGCTCCGAGTTATGTGGGGAAATTTCCAAGGTTGCTGCCTAGATTAGAGGCTCTGAGTTATGTTGGGAAATTTAGGAGGTTGCTGCCTGGATTAGAGGCTCTGAGTTATGTGGGGAAATTTCCAAGGTTGCTGCCTGGATTAGAGGCTCTGAGTTCTTTGGGGAAATTTCGGTGGTTGTTGCCTGGATTCGAGGGTCTGAGTTATGGGGGGAAATTTCGGAGGTTGCTGCCTGGATTAGAGGGTCTGATTTATAAGGGGAAATTTCCGAGTTTGCTGCCAGGATTCGAGGCTCTGAGTTATGTTGGGAAATTTCGGAGGTTGCTGCCTGGATTAGCGGTTCTGAGTTATGTGGGGAAATTTCGCAGGTTGCTGCCTGGATTTGAGGCTCTGAGTTATGTGTGGAAATTTCCGATGTTGCTGCCTGGATTAGCGGTTCTGAGTTATGTGGGGAAATTTCGGAGGTTGCTGCCTGGATTAGAGGCTCTGAGTTATAAAGGGAAATTTCCGAGTTTGCTGCCAGGATTAGAGGCTCTGAGTTATGTGGGGAAATTTCCGAGTTTGCTGCCAGGATTAGAGGCTCTGAGTGAAAGGGGAAATTTCCGAGTTTGCTGCCAGGAATAGAGGCTCTGAGTTATGTGGGGAAATTTCCGAGGTTGCTGCCTGGATTAGAGGCTCTTAGTTAAATGAGGAAATTTCCGAGATTGCTGCCTGGATTTGAGGCTCTGAGTTATGTTTGGAAATTTCCGAGGTTGCTGCCTGGATTAGCGGCTCTGAGTTAAATGAGGAAATTTCCGAGGTTGCTGCCTGGATTAGAGGCTCTGAGTTATGTGGGGAAACTTCCGAGGATGCTGCCTGGATTAGAGGCTCTGAGTTATGTGGGGAAATTTCCAAGGTTGCTGCCTGGACTAGAGGCTCTCAGTTATGTGGGGCAATTTCCAACGTTGCTGCCTGGATTAGAGGCTCTGAGTTATATGGGGAAATTTCCGAGTTTGCTGCCAGGATTCGAGGCTCTGAGATATGTGGGGAAATTTCGGAGTTTGCTGCCTGGATTAGAGGCTCTGAGTTATGTGGGGAAATTTCCAATGTTGCTGCCTAGATTAGAGGCTCTGAGTTATGTTGGGAAATTTCGGAGGTTGCTGCCTGTATTAGAGGTTCTGAATTCTTTGGGGAAATTTCCGAAGTTGCTGCCTGGATTAGAGGGTCTGAGTTATGTGGGGAAATTTCCGAGTTTGCTGCCAGGATTCGAGGCTCTGAGTTATGTGGGGAAATTTTCCGATTTTGCTGCCTGGATTAGAGGCTCTGAGTTATTTGGGGAAATTTCGGAGGTTGCTGCCTGGATTAGAGGCTCTGAGCTATTATGGGAAATTTCCAAGGTTGCTGCCTGGATTAGAGAGTCTGAGTAATGTGGGGAAATTTCCAAGGTTGCTGCCTGGATTAGTGATTCTGAGTTATGTGGGGAAATTTCGGAGGTTGATGCCTGGATTACAGGCTCTGAGTTATCATGGGAAATTTCCAAGGTTGCTGCCTGGATTAGAGGGTCTGAGTAATGTGGGGAAATTTCAAAGGTTGCTGCCTGGATTAGCGGTTCTGAGTTATGTGGGGAAATTTCGGAGGTTGATGCCTGGATTAGAGGCTCTGATTTATGTGGGGAAATTTCGGAGGTTGCTGCCTGAAGTAGCGGTTCTGAGTTATGTGGGGAAATTTCGGAGGTTGATGCCTGGATTAGAGGCTCTGATTTATGTGGGGAAATTTCCGAGGTTGCTGCCTGGTTTAGCGGTTCTGAGTTATGTGGGGAAATTTCGGAGTTTGCTCCCAGGATTAGTGGCTCTGAGTTATGTGGGGAAATTTCCAAGGTTGCTGCCTGGATTAGAGGCTCTGAGCTCTTTGGGGAAATTTCGGTGGTTGCTCCCTGGATTCGAGGGTCTGAGTTATGGGGGGAAATTTCGGAGGTTGCTGCCTGGGTTAGAGGTTCTGACTTATAAGGGGAAATTTCCGAGATTGCTGCCAGGATTAGAGGCTCTGAGTTATAAGGGGAAATTTCCGAGTTTGCTGCCTGGATTAGAGGCTCTGAGTTAAAGGGGAAATTTCCGAGTTTGCTGCCAGGATTAGAGGCTCTGAGTTATGTGGGGAAATTTCCGAGGTTGCTGCCTGGATTAGAGGCTCTTAGTTAAATGAGGAAATTTCCGAGATTGCTGCCTGGATTAGAGGCTCTGAGTTATGTTTGGAAATTTCCGCGGTTGCTGCCTGGATTAGAGGCTCTGAGTTAAATGAGGAAATTTCCGAGGTTGCTGCCTGGATTAGAGGCTCTGAGTTACGTGGGGAAATTTCCAAGGTTGCTGCCTGGACTAGAGGCTCTCAGTTATGTGGGGAAATTTCCAACGTTGCTGCCTGGATTAGAGGCTCTGAGTTATGTGGGGAAATTTCCAAGGTTGCTGCCTGGATTAGAGGCTCTGAGTTCCTTTGGGGAAATTTCGGTGGTTGCTGCCTGGATTCGAGGGTCTGAGTTATGGGGGGAAATTTCGGAGGTTTCTGCCTGGATTAGAGGGTCTGAGTTAAAGGGGAAATTTCCGAGTTTGCTGCCAGGATTAGAGGCTCTGAGTTATGTGGGGAAATTTCCGAGGTTGCTGCCTGGATTAGAGGCTCTTAGTTAAATGAGGAAATTTCCGAGATTGCTGCCTGGATTAGAGGCTCTGAGTTATGTTTGGAAATTTCCGAGGTTGCTGCCTGGATTAGAGGCTCTGAGTTAAATGAGGAAATTTCCGAGGTTGCGGCCTGGATTAGAGGCTCTGAGTTATGTGGGGAAATTTCCAAGGTTGCTGCCTGGACTAGAGGCTCTCAGTTATGTGGGGAAATTTCCAACGTTGCTGCCTGGATTAGAGGCTCTGAGTTATGTGGGGAAATTTCCAAGGTTGCTGCCTGGATTAGAGGCTCTGAGTTCTTTGGGGAAATTTCGGTGGTTGCTGCCTGGATTCGAGGGTCTGAGTTATGGGGGGAAATTTCGCAGGTTTCTGCCTGGATTAGAGGGTCTGACTTTTAAGGGGAAATTTCCGAGTTTGCTGCCAGGATTCGAGGCTCTGAGTTATGTGGGGAAATTTCGGAGGTTGCTGCCTGGATTAGCGGTTCTGAGTTATGTGGGGAAATTTCGGAGGTTGCTGCCTGCATTTGAGGCTCTGAGTTATCATGGGAAATTTCCAAGGTTGCTGCCTGGATTAGAGGGTCTGAGTAATGTGGGGAAATTTCCAAGGTTGCTGCCTGGATTAGAGGCTCTGATTGATGTGGGGAAATTTTCCGATTTTGCTGCCTGGATTTGAGGCTCCGAGTTATGTGGGGAAATTTCCAAGGTTGCTGCCTGGATTAGAGGCTCTGAGTTCTTTGGGGAAATTTCGGTGGTTGCTGCCTGGATTCGAGTGTCTGAGTTATGGGGGGAAATTTCGGAGGTTGCTGCCTGGATTAGAGGGTCTGATTTATAAGGGGAAATTTCCGAGTTTGCTGCCAGGATTCGAGGCTCTGAGTTATGTTGGGAAATTTCGGAGGTTGCTGCCTGGATTAGCGGTTCTGAGTTATGTGGGGAAATTTCGCAGGTTGCTGCCTGGATTTGAGGCTCTGAGTTATGTGTGGAAATTTCCGATGTTGCTGCCTGGATTAGCGGTTCTGAGTTATGTGGGGAAATTTCGGAGGTTGCTGCCTGGATTAGAGGCTCTGAGTTATAAAGGGAAATTTCCGAGTTTGCTGCCAGGATTAGAGGCTCTGAGTTATGTGGGGAAATTTCCGAGTTTGCTGCCAGGATTAGAGGCTCTGAGTTAAAGGGGAAATTTCCGAGTTTGCTGCCAGGAATAGAGGCTCTGAGTTATGTGGGGAAATTTCCGAGGTTGCTGCCTGGATTAGAGGCTCTTAGTTAAATGAGGAAATTTCCGAGATTGCTGCCTGGATTTGAGGCTCTGAGTTATGTTTGGAAATTTCCGAGGTTGCTGCCTGGATTAGCGGCTCTGAGTTAAATGAGGAAATTTCCGAGGTTGCTGCCTGGATTAGAGGCTCTGAGTTATGTGGGGAAACTTCCGAGGATGCTGCCTGGATTAGAGGCTCTGAGTTATGTGGGGAAATTTCCAAGGTTGCTGCCTGGACTAGAGGCTCTCAGTTATGTGGGGCAATTTCCAACGTTGCTGCCTGGATTAGAGGCTCTGAGTTATATGGGGAAATTTCCGAGTTTGCTGCCAGGATTCGAGGCTCTGAGATATGTGGGGAAATTTCGGAGTTTGCTGCCTGGATTAGAGGCTCTGAGTTATGTGGGGAAATTTCCAATGTTGCTGCCTAGATTAGAGGCTCTGAGTTATGTTGGGAAATTTCGGAGGTTGCTGCCTGTATTAGAGGTTCTGAATTCTTTGGGGAAATTTCCGAAGTTGCTGCCTGGATTAGAGGGTCTGAGTTATGTGGGGAAATTTCCGAGTTTGCTGCCAGGATTCGAGGCTCTGAGTTATGTGGGGAAATTTTCCGATTTTGCTGCCTGGATTAGAGGCTCTGAGTTATTTGGGGAAATTTCGGAGGTTGCTGCCTGGATTAGAGGCTCTGAGCTATTATGGGAAATTTCCAAGGTTGCTGCCTGGATTAGAGAGTCTGAGTAATGTGGGGAAATTTCCAAGGTTGCTGCCTGGATTAGTGATTCTGAGTTATGTGGGGAAATTTCGGAGGTTGATGCCTGGATTACAGGCTCTGAGTTATCATGGGAAATTTCCAAGGTTGCTGCCTGGATTAGAGGGTCTGAGTAATGTGGGGAAATTTCAAAGGTTGCTGCCTGGATTAGCGGTTCTGAGTTATGTGGGGAAATTTCGGAGGTTGATGCCTGGATTAGAGGCTCTGATTTATGTGGGGAAATTTCGGAGGTTGCTGCCTGAAGTAGCGGTTCTGAGTTATGTGGGGAAATTTCGGAGGTTGATGCCTGGATTAGAGGCTCTGATTTATGTGGGGAAATTTCCGAGGTTGCTGCCTGGTTTAGCGGTTCTGAGTTATGTGGGGAAATTTCGGAGTTTGCTCCCAGGATTAGTGGCTCTGAGTTATGTGGGGAAATTTCCAAGGTTGCTGCCTGGATTAGAGGCTCTGAGCTCTTTGGGGAAATTTCGGTGGTTGCTCCCTGGATTCGAGGGTCTGAGTTATGGGGGGAAATTTCGGAGGTTGCTGCCTGGGTTAGAGGTTCTGACTTATAAGGGGAAATTTCCGAGATTGCTGCCAGGATTAGAGGCTCTGAGTTATAAGGGGAAATTTCCGAGTTTGCTGCCTGGATTAGAGGCTCTGAGTTCCTTTGGGGAAATTTCGGTGGTTGCTGCCTGGATTCGAGGGTCTGAGTTATGGGGGGAAATTTCGGAGGTTTCTGCCTGGATTAGAGGGTCTGAGTTAAAGGGGAAATTTCCGAGTTTGCTGCCAGGATTAGAGGCTCTGAGTTATGTGGGGAAATTTCCGAGGTTGCTGCCTGGATTAGAGGCTCTTAGTTAAATGAGGAAATTTCCGAGATTGCTGCCTGGATTAGAGGCTCTGAGTTATGTTTGGAAATTTCCGAGGTTGCTGCCTGGATTAGAGGCTCTGAGTTAAATGAGGAAATTTCCGAGGTTGCGGCCTGGATTAGAGGCTCTGAGTTATGTGGGGAAATTTCCAAGGTTGCTGCCTGGACTAGAGGCTCTCAGTTATGTGGGGAAATTTCCAACGTTGCTGCCTGGATTAGAGGCTCTGAGTTATGTGGGGAAATTTCCAAGGTTGCTGCCTGGATTAGAGGCTCTGAGTTCTTTGGGGAAATTTCGGTGGTTGCTGCCTGGATTCGAGGGTCTGAGTTATGGGGGGAAATTTCGCAGGTTTCTGCCTGGATTAGAGGGTCTGACTTTTAAGGGGAAATTTCCGAGTTTGCTGCCAGGATTCGAGGCTCTGAGTTATGTGGGGAAATTTCGGAGGTTGCTGCCTGGATTAGCGGTTCTGAGTTATGTGGGGAAATTTCGGAGGTTGCTGCCTGCATTTGAGGCTCTGAGTTATCATGGGAAATTTCCAAGGTTGCTGCCTGGATTAGAGGGTCTGAGTAATGTGGGGAAATTTCCGAGGTTGCTGCCTGGATTAGCGGTTCTGAGTTATGTGGGGAAATTTCGGAGGTTGATGCCTGGATTAGAGGCTCTGATTTATGTGGGGAAATTTCCGAGGTTGCTGCCTGGATTAGCGGTTCTGAGTTATGTGGGGAAATTTCGGAGTTTGCTCCCAGGATTAGAGGCTCTGAGTTATGTGGGGAAATTTCCAAGGTTGCTGCCTGGATTAGAGGCTCTGAGTTCTTTGGGGAAATTTCGGTGGTTGCTGCCTGGATTCGAGGGTCTGAGTTATGGGGGGAAATTTCGGAGGTCGCTGCCTGGATTAGAGGGTCTGAGTAATGTGGGGAAATTTCCGAGGTTGCTGTCTGGATTAGCAGTTCTGAGTTATGTGGGGATATTTCGGAGGTTGCTGCCTGGATTAGAGGCTTTGAATACATTGGGGAAATTTCCAACGTTGCTGCCTGGATTAGAGGCTCTGAGTTATAAGGGGAAATTTCCGAGTTTGCTGCCAGGATTCGAGGCTCTGAGTTATGTGGGGAAATTTTCCGATTTTGCTGCCTGGATTAGAGGCTCTGAGTTATGTGGGGAAATTTCGGAGGTTGCTGCCTGGATTAGAGGCTCTGAGCTATAATGGGAAATTTCCGTGGTTGCAGCCTGGATTAGCGTTTCTGAGTTATGTGGGGAAATTTCGGAGGTTGCTGCCTGGATTTGAGGCTCTGAGTTATCATGGGAAATTTCCAAGGTTGCTGCCTGGATTAGAGGCTCTGATTTATGTGGGGAAATTTCGGAGGTTGCTGCCTGGAGTAGCGGTTCTGAGTTATGTGGGGAAATTTCGGAGTTTGATGCCTGGATTAGAGGCTCTGATTTATGTGGGGTAATTTCCGAGGTTCCTGCTTGGATTAGCTGTTCTGAGTTATGTGGGGAAATTTCGGAGTTTGCTCCCAGGATTAGAGGCTCTGAGTTATGTGGGGAAATTTCCAAGGTTGCTGCCTGGATTAGAGGCTCTGAGTTCTTTGGGGAAATTTCGGTGGTTGCTGCCTGGATTCGAGGGTCTGAGTTATGGGGGGAAATTTCGGAGGTTGCTGCCTGGGTTAGAGGGTCTGACTTATAAGGGGATATTTCCGAGTTTGCTGCCAGGATTAGAGGCTCTGAGTTATAAGGGGAAATTTCCGAGTTTGCTGCCAGGATTAGAGGCTCTGAGTTAAAGGGGAAATTTCCGAGTTTGCTGCCAGGATTAGAGGCTCTGAGTTATGTGGGGAAATTTCCGAGGTTGCTGCCTGGATTAGAGGCTCTTAGTTAAATGAGGAAATTTCCGAGATTGCTGCCTGGATTAGAGGCTCTGAGTTATGTGGGGAAATTTCCGAGGTTGCTGCCTGGTTTAGAGGCTCTGAGTTAAATGAGGAAATTTCCGTGGTTGCTGCCTAGATTAGAGGCTTTGAGTTATGGGGGGAAACTTCCGAGGATGCTGCCTGGATTAGAGGCTCTGAGTTATGTTGGGAAATTTCGGAGGTTGCTGCCTGTATTAGAGGTTCTGAATTCTTTGGGGAAATTTCCGAAGTTGCTGCCTGGATTAGAGGGTCTGAGTTATGTGGGGAAATTTCGGAGGTTGCTGCCTGGATTCGAGGCTCTGATTTATGTGGGGAAATTTCGGAAGTTGCTGCCTGGATTAGAGGGTCTGAGTAATGTGGGGAAATTTCCGAGGTTGCTGCCTGGATTAGCAGTTCTGAGTTATGTGGGGAAATTTCGGAGGTTGCTGCCTCGATTAGAGGCTCTGATTGATGTGGGGAAATTTCCGAGGACGCTGCCTGGATTAGAGGCTCCGAGTTATGTGGGGAAATTTCTAAGGTTGCTGCCTAGATTAGAGGCTCTGAGTTATGTTGGGAAATTTAGGAGGTTGCTGCCTGGATTAGAGGCTCTGAGTTATGTGGGGAAATTTCCAAGGTTGCTGCCTGGATTAGAGGCTCTGAGTTCTTTGGGGAAATTTCGGTGGTTGCTGCCTGGATTCGAGGGTCTGAGTTATGCGGGGAAATTTCGGAGGTTGCTGCCTGGATTAGAGGGTCTGATTTATAAGGGGAAATTTCCGAGTTTGCTGCCAGGATTCGAGGCTCTGAGTTATGTGGGGAAATTTCGGAGGTTGCTGCCTGGATTAGCGGTTCTGAGTTATGTGGGGAAATTTCGCAGGTTGCTGCCTGGATTTGAGGCTCTGAGTTATGTGGGGAAATTTCCGATGTTGCTGCCTGGATTAGCGGTTCTGAGTTATGTGGGGAAATTTCGGAGGTTGCTGCCTGGATTAGAGGCTCTGAGCTATAATGGGAAATTTCCGAGGTTGCTGCCTGGATTAGCGGTTGTGAGTTATGTGGGGAAATTTCGGAGGTTGCTGCCTGGGTTAGAGGGTCTGACTTATAAGGGGAAATTTCCGAGTTTGCTGCCAGGATTAGAGGCTCTGAGTTATAAAGGGAAATTTCCGAGTTTGCTGCCAGGATTAGAGGCTCTGAGTTATGTGGGGAAATTTCCGAGTTTGCTGCCAGGATTAGAGGCTCTGAGTTAAAGGGGAAATTTCCGAGTTTGCTGCCAGGAATAGAGGCTCTGAGTTATGTGGGGAAATTTCCGAGGTTGCTGCCTGGATTAGAGGCTCTTAGTTAAATGAGGAAATTTCCGAGATTGCTGCCTGGATTAGAGGCTCTGTGTTATGTTTGGAAATTTCCGAGGTTGCTGCCTGGATTAGCGGCTCTGAGTTAAATGAGGAAATTTCCGAGGTTGCTGCCTGGATTAGAGGCTCTGAGTTATGTGGGGAAACTTCCGAGGATGCTGCCTGGATTAGAGGCTCTGAGTTATGTGGGGAAATTTCCAAGGTTGCTGCCTGGACTAGAGGCTCTCAGTTATGTGGGGCAATTTCCAACGTTGCTGCCTGGATTAGAGGCTCTGAGTTATAAGGGGAAATTTCCGAGTTTGCTGCCAGGATTCGAGGCTCTGAGATATGTGGGGAAATTTCGGAGTTTGCTGCCTGGATTAGAGGCTCTGAGTTATGTGGGGAAATTTCGAATGTTGCTGCCTAGATTAGAGGCTCTGAGTTATGTTGGGAAATTTCGGAGTTTGCTGCCTGTATTAGAGGTTCTGAATTCTTTGGGGAAATTTCCGAAGTTGCTGCCTGGATTAGAGGGTCTGAGTTATGTGGGGAAATTTCCGAGTTTGCTGCCAGGATTCGAGGCTCTGAGTTATGTGGGGAAATTTTCCGATTTTGCTGCCTGGATTAGAGGCTCTGAGTTATGTGGGGAAATTTCGGAGGTTGCTGCCTGGATTAGAGGCTCTGAGCTATTATGGGAAATTTCCGAGGTTGCTGCCTGGATTAGCGGTTCTGAGTTATGTGGGGAAATTTCGGAGGTTGCTGCCTGGATTTGAGGCTCTGAGTTATCATGGGAAATTTCCAAGGTTGCTGCCTGGATTAGAGAGTCTGAGTAATGTGGGGAAATTTCCAAGGTTGCTGCCTGGATTAGTGATTCTGAGTTATGTGGGGAAATTTCGGAGGTTGATGCCTGGATTACAGGCTCTGAGTTATCATGGGAAATTTCCAAGGTTGCTGCCTGGATTAGAGGGTCTGAGTAATGTGGGGAAATTTCAAAGGTTGCTGCCTGGATTAGCGGTTCTGAGTTATGTGGGGAAATTTCGGAGGTTGATGCCTGGATTAGAGTCTCTGATTTATGTGGGGAAATTTCGGAGGTTGCTGCCTGAAGTAGCGGTTCTGAGTTATGTGGGGAAATTTCGGAGGTTGATGCCTGGATTAGAGGCTCTGATTTATGTGGGGAAATTTCCGAGGTTGCTGCCTGGTTTAGCGGTTCTGAGTTATGTGGGGAAATTTCGGAGTTTGCTCCCAGGATTAGAGACTCTGAGTTATGTGGGGAAATTTCCAAGGTTGCTGCCTGGATTAGAGGGTCTGAGCTCTTTGGGGAAATTTCGGTGGTTGCTCCCTGGATTCGAGGGTCTGAGTTATGGGGGGAAATTTCGGAGGTTGCTGCCTGGGTTAGAGGTTCTGACTTATAAGGGGAAATTTCCGAGTTTGCTGCCTGGATTAGAGGCTCTGAGTTAAAGGGGAAATTTCCGAGTTTGCTGCCAGGATTAGAGGCTCTGAGTTATGTGGGGAAATTTCCGAGGTTGCTGCCTGGATTAGAGGCTCTTAGTTAAATGAGGAAATTTCCGAGATTGCTGCCTGGATTAGAGGCTCTGAGTTATGTTTGGAAATTTCCGAGGTTGCTGCCTGGATTAGAGGCTCTGAGTTAAATGAGGAAATTTCCGAGGTTGCTGCCTGGATTAGAGGCTCTGAGTTATGTGGGGAAATTTCCAAGGTTGCTGCCTGGACTAGAGGCTCTCAGTTATGTGGGGAAATTTCCAACGTTGCTGCCTGGATTAGAGGCTCTGAGTTATGTGGGGAAATTTCCAAGGTTGCTGCCTGGATCAGAGGCTCTGAGTTCTTTGGGGAAATTTCGGTGGTTGCTGCCTGGATTCGAGGGTCTGAGTTATGGGGGGAAATTTCGGAGGTTTCTGCCTGGATTAGAGGGTCTGACTTTTAAGGGGAAATTTCCGAGTTTGCTGCCAGGATTCGAGGCTCTGAGTTATGTGGGGAAATTTCGGAGGTTGCTGCCTGGATTAGCGGTTCTGAGTTATGTGGGGAAATTTCGGAGGTTGCTGCCTGCATTTGAGGCTCTGAGTTATCATGGGAAATTTCCAAGGTTGCTGCCTGGATTAGAGGGTCTGAGTAATGTGGGGAAATTTCCGAGGTTGCTGCCTGGATTAGCGGTTCTGAGTTATGTGGGGAAATTTCGGAGGTTGATGCCTGGATTAGAGGCTCTGATTTATGTGGGGAAATTTCCGAGGTTGCTGCCTGGATTAGCGGTTCTGAGTTATGTGGGGAAATTTCGGAGTTTGCTCCCAGGATTAGAGGCTCTGAGTTATGTGGGGAAATTTCCAAGGTTGCTGCCTGGATTAGAGGCTCTGAGTTCTTTGGGGAAATTTCGGTGGTTGCTGCCTGGATTCGAGGGTCTGAGTTATGGGGGGAAATTTCGGAGGTCGCTGCCTGGATTAGAGGGTCTGAGTAATGTGGGGAAATTTCCGAGGTTGCTGTCTGGATTAGCAGTTCTGAGTTATGTGGGGAAATTTCGGAGGTTGCTGCCTGGATTAGAGGCTCTGAGTTATATGAGGAAATTTCTGGGGATACTGCCTGGATTAGAGGCTCTGAGGTGTGTGGGGAAATTTCCAAGGTTGCTGCCTGGACTAGAGGCTCTCAGTTATGTGGGGAAATTTCCGAGGTTGCTGCCTGGATTAGAGGCTTTGAATACATTGGGGAAATTTCCAACGTTGCTGCCTGGATTATAGGCTCTGAGTTATAAGGGGAAATTTCCGAGTTTGCTGCCAGGATTCGAGGCTCTGAGTTATGTGGGGAAATTTTCCGATTTTGCTGCCTGGATTAGAGGCTCTGAGTTATGTGGGGAAATCTCGGAGGTTGCTGCCTGGATTAGAGGCTCTGAGCTATAATGGGAAATTTCCGAGGTTGCTGCCTGGATTAGCGGTTCTGAGTTATGTGGGGAAATTTCGGAGGTTGATGCCTGGATTAGCGGTTCTGAGTTATGTGGGGAAATTTCGGAGGTTGATGCCTGGATTAGAGGCTCAGATTTATGTGGGGAAATTTCGGAGGTTGCTGCCTGGAGTAGCGGTTCTGAGTTATGTGGGGAAATTTCGGAGTTTGATGCCTGGAATAGAGGCTCTGATTTATGTGGGGAAATTTCCGAGGTTGCTGCCTGGATTAGCGGTTCTGAGTTATGTGGGGAAATTTCGGAGTTTGCTCCCAGGATTAGAGGCTCTGAGTTATGTGGGGAAATTTCAAAGGTTGCTGCCTGGATTAGAGGCTCTGAGTTCTTTGGGGAAATTTCGGAAGTTGCTGCCTGGATTCGAGGGTCTGAGTTATGGGGGGAAATTTCGGAGTTTGCTGCCTGGGTTAGAGGGTCTGACTTATAAGGGGAAATTTCCGAGTTTGCTGCCAGGATTAGAGGCTCTGAGTTATGTGGGGAAACTTCCGAGGTTGCTGCCTGGATTAGAGGCTCTTAGTTAAATGAGGAAATTTCCGAGATTGCTGCCTGGATTAGAGGCTCTGAGTTATGTTTGGAAATTTCCGAGGTTGCTGCCTGGATTAGCGGCTCTGAGTTAAATGAGGAAATTTCCGAGGTTGCTGCCTGGATTAGAGGCTCTGAGTTATGTGGGGAAACTTCCGAGGATGCTGCCTGGATTAGAGGCTCTGAGTTATGTGGGGAAATTTCCAAGGTTGCTGCCTGGACTAGAGGCTCTCAGTTATGTGGGGCAATTTCCAACGTTGCTGCCTGGATTAGAGGCTCTGAGTTATAAGGGGAAATTTCCGAGTTTGCTGCCAGGATTCGAGGCTCTGAGATATGTGGGGAAATTTCGGAGTTTGCTGCCTGGATTAGAGGCTCTGAGTTATGTGGGGAAATTTCCAATGTTGCTGCCTAGATTAGAGGCTCTGAGTTATGTTGGGAAATTTCGGAGGTTGCTGCCTGTATTAGAGGTTCTGAATTCTTTGGGGAAATTTCCGAAGTTGCTGCCTGGATTAGAGGGTCTGAGTTATGTGGGGAAATTTCCGAGTTTGCTGCCAGGATTCGAGGCTCTGAGTTATGTGGGGAAATTTCGGAGGTTGCTGCCTGGATTAGAGGCTCTGAGCTATTATGGGAAATTTCCGAGGTTGCTGCCTGGATTAGCGGTTCTGAGTTATGTGGGGAAATTTCGGAGGTTGCTGCCTGGATTTGAGGCTCTGAGTTATCATGGGAAATTTCCAAGTTTGCTGCCTGGATTAGAGAGTCTGTGTAATGTGGGGAAATATCCAAGGTTGCTGCCTGGATTAGTGATTCTGAGTTATGTGGGGAAATTTCGGAGGTTGATGCCTGGATTACAGGCTCTGAGTTATCATGGGAAATTTCCAAGGTTGCTGCCTGGATTAGAGGGTCTGAGTAATGTGGGGAAATTTCAAAGGTTGCTGCCTGGATTAGCGGTTCTGAGTTATGTGGGGAAATTTCGGAGGTTGATGCCTGGATTAGAGGCTCTGATTTATGTGGGGAAATTTCGGAGGTTGCTGCCTGAAGTAGCGGTTCTGAGTTATGTGGGGAAATTTCGGAGGTTGATGCCTGGATTAGAGGCTCTGATTTATGTGGGGAAATTTCCGAGGTTGCTGCCTGGTTTAGCGGTTCTGAGTTATGTGGGGAAATTTCGGAGTTTGCTCCCAGGATTAGAGGCTCTGAGTTATGTGGGGAAATTTCCAAGGTTGCTGCCTGGATTAGAGGCTCTGAGCTCTTTGGGGAAATTTCGGTGTTTGCTCCCTGGATTCGAGGGTCTGAGTTATGGGGGGAAATTTCGGAGGTTGCTGCCTGGGTTAGAGGTTCTGACTTATAAGGGGAAATTTCCGAGATTGCTGCCAGGATTAGAGGCTCTGAGTTATAAGGGGAAATTTCCGAGTTTGCTGCCTGGATTAGAGGCTCTGAGTTAAAGGGGAAATTTCCGAGTTTGCTGCCAGGATTAGAGGCTCTGAGTTATGTGGGGAAATTTCCGAGGTTGCTGCCTGGATTAGAGGCTCTTAGTTAAATGAGGAAATTTCCGAGATTGCTGCCTGGATTAGAGGCTCTGAGTTATGTTTGGAAATTTCCGAGGTTGCTGCCTGGATTAGAGGCTCTGAGTTAAATGAGGAAATTTCCGAGGTTGCTGCCTGGATTAGAGGCTCTGAGTTATGTGGGGAAATTTCCAAGGTTGCTGCCTGGACTAGAGGCTCTCAGTTATGTGGGGAAATTTCCAACGTTGCTGCCTGGATTAGAGGCTCTGAGTTATGTGGGGAAATTTCCAAGGTTGCTGCCTGGATTAGAGGCTCTGAGTTCTTTGGGGAAATTTCGGTGGTTGCTGCCTGGATTCGAGGGTCTGAGTTATGGGGGGAAATTTCGGAGGTTTCTGCCTGGATTAGAGGGTCTGACTTTTAAGGGGAAATTTCCGAGTTTGCTGCCAGGATTCGAGGCTTTGAGTTATGTGGGGAAATTTCGGAGGTTGCTGCCTGGATTAGCGGTTCTGAGTTATGTGGGGAAATTTCGGAGGTTGCTGCCTGCATTTGAGGCTCTGAGTTATCATGGGAAATTTCCAAGGTTGCTGCCTGGATTAGAGGGTCTGAGTAATGTGGGGAAATTTCCGAGGTTGCTGCCTGGATTAGCGGTTCTGAGTTATGTGGGGAAATTTCGGAGGTTGATGCCTGGATTAGAGGTTCTGAGTTATGTGGGGAAATTTCGGAGTTTGCTCCCAGGATTAGAGGCTCTGAGTTATGTGGGGAAATTCCCAAGGTTGCTGCCTGGTTTAGCGGTTCTGAGTTATGTGGGGAAATTTCGGAGGTTGATGCCTGGATTAGAGGCTCTGATTTATGTGGGGAAATTTCGGAGGTTGCTGCCTGGAGTAGCGGTTCTGAGTTATGTGGGGAAATTTCGGAGTTTGATGCCTGGAATAGAGGCTCTGATTTATGTGGGGAAATTTCCGAGGTTGCTGCCTGGATTAGCGGTTCTGAGTTATGTGGGGAAATTTCGGAGTTTGCTCCCAGGATTAGAGGCTCTGAGTTATGTGGGGAAATTTCCAAGGTTGCTGCCTGGATTAGAGGCTCTGAGTTCTTTGGGGAAATTTCGGTGGTTGCTGCCTGGATTCGAGGGTCTGAGTTATGGGGGGAAATTTCGGAGGTTGCTGCCTGGGTTAGAGGGTATGACTTATAAGGGGAAATTTCCGAGTTTGCTGCCAGGATTAGAGGCTCTGAGTTATGTGGGGAAATTTCCGAGGTTGCGGCCTGGATTAGAGGCTCTTAGTTAAATGTGGAAATTTCCGAGATTGCTGCCTGGATTAGAGGCTCTGAGTTATGTGGGGAAATTTCCGAGGTTGCTGCCTGGATTAGAGGCTCTGAGTTAAATGAGGAAATTTCCGTGGTTGCTGCCTGGATTCGAGGCTCTGATTTAAGTGGGGAAATTTCGGAAGTTGCTGCCTGGATTAGAGGGTCTGAGTAATGTGGGGAAATTTCCGAGGTTGCTGCATGGATTAGCAGTTCTGAGTTATGTGGGGAAATTTCGGAGCTTGCTGCCTCGATTAGAGTCTCTGATTGATGTGGGGAAATTTCCGAGGATGCTGCCTGGATTAGAGGCTCCGAGTTATGTGGGGAAATTTCCAAGGTTGCTGCCTAGATTAGAGGCTCTGAGTTATGTTGGGAAATTTAGGAGGTTGCTGCCTGGATTAGAGGCTCTGAGTTATGTGGGGAAATTTCCAAGGTTGCTGCCTGGATTAGAGGCTCTGAGTTCTTTGGGGAAATTTCGGTGGTTGCTGCCTGGATTCGAGGGTCTGAGTTATGGGGGGAAATTTCGGAGGTTGCTGCCTGGATTAGAGGGTCTGACTTATAAGGGGAAATTTCCGAGTTTGCTGCCAGGATTCGAGGCTCTGAGTTATGTGGGGAAATTTCGGAGGTTGCTGCCTGGATTAGCGGTTCTGAGTTATGTGGGGAAATTTCGCAGGTTGCTGACTGGATTTGAGGCTCTGAGTTATGTGGGGAAATTTCCGATGTTGCTGCCTGGATTAGCGGTTCTGAGTTATGTGGGGAAATTTCGGAGGTTGCTGCCTGGATTAGAGGCTCTGAGCTATAATGGGAAATTTCCGAGGTTGCTGCCTGGATTAGCGGTTGTGAGTTATGTGGGGAAATTTCGGAGGTTGCTGCCTCGGTTAGAGGGTCTGACTTATAAGGGGAAATTTCCGATTTTGCTGCCAGGATTAGAGGCTATGAGTTATAAAGGGAAATTTCCGAGTTTGCTGCCAGGATTAGAGGCTCTGAGTTATGTGGGGAAATTTCCGAGTTTGCTGCCAGGATTAGAGGCTCTGAGTTAAAGGGGAAATTTCCGAGTTTGCTGCCAGGAATAGAGGCTCTGAGTTATGTGGGGAAATTTCCGAGGTTGCTGCCTGGATTAGAGGCTCTTAGTTAAATGAGGAAATTTCCGAGATTGCTGCCTGGATTAGAGGCTCTGAGTTATGTTTGGAAATTTCCGAGGTTGCTGCCTGGATTAGAGGCTCTGAGCTCTTTGGGGAAATTTCGGTGTTTGCTCCCTGGATTCGAGGGTCTGAGTTATGGGGGGAAATTTCGGAGGTTGCTGCCTGGGTTAGAGGTTCTGACTTATAAGGGGAAATTTCCGAGATTGCTGCCAGGATTAGAGGCTCTGAGTTATAAGGGGAAATTTCCGAGTTTGCTGCCTGGATTAGAGGCTCTGAGTTAAAGGGGAAATTTCCGAGTTTGCTGCCAGGATTAGAGGCTCTGAGTTATGTGGGGAAATTTCCGAGGTTGCTGCCTGGATTAGAGGCTCTTAGTTAAATCAGGAAATTTCCGAGTTTGCTGCCAGGATTAGAGGCTCTGAGTTATGTGGGGAAATTTCCGAGGTTGCTGCCTGGATTAGAGGCTCTTAGTTAAATGTGGAAATTTCCGAGATTGCTGCCTGGATTAGAGGCTCTGAGTTATGTGGGGAAATTTCCGAGGTTGCTGCCTGGATTAGAGGCTCTGAGTTAAATGAGGAAATTTCCGTGGTTGCTGCCTGGATTCGAGGCTCTGATTTATGTGGGGAAATTTCGGAAGTTGCTGCCTGGATTAGAGGGTCTGAGTAATGTGGGGAAATTTCCGAGGTTGCTGCATGGATTAGCAGTTCTGAGTTATGTGGGGAAATTTCGGAGCTTGCTGCCTCGATTAGAGTCTCTGATTGATGTGGGGAAATTTCCGAGGATGCTGCCTGGATTAGAGGCTCCGAGTTATGTGGGGAAATTTCCAAGGTTGCTGCCTAGATTAGAGGCTCTGAGTTATGTTGGGAAATTTAGGAGGTTGCTGCCTGGATTAGAGGCTCTGAGTTATGTGGGGAAATTTCCAAGGTTGCTGCCTGGATTAGAGGCTCTGAGTTCTTTGGGGAAATTTCGGTGGTTGCTGCCTGGATTCGAGGGTCTGAGTTATGGGGGGAAATTTCGGAGGTTGCTGCCTGGATTAGAGGGTCTGACTTATAAGGGGAAATTTCCGAGTTTGCTGCCAGGATTCGAGGCTCTGAGTTATGTGGGGAAATTTCGGAGGTTGCTGCCTGGATTAGCGGTTCTGAGTTATGTGGGGAAATTTCGCAGGTTGCTGCCTGGATTTGAGGCTCTGAGTTATGTGGGGAAATTTCCGATGTTGCTGCCTGGATTAGCGGTTCTGAGTTATGTGGGGAAATTTCGGAGGTTGCTGCCTGGATTAGAGGCTCTGAGCTATAATGGGAAATTTCCGAGGTTGCTGCCTGGATTAGCGGTTGTGAGTTATGTGGGGAAATTTCGGAGGTTGCTGCCTCGGTTAGAGGGTCTGACTTATAAGGGGAAATTTCCGAGTTTGCTGCCAGGATTAGAGGCTATGAGTTATAAAGGGAAATTTCCGAGTTTGCTGCCAGGATTAGAGGCTCTGAGTTATGTGGGGAAATTTCCGAGTTTGCTGCCAGGATTAGAGGCTCTGAGTTAAAGGGGAAATTTCCGAGTTTGCTGCCAGGAATAGAGGCTCTGAGTTATGTGGGGAAATTTCCGAGGTTGCTGCCTGGATTAGAGGCTCTTAGTTAAATGAGGAAATTTCCGAGATTGCTGCCTGGATTAGAGGCTCTGAGTTATGTTTGGAAATTTCCGAGGTTGCTGCCTGGATTAGCGGCTCTGAGTTAAATGAGGAAATTTCCGAGGTTGCTGCCTGGATTAGAGGCTCTGAGTTATGTGGGGAAACTTCCGAGGATGCTGCCTGGATTAGAGGCTCTGAGTTATGTGGGGAAATTTCCAAGGTTGCTGCCTGGACTAGAGGCTCTCAGTTATGTGGGGCAATTTCGAACGTTGCTGCCTGGATTAGAGGCTCTGAGTTATAAGTGGAAATTTCCGAGTTTGCTGCCAGGATTCGAGGCTCTGAGATATGTGCGGAAACTTCGGAGTTTGCTGCCTGGATTAGAGGCTCTGAGTTATGTGGGGAAATTTCCAATGTTGCTGCCTAGATTAGAGGCTCTGAGTTATGTTGGGAAATTTCGGAGGTTGCTGCCTGTATTAGAGGTTCTGAATTCTTTGGGGAAATTTCCGAAGTTGCTGCCTGGATTAGAGGGTCTGAGTTATGTGGGGAAATTTCGGAGATTGCTGCCTGGATTCGAGGCTCTGATTTATGTGGGGAAATTTCGGAGGTTGCTGCCTGGATTAGAGGCTCTGAGTTCTTTGGGGAAATTTCGGTGGTTGCTGCCTGGATTCGAGGGTCTGAGTTATGGGGGGAAATTTCGGAGGTTGCTGCCTGGATTAGAGGGTCTGACTTATAAGGGGAAATGTACGAGTTTGCTGCCAGGATTCGAGGCTCTGAGTTATGTGGGGAAATTTCGGAGGTTGCTGCCTGGATTAGAGGCTCTGAGTTAAATGAGGAAATTTCCGAGGTTGCTGCCTGGATTAGAGGCTCTGAGTTATGTGGGGAAATTTCCAAGGTTGCTGCCTGGACTAGAGGCTCTCAGTTATGTGGGGAAATTTCCAACGTTGCTGCCTGGATTAGAGGCTCTGAGTTATGTGGGGAAATTTCGGAGGTTGCTGCCTGGATTTGAGGCTCTGTGTTATCATGGCAAATTTCCAAGGTTGCTGCCTGGATTAGAGGGTCTGAGTAATGTGGGGAAATTTCCGAGGTTGCTGCCTGGATTAGCGGTTCTGAGTTATGTGGGGAAATTTCGGAGATTGATGCCTGGATTAGAGGCTCTGATTTATGTGGGGAAATTTCCGAGGTTGCTGCCTGGATTAGCGGTTCTGAGTTATGTGGGGAAATTTCGGAGTTTGCTGCCAGGATTAGAGGCTCTGAGTTATGTGGGGAAATTTCCGAGGTTGCTGCCTGGATTAGAGGCTCTGAGTTAAATGAGGAAATTTCCGAGGTTGCTGCCTGGATTAGAGGCTCTGAGTTATGTGGGGAAATTTCCAAGGTTGCTGCCTGGACTAGAGGCTCTCAGTTATGTGGGGAAATTTCCAACGTTGCTGCCTGGATTAGAGGCTCTGAGTTATAAGGGGAAATTTCCGAGTTTGCTGCCAGGATTCGAGGCTCTGAGTTATGTGCGGAAATTTCGGAGTTTGCTGCCTGGATTTGAGGCTCCGAGTTATGTGGGGAAATTACCAAGGTTGCTGCCTAGATTAGAGGCTCTGAGTTATGTTGGGAAATTTCGGAGGTTGCTGCCTGGATTAGAGGCTTTGAATACTGTGGGGAAATTTCCAACGTTGCTGCCTGGATTAGTGGGTCTGAGTTATGTGGGGAAATTTCCGAGGTTGCTGCCTGGATTCAAGGCTCTGATTTATGTGGGGAAATTTCGGAGGTTGCTGCCTGGATTAGAGGGTCTGAGTAATGTGGGAAAATTTCGGAGGTTGCTGCCTGGATTAGAGGCTCTGATTGATGTGGGGAAATTTCCGAGGATGCTGCCTGGATTTGAGGCTCCGAGTTATGTGGGGAAATTACCAAGGTTGCTGCCTAGATTAGAGGCTCTGGGTTATGTTGGGAAATTTCGGAGGTTGCTGCCTGGATTAGAGGCTCTGAGTTATGTTGGGAAAGTTCGGAGGTTGCTGCCTGGATTAGAGGCTCTGAGTTATGTGGGGAAATTTCCAAGGTTGCTGCCTGGATTAGAGGCTCTGTTCTTTGGGGAAATTTCGGTGGTTGCTGCCTGGATTCGAGGGTCTGAGTTATGGGGGGAAATTTCGGAGGTTGCTGCCTGGATTAGAGGGTCTGATTTATAAGGGGAAATTTCCGAGTTTGCTGCCAGGATTCGAGGCTCTGAGTTATGTGGGGAAATTTCGGAGGTTGCTGCCTGGATTAGCCGTTCTGAGTTATGTGGGGAAATTTCGGAGGTTGCTGCCTGGATTTGAGGCTCTGAGTTATCATGGGAAATTTCCAAGGTAGCTGCCTGGATTAGAGGATCTGAGTAATGTAGGGAAATTTCCGAGGTTGCTGCCTGGATTAGCGGTTCTGAGTTATGTGGGGAAATTTCGGAGGTTGCTGCCTGGATTAGAGGGTCTGACTTATAAGGGGAAATTTCCGAGTTTGCTGCCAGGATTCGAGGCTCTGAGTTATGTGGGGAAATTTCGGAGGTTGCTGCCTGGATTAGCGGTTCTGAGTTATGTGGGGAAATTTCGGAGGTTGCTGCCTGGATTTGAGGCTCTGTGTTATCATGGCAAATTTCCAAGGTTGCTGCCTGGATTAGAGGGTCTGAGTAATGTGGGGAAATTTCCGAGGTTGCTGCCTGGATTAGCGGTTCTGAGTTATGTGGGGAAATTTCGGAGGTTGATGCCTGGATTAGAGGCTCTGATTTATGTGGGGAAATTTCCGAGGTTGCTGCCTGGATTAGCGGTTCTGAGTTATCTGGGGAAATTTCGGAGTTTGCTGCCAGGATTAGAGGCTCTGAGTTATGTGGGGAAATTTCCGAGGTTGCTGCCTGGATTAGAGGCTCTGAGTTAAATGAGGAAATTTCCGAGGTTGCTGCCTGGATTAGAGGCTCTGAGTTATGTGGGGAAATTTCCAAGGTTGCTGCCTGGACTAGAGGCTCTCAGTTATGTGGGGAAATTTCCAACGTTGCTGCCTGGATTAGAGGCTCTGAGTTATAAGGGGAAATTTCCGAGTTTGCTGCCAGGATTCGAGGCTCTGAGTTATGTGGGGAAATTACCAAGGTTGCTGCCTAGATTAGAGGCTCTGAGTTATGTTGGGAAATTTCGGAGGTTGCTGCCTGGATTAGAGGCTCTGAGTTATGTTGGGAAAGTTCGGAGGTTGCTGCCTGGATTAGAGGCTCTGAGTTATGTGGGGAAATTTCCAAGGTTGCTGCCTGGATTAGAGGCTCTGAGTTCTTTGGGGAAATTTCGGTGGTTGCTGCCTGGATTCGAGGGTCTGAGTTATGGGGGGAAATTTCGGAGGTTGCTGCCTGGATTAGAGCGTCTGATTTATAAGGGGAAATTTCCGAGTTTGCTGCCAGGATTCGAGGCTCTGAGTTATGTGGGGAAATTTCGGAGGTTGCTGCCTGGATTAGCGGATCTGAGTTATGTGGGGAAATTTCGGAGGTTGCTGCCTGGATTTGAGGCTCTGAGTTATCATGGGAAATTTCCAAGGTTGCTGCCTGGATTAGAGGGTCTGAGTAATGTAGGGAAATTTCCGAGGTTGCTGCCTGGATTAGCGGTTCTGAGTTATGTGGGGAAATTTCGGAGGTTGATGCCTGGATTAGAGGCTCTGATTTATGTGGGGAAATTTCCGATGTTGCTGCCTGGATTAGCGGTTCTGAGTTATGTGGGGAAATTTCGGAGTTTGCTCCCAGGATTAGAGGCTCTGAGTTATGTGGGGAAATTTCCAAGGTTGCTGCCTGGATTAGAGGCTCTGAGGTCTTTGGGGAAATTTCGGTGGTTGCTGCCTGGATTCGAGGGTCTGAGTTATGGGGGGAAATTTCGGAGGTTGCTGCCTGGATTAGAGGGTCTGACTTATAAGGGGAAATTTCCGAGTTTGCTGCCTGGATTCGAGGGTCTGAGTTATGGGGGGAAATTTCGGAGGTTGCTGCCTGGATTAGAGGGTCTGACTTATAAGGGGAAATTTCCGAGTTTGCTGCCAGGATTCGAGGCTCTGAGTTATGTGGGGAAATTTCGGAGGTTGCTGACTGGATTAGCGGTTCTGAGTTATGTGGGGAAATTTCGGAGGTTGCTGCCTGGATTTGAGGCTCTGTGTTATCATGGGAAATTTCCAACGTTGCTGCCTGGATTAGAGGCTCTGAGTTATAAGGGGAAATTTCCGAGTTTGCTGCCAGGATTCGAGGCTCTGAGTTATGTGGGGAAATTTTCCGATTTTGCTGCCTGGATTAGAGGCTCTGAGTTATGTGGGGAAATTTCGGAGGTTGCTGCCTGGATTAGAGGCTCTGAGTTATAATGGGAAATTTCCGAGTTTGCTGCCTGGATTAGCGGTTCTGAGTTATGTGGGGAAATTTCGGAGGTTGCTGCCTGGATTTGAGGCTCTGAGTTATCATGGGAAATTTCCAAGGTTGCTGCCTGGATTAGTGGTTCTGAGTTATGTGGGGAAATTTCGGAGGTTGATGCCTGGATTAGAGGCTCTGAGTTATGTGGGGAAATTTCCAAGGTTGCTGCCTGGATTAGAGGCTCTGAGTTCTTTGGGGAAATTTCGGTGTTTGCTGCCTGGATTCGAGGGTCTGAGTTATGGGGGGAAATTTCGGAGGTTGCTGCCTGGATTAGAGGGTCTGATTTATAAGGGGAAATTTCCGAGTTTGCTGCCAGGATTCGAGGCTCTGAGTTATGTGGGGAAATTTCGGAGGGTGCTGCCTGGATTAGCGGTTCTGAGTTATGTGGGGAAATTTCGGAGGTTGCTGCCTGGATTTGAGGCTCTGAGTTATCATGGGAAATTTCCAAGGTTGCTGCCTGGATTAGAGGGTCTGAGTAATGTAGGGAAATTTCCGAGGTTGCTGCCTGGATTAGCGGTTCTGAGTTATGTGGGGAAATTTCGGAGGTTGATGCCTGGATTAGAGGCTCTGATTTATGTGGGGAAATTTCCGATGTTGCTGCCTGGATTAGCGGTTCTGAGTTATGTGGGGAAATTTCGGAGTTTGCTCCCAGGATTAGAGGCTCTGAGTTATGTGGGGAAATTTCCAAGGTTGCTGCCTGGATTAGAGGCTCTGAGTTCTTTGGGGAAATTTCGGTGGTTGCTGCCTGGATTCGAGGGTCTGAGTTATGGGGGGAAATTTCGGAGGTTGCTGCCTGGATTAGAGGCTCTGAGTTAAATGAGGAAATTTCCGAGGTTGCTGCCTGGATTCGAGGCTCTGAGTTATGTGGGGAAATTTCGGAGGTTGCTGCCTGGATTAGAGGCTCTGAGTTAAATCAGGAAATTTCCGAGGTTGCTGCCTGGATTAGAGGCTCTGAGTTATGTGGGGAAATTTCCAAGGTTGCTGCCTGGACTAGAGGCTCTCAGTTATGTGGGGAAATTTCCAACGTTGCTGCCTGGATTAGAGGCTCTGAGTTATGTGGGGAAATTTCGGAGATTGCTGCCTGGATTTGAGGCTCTGTGTTATCATGGGAAATTTCCAAGGATGCTGCCTGGATTAGAGGGTCTGAGTAATGTGGGGAAATTTCCGAGGTTGCTGCCTGGATTAGCGGTTCTGAGTTATGTGGGGAAATTTCGGAGGTTGATGCCTGGATTAGAGGCTCTGATTTATGTGGGGAAATTTCCGAGGTTGCTGCCTGGATTAGCGGTTCTGAGTTATGTGGGGAAATTTCGGAGTTTGCTGCCAGGATTAGAGGCTCTGAGTTATGTGGGGAAATTTCCGAGGTTGCTGTCTGGATTAGAGGCTCTGAGTTAAATGAGGAAATTTCCGAGGTTGCTGCCTGGATTAGAGGCTCTGAGTTATGTGGGGAAATTTCCAAGTTTGCTGCCTGGACTAGAGGCTCTCAGGTAAGTGGGGAAATTTCCAACGTTTCTGCCTGGATTAGAGGCTCTGAGTTATAAGGGGAAATTTCCGAGTTTGCTGACAGGATTCGAGGCTCTGAGTAATGTGCGGAAATTTCGGAGTTTGCTGCCTGGATTTGAGGCTCCGAGTTATGTGGGGAAATTACCAAGGTTGCTGCCTAGATTAGAGGCTCTGAGTTATGTTGGGAAATTTCGGAGGTTGCTGCCCGGATTAGAGGCTTTGAATACTGTGGGGAAATTTCCAACGTTGCTGCCTGGATTAGAGGGTCTGAGTTATGTGGGGAAATTACCGAGGTTGCTGCCTGGATTCAAGGCTATGATTTATGTGGGGAAATTTCGGTGGTTGCTGCCTGGATTCGAGTGTCTGAGTTATGGGGGGAAATTTCGGAGGTTGCTGCCTGGATTAGAGGGTCTGATTTATAAGGGGAAATTTCCGAGTTTGCTGCCAGGATTCGAGGCTCTGAGTTATGAGGGGAAATTTCGGAGGTTGCTGCCTGGATTAGCGGTTCTGAGTTATGTGGGGAAATTTCGGAGGTTGCTGCCTGGATTTGAGGCTCTGAGTTATCACGGGAAATTTCCAAGGTTGCTGCCTGGATTAGAGGGTCTGAGTAATGTAGGGAAATTTCCGAGGTTGCTGCCTGGAGTAGCGGTTCTGAGTTATGTGGGGAAATTTCGGAGGTTGATGCCTGGATTAGAGGCTCTGATTTATGTGGGGAAATTTCCGATGTTGCTGCCTGGATTAGCGGTTCTGAGTTATGTGGGGAAATTTCGGAGGTTGCTGCCTGGATTTGAGGCTCTGTGTTATCATGGGAAATTTCCAAGGTTGCTGCCTGGATTAGAGGCTCTGATTGATGTGGGGAAATTTTCCGATTTTGCTGCCTGGATTTGAGGCTCCGAGTTATGTGGGGAAATTTCCAAGGTTGCTGCCTGGATTAGAGGCTCTGATTGATGTGGGGAAATTTTCCGATTTTGCTGCCTGGATTTGAGGCTCCGAGTTATGTGGGGAAATTTCCAAGGTTGCTGCCTGGATTAGAGGCTCTGAGTTCTTTGGGGAAATTTCGGTGGTTGCTGCCTGGATTCGAGTGTCTGAGTTATGGGGGGAAATTTCGGAGGTTGCTGCCTGGATTAGAGGGTCTGATTTATAAGGGGAAATTTCCGAGTTTGCTGCCAGGATTCGAGGCTCTGAGTTATGTGGGGAAATTTCGGAGGTTGCTGCCTGGATTAGCGGTTCTGAGTTATGTGGGGAAATTTCGGAGGTTGCTGCCTGGATTTGAGGCTCTGAGTTATCACGGGAAATTTCCAAGGTTGCTGCCTGGATTAGAGGGTCTGAGTAATGTAGGGAAATTTCCGAGGTTGCTGCCTAGATTAGCGGTTCTGAGTTATGTGGGGAAATTTCGGAGGTTGATGCCTGGATTAGAGGCTCTGATTTATGTGGGGAAATTTCCGATGTTGCTGCCTGGATTAGCGGTTCTGAGTTATGTGGGGAAATTTCGGAGTTTGCTCCCAGGATTAGAGGCTCTGAGTTATGTGGGGAAATTTCGGAGTTTGCTCCCAGGATTAGAGGCTCTGAGTTATGTGGGGAAATTTCCAAGGTTGCTGCCTGGATTAGAGGCTCTGAGGTCTTTGGGGAAATTTCGGTGGTTGCTGCCTGGATTCGAGGGTCTTAGTTATGTGGGGAAATTTCGGAGGTTGCTGCCTGGATTAGAGGGTCTGACTTATAAGGGGAAATTTCCGAGTTTGCTGCCAGGATTCGAGGCTCTGAGTTATGTGGGGAAATTTCGGAGGTTGCTGCCTGGATTAGCGGTTCTGAGTTATGTGGGGAAATTTCGGAGGTTGCTGCCTGGATTTGAGGCTCTGTGTTATCATTGGAAATTTCCAACGTTGCTGCCTGGATTAGAGGGTCTGATTTATAAGGGGAAATTTCCGAGTTTGCTGCCAGGATTCGAGGCTCTGAGTTATGAGGGGAAATTTCGGAGGTTGCTGCCTGGATTAGCGGTTCTGAGTTATGTGGGGAAATTTCGGAGGTTGCTGCCTGGATTTGAGGCTCTGAGTTATCACGGGAAATTTCCAAGGTTGCTGCCTGGATTAGAGGGTCTGAGTAATGTAGGGAAATTTCCGAGGTTGCTGCCTGGAGTAGCGGTTCTGAGTTATGTGGGGAAATTTCGGAGGTTGATGCCTGGATTAGAGGCTCTGATTTATGTGGGGAAATTTCCGATGTTGCTGCCTGGATTAGCGGTTCTGAGTTATGTGGGGAAATTTCGGAGGTTGCTGCCTGGATTTGAGGCTCTGTGTTATCATGGGAAATTTCCAAGGTTGCTGCCTGGATTAGAGGCTCTGATTGATGTGGGGAAATTTTCCGATTTTGCTGCCTGGATTTGAGGCTCCGAGTTATGTGGGGAAATTTCCAAGGTTGCTGCCTGGATTAGAGGCTCTGATTGATGTGGGGAAATTTTCCGATTTTGCTGCCTGGATTTGAGGCTCCGAGTTATGTGGGGAAATTTCCAAGGTTGCTGCCTGGATTAGAGGCTCTGAGTTCTTTGGGGAAATTTCGGTGGTTGCTGCCTGGATTCGAGTGTCTGAGTTATGGGGGGAAATTTCGGAGGTTGCTGCCTGGATTAGAGGGTCTGATTTATAAGGGGAAATTTCCGAGTTTGCTGCCAGGATTCGAGGCTCTGAGTTATGTGGGGAAATTTCGGAGGTTGCTGCCTGGATTAGCGGTTCTGAGTTATGTGGGGAAATTTCGGAGGTTGCTGCCTGGATTTGAGGCTCTGAGTTATCACGGGAAATTTCCAAGGTTGCTGCCTGGATTAGAGGGTCTGAGTAATGTAGGGAAATTTCCGAGGTTGCTGCCTGGATTAGCGGTTCTGAGTTATGTGGGGAAATTTCGGAGGTTGATGCCTGGATTAGAGGCTCTGATTTATGTGGGGAAATTTCCGATGTTGCTGCCTGGATTAGCGGTTCTGAGTTATGTGGGGAAATTTCGGAGTTTGCTCCCAGGATTAGAGGCTCTGAGTTATGTGGGGAAATTTCGGAGTTTGCTCCCAGGATTAGAGGCTCTGAGTTATGTGGGGAAATTTCCAAGGTTGCTGCCTGGATTAGAGGCTCTGAGGTCTTTGGGGAAATTTCGGTGGTTGCTGCCTGGATTCGAGGGTCTTAGTTATGTGGGGAAATTTCGGAGGTTGCTGCCTGGATTAGAGGGTCTGACTTATAAGGGGAAATTTCCGAGTTTGCTGCCAGGATTCGAGGCTCTGAGTTATGTGGGGAAATTTCGGAGGTTGCTGCCTGGATTAGCGGTTCTGAGTTATGTGGGGAAATTTCGGAGGTTGCTGCCTGGATTTGAGGCTCTGTGTTATCATTGGAAATTTCCAACGTTGCTGCCTGGATTAGAGGCTCTGAGTTATAAGGGGAAATATCCGAGTTTGCTGCCAGGATTCGAGGCTCTGAGTTATGTGGGGAAATTTTCCGATTTTGCTGCCTGGATTAGAGGCTCTGAGTTATGTGGGGAAATTTCGGAGTTTGCTCCCAGGATTAGAGGCTCTGAGTTATGTGGGGAAATTTCCAAGGTTGCTGCCTGGATTAGAGGCTCTGAGGTCTTTGGGGAAATTTCGGTGGTTGCTGCCTGGATTCGAGGGTCTGAGTTATGGGGGGAAATTTCGGAGGTTGCTGCCTGGATTAGAGGGTCTGACTTATAAGGGGAAATTTCCGAGTTTGCTGCCAGGATTCGAGGCTCTGAGTTATGTGGGGAAATTTCGGAGGTTGCTGCCTGGATTAGCGGTTCTGAGTTATGTGGGGAAATTTCGGAGGTTGCGGCCTGGATTTGAGGCTCTGTGTTATCATGGGAAATTTCCAACGTTGCTGCCTGGATTAGAGGCTCTGAGTTATAAGGGGAAATTTCCGAGTTTGCTGCCAGGATTCGAGGCTCTGAGTTATGTGGGGAAATTTTCCGATTTTGCTGCCTGGATTAGAGGCTCTGAGTTATGTGGGGAAATTTCGGAGGTTGCTGCCTGGATTAGAGGCTCTGAGTTATAATGGGAAATTTCCGAGTTTGCTGCCTGGATTAGCGGTTCTGAGTTATGTGGGGAAATTTCGGAGGTTGCTGACTGGATTAGAGGCTCTGAGTTAAATGAGGAAATTTCGGAGTTTGCTCCCAGGATTAGAGGCTCTGAGTTATGTGGGGAAATTTCCAAGGTTGCTGCCTGGATTAGAGGCTCTGAGTTCTTTGGGGAAATTTCGGTGGTTGCTGCCTGGATTCGAGGGTCTGAGTTATGGGGGGAAATTTCGGAGGTTGCTGCCTGGATTAGAGGCTCTGAGTTATGTGGGGAAATTTCGGAGTTTGCTCCCAGGATTAGAGGCTCTGAGTTATGTGGGGAAATTTCCAAGGTTGCTGCCTGGATTAGAGGCTCTGAGGTCTTTGGGGAAATTTCGGTGGTTGCTGCCTGGATTCGAGGGTCTTAGTTATGTGGGGAAATTTCGGAGGTTGCTGCCTGGATTAGAGGGTCTGACTTATAAGGGGAAATTTCCGAGTTTGCTGCCAGGATTCGAGGCTCTGAGTTATGTGGGGAAATTTCGGAGGTTGCTGCCTGGATTAGCGGTTCTGAGTTATGTGGGGAAATTTCGGAGGTTGCTGCCTGGATTTGAGGCTCCGTGTTATCATTGGAAATTTCCAACGTTGCTGCCTGGATTAGAGGCTCTGAGTTATAAGGGGAAATATCCGAGTTTGCTGCCAGGATTCGAGGCTCTGAGTTATGTGGGGAAATTTTCCGATTTTGCTGCCTGGATTAGAGGCTCTGAGTTATGTGGGGAAATTTCGGAGTTTGCTCCCAGGATTAGAGGCTCTGAGTTATGTGGGGAAATTTCCAAGGTTGCTGCCTGGATTAGAGGCTCTGAGGTCTTTGGGGAAATTTCGGTGGTTGCTGCCTGGATTCGAGGGTCTGAGTTATGGGGGGAAATTTCGGAGGTTGCTGCCTGGATTAGAGGCTCTGAGTTATGTGGGGAAATTTCGGAGGTTGCTGCCTGGATTTGAGGCTCTGAGGTCTTTGGGGAAATTTCCGAGTTTGCTGCCAGGATTCGAGGCTCTGAGTTATGTGGGGAAATTTCGGAGGTTGCTGCCTGGATTAGCGGTTCTGAGTTATGTGGGGAAATTTCGGAGGTTGCTGCCTGGATTTGAGGCTCTGTGTTATCATGGGAAATTTCCAACGTTGCTGCCTGGATTAGAGGCTCTGAGTTATAAGGGGAAATTTCCGAGTTTGCTGCCAGGATTCGAGGCTCTGAGTTATGTGGGGAAATTTTCCGATTTTGCTGCCTGGATTAGAGGCTCTGAGTTATGTGGGGAAATTTCGGAGGTTGCTGCCTGGATTAGAGGCTCTGAGTTATAATGGGAAATTTCCGAGTTTGCTGCCTGGATTAGCGGTTCTGAGTTATGTGGGGAAATTTCGGAGGTTTCTGACTGGATTAGAGGCTCTGAGTTAAATGAGGAAATTTCGGAGTTTGCTCCCAGGATTAGAGGCTCTGAGTTATGTGGGGAAATTTCCAAGGTTGCTGCCTGGATTAGAGGCTCTGAGTTCTTTGGGGAAATTTCGGTGGTTGCTGCCTGGATTCGAGGGTCTGAGTTATGGGGGGAAATTTCGGAGGTTGCTGCCTGGATTAGAGGGTCTGACTTATAAGGGGAAATGTCCGAGTTTGCTGCCAGGATTCGTGGCTCTGAGTTATGTGGGGAAATTTCGGAGGTTGCTGCCTGGATTAGAGGCTCTGAGTTAAATGAGGAAATTTCCGAGGTTGCTGCCTGGATTAGAGGCTCTGAGTTATGTGGGGAAATTTCCAAGGTTGCTGCCTGGAATAGAGGCTCTCAGTTATGTGGGGAAATTTCCAACGTTGCTGCCTGGATTAGAGGCTCTGAGTTATGTGGGGAAATTTCGGAGATTGCTGCCTGGATTTGAGGCTCTGTGTTATCATGGGAAATTTCCAAGGTTGCTGCCTGGATTAGAGGCTCTGAGTTATAAGGGGAAATTTCCGAGTTTGCTGCCTGGATTAGAGGCTCTGATTGATGTGGGGAAATTTTCCGATTTTGCTGCCTGGATTTGAGGCTCCGAGTTATGTGGGGAAATTTCCAAGGTTGCTGCCTGGATTAGAGGCTCTGAGTTCTTTGGGGAAATTTCGGTGGTTGCTGCCTGGATTCGAGTGTCTGAGTTATGGGGGGAAATTTCGGAGGTTGCTGCCTGGATTAGAGGGTCTGATTTATAAGGGGAAATTTCCGAGTTTGCTGCCAGGATTCGAGGATCTGAGTTATGTGGGGAAATTTCGGAGGTTGCTGCCTGGATTAGCGGTTCTGAGTTATGTGGGGAAATTTCGGAGGTTGCTGCCTGGATTTGAGGCTCTGAGTTATCACGGGAAATTTCCAAGGTTGCTGCTTGGATTAGAGGGTCTGAGTAATGTAGGGAAATTTCCGAGGTTGCTGCCTGGATTAGCGGTTCTGAGTTATGTGGGAAAAATTCGGAGGTTGATGCCTGGATTAGAGGCTCTGATTTATGTGGGGAAATTTCCGATGTTGCTGCCTGGATTAGCGGTTCTGAGTTATGTGGGGAAATTTCGGAGTTTGCTCCCAGGATTAGAGGCTCTGAGTTATGTGGGGAAATTTCGGAGTTTGCTCCCAGGATTAGAGGCTCTGAGTTATGTGGGGAAATTTCCAAGGTTGCTGCCTGGATTAGAGGCTCTGAGGTCTTTGGGGAAATTTCGGTGGTTGTTGCCTGGATTCGAGGGTCTGAGTTATGGGGGGAAATTTCGGAGGTTGCTGCCTGGATTAGAGGGTCTGACTTATAAGGGGAAATTTCCGAGTTTGCTGCCAGGATTCGAGGCTCTGAGTTATGTGGGGAAATTTCGGAGGTTGCTGCCTGGATTAGCGGTTCTGAGTTATGTGGGGAAATTTCGGAGGTTGCTGCCTGGATTTGAGGCTCTGTGTTATCATGGGAAATTTCCAACGTTGCTGCCTGGATTAGAGGCTCTGAGTTATAAGGGGAAATTTTCCGATTTTGCTGCCTAGATTAGAGGCTCTGAGTTATGTGGGGAAATTTCGGAGTTTGCTCCCAGGATTAGAGGCTCTGAGTTATGTGGGGAAATTTCCAAGGTTGCTGCCTGGAGTAGAGGCTCTGAGGTCTTTGGGGAAATTTCGGTGGTTGCTGCCTGGATTCGAGGGTCTGAGTTATGGGGGGAAATTTCGGAGGTTGCTGCCTGGATTAGAGGGTCTGACTTATAAGGGGAAATTTCCGAGTTTGCTGCCAGGATTCGAGGCTCTGAGTTATGTGGGGAAATTTCGGAGGTTGCTGCCTGGATTTGAGGCTCTGTGTTATCATGGGAAATTTCCAACGTTGCTGCCTGGATTAGAGGCTCTGAGTTATAAGGGGAAATTTCCGAGTTTGCTGCCAGGATTCGAGGCTCTGAGTTATGTGGGGAAACTTTCCGATTTTGCTGCCTGGATTAGAGGCTCTGAGTTATGTGGGGAAATTTCGGAGGTTGCTGCCTGGATTAGAGGCTCTGAGTTATAATGGGAAATTTCCGAGTTTGCTGCCTGGATTAGCGGTTCTGAGTTATGTGGGGAAATTTCGGAGGTTGCTGACTGGATTAGAGGCTCTGAGTTAAATGAGGAAATTTCGGAGTTTGCTCCCAGGATTAGAGGCTCTGAGTTATGTGGGGAAATTTCCAAGGTTGCTGCCTGGATTAGAGGCTCTGAGTTCTTTGGGGAATTTTCGGTGGTTGCTGCCTGGATTCGAGGGTCTGAGTTATGGGGGGAAATTTCGGAGGTTGCTGCCTGGATTAGAGGGTCTGACTTATAAGGGGAAATGTCCGAGTTTGCTGCCAGGATTCGAGGCTCTGAGTTATGTGGGGAAATTTCGGAGGTTGCTGCCTGGATTAGCGGTTCTGAGTTATGTGGGGAAATTTCGGAGGTTGCTGCCTGGATTTGAGGCTCTGTGTTATCATGGGAAATTTCCAACGTTGCTGCCTGGATTAGAGGCTCTGAGTTATAAGGGGAAATTTTCCGATTTTGCTGCCTAGATTAGAGGCTCTGAGTTATGTGGGGAAATTTCGGAGTTTGCTCCCAGGATTAGAGGCTCTGAGTTATGTGGGGAAATTTCCAAGGTTGCTGCCTGGAGTAGAGGCTCTGAGGTCTTTGGGGAAATTTCGGTGGTTGCTGCCTGGATTCGAGGGTCTGAGTTATGGGGGGAAATTTCGGAGGTTGCTGCCTGGATTAGAGGGTCTGACTTATAAGGGGAAATTTCCGAGTTTGCTGCCAGGATTCGAGGCTCTGAGTTATGTGGGGAAATTTCGGAGGTTGCTGCCTGGATTTGAGGCTCTGTGTTATCATGGGAAATTTCCAACGTTGCTGCCTGGATTAGAGGCTCTGAGTTATAAGGGGAAATTTCCGAGTTTGCTGCCAGGATTCGAGGCTCTGAGTTATGTGGGGAAACTTTCCGATTTTGCTGCCTGGATTAGAGGCTCTGAGTTATGTGGGGAAATTTCGGAGGTTGCTGCCTGGATTAGAGGCTCTGAGTTATAATGGGAAATTTCCGAGTTTGCTGCCTGGATTAGCGGTTCTGAGTTATGTGGGGAAATTTCGGAGGTTGCTGACTGGATTAGAGGCTCTGAGTTAAATGAGGAAATTTCGGAGTTTGCTCCCAGGATTAGAGGCTCTGAGTTATGTGGGGAAATTTCCAAGGTTGCTGCCTGGATTAGAGGCTCTGAGTTCTTTGGGGAAATTTCGGTGGTTGCTGCCTGGATTCGAGGGTCTGAGTTATGGGGGGAAATTTCGGAGGTTGCTGCCTGGATTAGAGGGTCTGACTTATAAGGGGAAATGTCCGAGTTTGCTGCCAGGATTCGAGGCTCTGAGTTATGTGGGGAAATTTCGGAGGTTGCTGCCTGGATTAGAGGCTCTGAGTTAAATGAGGAAATTTCCGAGGTTGCTGCCTGGATTAGAGGCTCTGAGTTATGTGGGGAAATTTCCAAGGTTGCTGCCTGGAGTAGAGGCTCTCAGTTATGTGGGGAAATTTCCAACGTTGCTGCCTGGATTAGAGGCTCTGAGTTATATGGGGAAATTTCGGAGATTGCTGCCTGGATTTGAGGCTCTGTGTTATCATGGGAAATTTCCAAGGTTGCTGCCTGGATTAGAGGGTCTGAGTAATGTGGGGAAATTTCCGAGGTTGCTGCCTGGATTAGCGGTTCTGAGTTATGTGGGGAAATTTCGGAGGTTGATGCCTGGATTAGAGGCTCTGATTTATGTGGGGAAATTTCCGAGGTTGCTGCCTGGATTAGATTCTCTGAGTTATGTGGGGAAATTTCCAAGTTTGCTGCCTGGACTAGAGGCTCTGAGTTATAAGGGGAAATTTCCGAGTTTGCTGCCAGGATTCGAGGCTCTGAGTAATGTGCGGAAATTTCGGAGTTTGCTGCCTGGATTTGAGGCTCCGAGTTATGTGGGGAAATTACCAAGGTTGCTGCCTAGATTAGAGGCTCTGAGTTATGTTGGGAAATTTCGGAGGTTGCTGCCTGGATTAGAGGCTTTGAATACTGTGGGGAAATTTCCAACGTTGCTGCCTGGATTAGAGGGTCTGAGTTATGTGGGGAAATTTCCGAGGTTGCTGCCTGGATTCAAGGCTCTGATTTATGTGGGGAAATTTCGGAGGTTGCTGCCTGGATTAGAGGGTCTGAGTAATGTGGGGAAATTTCCGAGGTTGCTGCCTGGATTAGCAGTTCTGAGTTATGTGGGGAAATTTCGGAGGTTGCTGCCTGGATTAGAGGCTCTGATTGATGTGGGGAAATTTCCGAGGATGCTGCCTGGATTTGAGGCTCCGAGTTATGTGGGGAAATTTCCAAGGTTGCTGCCTGGATTAGAGGATCTGGGTTCTTTGGGGAAATTTCGGTGGTTGCTGCCTGGATTCGAGGGTCTGAGTTATGGGGGGAAATTTCGGAGGTTGCTGCCTGGATTAGAGGGTCTGATTTATAAGGGGAAATTTCCGAGTTTGCTGCCAGGATTCGAGGCTCTGAGTTATGTGGGGAAATTTCGGAAGTTGCTGCCTGGATTAGCGGTTCTGAGTTATGTGGGGAAATTTCGGAGGTTGCTGCCTGGATTTGAGGCTCTGAGTTATCACGGGAAATTTCCAAGGTTGCTGCCTGGATTAGAGGGTCTGAGTAATGTAGGGAAATTTCCGAGGTTGCTGCCTGGATTAGCGGTTCTGAGTTATGTGGGGAAATTTCGGAGGTTGATGCCTGGATTAGAGGCTCTGATTTATGTGGGGAAATTTCCGATGTTGCTGCCTGGATTAGCGGTTCTGAGTTATGTGGGGAAATTTCGGAGTTTGCTCCCAGGATTAGAGGCTCTGAGTTATGTGGGGAAATTTCGGAGTTTGCTCCCAGGATTAGAGGCTCTGAGTTATGTGGGGAAATTTCCAAGGTTGCTGCCTGGATTAGAGGCTCTGAGGTCTTTGGGGAAATTTCGGTGGTTGCTGCCTGGATTCGAGGGTCTGAGTTATGGGGGGAAATTTCGGAGGTTGCTGCCTGGATTAGAGGGTCTGACCTATAAGGGGAAATTTCCGAGTTTGCTGCCAGGATTCGAGGCTCTGAGTTATGTGGGGAAATTTCGGAGGTTGCTGCCTGGATTAGCGGTTCTGAGTTATGTGGGGAAATTTCGGAGGTTGCTGCCTGGATTTGAGGCTCTGTGTTATCATGGGAAATTTCCAACGTTGCTGCCTGGATTAGAGGCTCTGAGTTATAAGGGGAAATTTCCGAGTTTGCTGCCAGGATTCGAGGCTCTGAGTTATGTGGGGAAATTTTCCGATTTTGCTGCCTGGATTAGAGGCTCTGAGTTATGTGGGGAAATTTCGGAGGTTGCTGCCTGGATTAGAGGCTCTGAGTTATAATGGGAAATTTCCGAGTTTGCTGCCTGGATTAGCGGTTCTGAGTTATGTGGGGAAATTTCGGAGGTTGCTGCCTGGATTTGAGGCTCCGAGTTATGTGGGGAAATTACCAAGGTTGCTGCCTAGATTAGAGGCTCTGAGTTATGTTGGGAAATTTCGGAGGTTGCTGCCTGGATTAGAGGCTTTGAATACTGTGGGGAAATTTCCAACGTTGCTGCCTGGATTAGAGGGTCTGAGTTATGTGGGGAAATTTCCGAGGTTGCTGCCTGGATTCAAGGCTCTGATTTATGTGGGGAAATTTCGGAGGTTGCTGCCTGGATTAGAGGGTCTGAGTAATGTGGGGAAATTTCCGAGGTTGCTGCCTGGATTAGCAGTTCTGAGTTATGTGGGGAAATTTCGGAGGTTGCTGCCTGGATTAGAGGCTCTGATTGATGTGGGGAAATTTCCGAGGATGCTGCCTGGATTTGAGGCTCCGAGTTATGTGGGGAAATTTCCAAGGTTGCTGCCTGGATTAGAGGATCTGGGTTCTTTGGGGAAATTTCGGTGGTTGCTGCCTGGATACGAGGGTCTGAGTTATGGGGGGAAATTTCGGAGGTTGCTGCCTGGATTAGAGGGTCTGATTTATAAGGGGAAATTTCCGAGTTTGCTGCCAGGATTCGAGGCTCTGAGTTATGTGGGGAAATTTCGGAAGTTGCTGCCTGGATTAGCGGTTCTGAGTTATGTGGGGAAATTTCGGAGGTTGCTGCCTGGATTTGAGGCTCTGAGTTATCACGGGAAATTTCCAAGGTTGCTGCCTGGATTAGAGGGTCTGAGTAATGTAGGGAAATTTCCGAGGTTGCTGCCTGGATTAGCGGTTCTGAGTTATGTGGGGAAATTTCGGAGGTTGATGCCTGGATTAGAGGCTCTGATTTATGTGGGGAAATTTCCGATGTTGCTGCCTGGATTAGCGGTTCTGAGTTATGTGGGGAAATTTCGGAGTTTGCTCCCAGGATTAGAGGCTCTGAGTTATGTGGGGAAATTTCGGAGTTTGCTCCCAGGATTAGAGGCTCTGAGTTATGTGGGGAAATTTCCAAGGTTGCTGCCTGGATTAGAGGCTCTGAGGTCTTTGGGGAAATTTCGGTGGTTGCTGCCTGGATTCGAGGGTCTGAGTTATGGGGGGAAATTTCGGAGGTTGCTGCCTGGATTAGAGGGTCTGACCTATAAGGGGAAATTTCCGAGTTTGCTGCCAGGATTCGAGGCTCTGAGTTATGTGGGGAAATTTCGGAGGTTGCTGCCTGGATTAGCGGTTCTGAGTTATGTGGGGAAATTTCGGAGGTTGCTGCCTGGATTTGAGGCTCTGTGTTATCATGGGAAATTTCCAACGTTGCTGCCTGGATTAGAGGCTCTGAGTTATAAGGGGAAATTTCCGAGTTTGCTGCCAGGATTCGAGGCTCTGAGTTATGTGGGGAAATTTTCCGATTTTGCTGCCTGGATTAGAGGCTCTGAGTTATGTGGGGAAATTTCGGAGGTTGCTGCCTGGATTAGAGGCTCTGAGTTATAATGGGAAATTTCCGAGTTTGCTGCCTGGATTAGCGGTTCTGAGTTATGTGGGGAAATTTCGGAGGTTGCTGCCTGGATTTGAGGCTCTGAGTTATCATGGGAAATTTCCAAGGTTGCTGCCTGGATTAGTGGTTCCGAGTTATGTGGGGAAATTTCGGAGGTTGATGCCTGGATTAGAGGCTCTGAGTTATGTGGGGAAATTTCCAAGGTTGCTGCCTGGATTAGAGGCTCTGAGTTCTTTGGGGAAATTTCGGTGGTTGCTGCCTGGATTCGAGGGTCTGAGTTATGGGGGGAAATTTCGGAGGTTGCTGCCTGGATTAGAGGGTCTGATTTATAAGGGGAAATTTCCGAGTTTGCTGCCAGGATTCGAGGCTCTGAGTTATGTGGGGAAATTTCGGAGGGTGCTGCCTGGATTAGCGGTTCTGAGTTATCTGGGGAAATTTCGGAGGTTGCTGCCTGGATTTGAGGCTCTGAGTTATCATGAGAAATTTCCAAGGTTGCTGCCTGGATTAGAGGGTCTGAGTAATGTAGGGAAATTTCCGAGGTTGCTGCCTGGATTAGCGGTTCTGAGTTATGTGGGGAAATTTCGGAGGTTGATGCCTGGATTAGAGGCTCTGATTTATGTGGGGAAATTTCCGAGGTTGCTGCCTGGATTAGCGGTTCTGAGTTATGTGGGGAAATTTCGGAGTTTGCTCCCAGGATTAGAGGCTCTGAGTTATGTGGGGAAATTTCCAAGGTTGCTGCCTGGATTAGAGGCTCTGTGTTCTTTGGGGAAATTTCGGTGGTTGCTGCCTGGATTCGAGGGTCTGAGTTATGTGGGGAAATTTCGGAGGTTGCTGCCTGGATTAGAGGCTCTGAGTTATGTGGGGAAATTTCCAAGGTTGCTGCCTGGACTAGAGGCTCTCAGTTATGTGGGGAAATTTCCAACGTTGCTGCCTGGATTAGAGGCTCTGAGTTATGTGGGGAAATTTCGGAGATTGCTGCCTGGATTTGAGGCTCTGTGTTATCATGGGAAATTTCCAAGGTTGCTGCCTGGATTAGAGGGTCTGAGTATTGTGGGGAAATTTCCGAGGTTGCTGCCTGGATTAGCGGTTCTGAGTTATGTGGGGAAATTTCGGAGGTTGATGCCTGGATTAGAGGCTCTGATTTATGTGGGGAAATTTCCGAGGTTGCTGCCTGGATTAGCGGTTCTGAGTTATGTGGGGAAATTTCGGAGTTTGCTGCCAGGATTAGAGGCTCTGAGTTATGTGGGGAAATTTCCGAGGTTGCTGTCTGGATTAGAGGCTCTGAGTTAAATGAGGAAATTTCCGAGGTTGCTGTCTGGATTAGAGGCTCTGAGTTATGTGGGGAAATTTCCAAGTTTGCTGCCTGGACTAGAGGCTCTCAGTTATGTGGGGAAATTTCCAACGTTGCTGCCTGGATTAGAGGCTCTGAGTTATAAGGGGAAATTTCCGAGTTTGCTGCCAGGATTCGAGGCTCTGAGTAATGTGCGGAAATTTCGGAGTTTGCTGCCTGGATTTGAGGCTCCGAGTTATGTGGGGAAATTACCAAGGTTGCTGCCTAGATTAGAGGCTCTGAGTTATGTTGGGAAATTTCGGAGGTTGCTGCCTGGATTAGAGGCTTTGAATACTGTGGGGAAATTTCCAACGTTGCTGCCTGGATTAGAGGGTCTGAGTTATGCGGGGAAATTTCCGAGGTTGCTGCCTGGATTCAAGGCTCTGATTTATGTGGGGAAATTTCGGAGATTGCTGCCTGGATTTGAGGCTCTGTGTTATCATGGGAATTTCCAAGGTTGCTGCCTGGATTAGAGGGTCTGAGTAATGTGGGGAAATTTCCGAGGTTGCTGCCTGGATTAGAGGTTCTGAGTTATGTGGGGAAATTTCGGAGGTTGATGCCTGGATTAGAGGCTCTGATTTATGTGGGGAAATTTCCGAGGTAGCTGCCTGGATTAGCGGTTCTGAGTTATGTGGGGAAATTTCGGAGTTTGCTGCCAGGATTAGAGGCTCTGAGTTATGTGGGGAAATTTCCGAGGTTGCTGTCTGGATTAGAGGCTCTGAGTTAAATGAGGAAATTTCCGAGGTTGCTGCCTGGATTAGAGGCTCTGAGTTATGTGGGGAAATTTCCAAGTTTGCTGCCTGGACTAGAGGCTCTCAGTTATGTGGGGAAATTTCCAACGTTGCTGCCTGGATTAGAGGCTCTGAGTTATAAGGGGAAATTTCCGAGTTTGCTGCCAGGATTAGAGGCTCTGAGTTATGTGGGGAAATTTCCGAGGTTGCTGTCTGGATTAGAGGCTCTGAGTTAAATGAGGAAATTTCCGAGGTTGCTGCCTGGATTAGAGGCTCTGAGTTATGTGGGGAAATTTCCAAGTTTGCTGCCTGGACTAGAGGCTCTCAGTTATGTGGGGAAATTTCCAACGTTGCTGCCTGGATTAGAGGCTCTGAGTTATAAGGGGAAATTTCCGAGTTTGCTGCCTGGATTAGAGGCTCTGAGTTATAAGGGGAAATTTCCGATTTTGCTGCCTGGATTAGAGGCTCTGAGTTATGTGGGGAAATTTCGGAGGTTGCTGCCTGGATTAGAGGCTCTGAGTTATAATGGGAAATTTCCGAGTTTGCTGCCTGGATTAGCGGTTCTGAGTTATGTGGGGAAATTTCGGAGGTTGCTGACTGGATTAGAGGCTCTGAGTTAAATGAGGAAATTTCGGAGTTTGCTCCCAGGATTAGAGGCTCTGAGTTATGTGGGGAAATTTCCAAGGTTGCTGCCTGGATTAGAGGCTCTGAGTTCTTTGGGGAAATTTCGGTGGTTGCTGCCTGGATTCGAGGGTCTGAGTTATGGGGGGAAATTTCGGAGGTTGCTGCCTGGATTAGAGGCTCTGAGTTATGTGGGGAAATTTCGGAGTTTGCTCCCAGGATTAGAGGCTCTGAGTTATGTGGGGAAATTTCCAAGGTTGCTGCCTGGATTAGAGGCTCTGAGGTCTTTGGGGAAATTTCGGTGGTTGCTGCCTGGATTCGAGGGTCTTAGTTATGTGGGGAAATTTCGGAGGTTGCTGCCTGGATTAGAGGGTCTGACTTATAAGGGGAAATTTCCGAGTTTGCTGCCAGGATTCGAGGCTCTGAGTTATGTGGGGAAATTTCGGAGGTTGCTGCCTGGATTAGCGGTTCTGAGTTATGTGGGGAAATTTCGGAGGTTGCTGCCTGGATTTGAGGCTCTGTGTTATCATTGGAAATTTCCAACGTTGCTGCCTGGATTAGAGGCTCTGAGTTATAAGGGGAAATATCCGAGTTTGCTGCCAGGATTCGAGGCTCTGAGTTATGTGGGGAAATTTTCCGATTTTGCTGCCTGGATTAGAGGCTCTGAGTTATGTGGGGAAATTTCGGAGTTTGCTCCCAGGATTAGAGGCTCTGAGTTATGTGGGGAAATTTCCAAGGTTGCTGCCTGGATTAGAGGCTCTGAGGTCTTTGGGGAAATTTCGGTGGTTGCTGCCAGGATTCGAGGCTCTGAGTTATGTGGGGAAATTTCGGAGGTTGCTGCCTGGATTAGCGGTTCTGAGTTATGTGGGGAAATTTCGGAGGTTGCTGCCTGGATTTGAGGCTCTGTGTTATCATGGGAAATTTCCAACGTTGCTGCCTGGATTAGAGGCTCTGAGTTATAAGGGGAAATTTCCGAGTTTGCTGCCAGGATTCGAGGCTCTGAGTTATGTGGGGAAATTTTCCGATTTTGCTGCCTGGATTAGAGGCTCTGAGTTATGTGGGGAAATTTCGGAGGTTGCTGCCTGGATTAGAGGCTCTGAGTTATAATGGGAAATTTCCGAGTTTGCTGCCTGGATTAGCGGTTCTGAGTTATGTGGGGAAATTTCGGAGGTTTCTGACTGGATTAGAGGCTCTGAGTTAAATGAGGAAATTTCGGAGTTTGCTCCCAGGATTAGAGGCTCTGAGTTATGTGGGGAAATTTCCAAGGTTGCTGCCTGGATTAGAGGCTCTGAGTTCTTTGGGGAAATTTCGGTGGTTGCTGCCTGGATTCGAGGGTCTGAGTTATGGGGGGAAATTTCGGAGGTTGCTGCCTGGATTAGAGGGTCTGACTTATAAGGGGAAATGTCCGAGTTTGCTGCCAGGATTCGAGGCTCTGAGTTATGTGGGGAAATTTCGGAGGTTGCTGCCTGGATTAGAGGCTCTGAGTTAAATGAGGAAATTTCCGAGGTTGCTGCCTGGATTAGAGGCTCTGAGTTATGTGGGGAAATTTCCAAGGTTGCTGCCTGGAATAGAGGCTCTCAGTTATGTGGGGAAATTTCCAACGTTGCTGCCTGGATTAGAGGCTCTGAGTTATGTGGGGAAATTTCGGAGATTGCTGCCTGGATTTGAGGCTCTGTGTTATCATGGGAAATTTCCAAGGTTGCTGCCTGGATTAGAGGCTCTGAGTTATAAGGGGAAATTTCCGAGTTTGCTGCCTGGATTAGAGGCTCTGATTGATGTGGGGAAATTTTCCGATTTTGCTGCCTGGATTTGAGGCTCCGAGTTATGTGGGGAAATTTCCAAGGTTGCTGCCTGGATTAGAGGCTCTGAGTTCTTTGGGGAAATTTCGGTGGTTGCTGCCTGGATTCGAGTGTCTGAGTTATGGGGGGAAATTTCGGAGGTTGCTGCCTGGATTAGAGGGTCTGATTTATAAGGGGAAATTTCCGAGTTTGCTGCCAGGATTCGAGGATCTGAGTTATGTGGGGAAATTTCCAAGGTTGCTGCCTGGATTAGAGGCTCTGAGGTCTTTGGGGAAATTTCGGTGGTTGCTGCCTGGATTCGAGGGTCTGAGTTATGGGGGGAAATTTCGGAGGTTGCTGCCTGGATTAGAGGGTCTGACCTATAAGGGGAAATTTCCGAGTTTGCTGCCAGGATTCGAGGCTCTGAGTTATGTGGGGAAATTTCGGAGGTTGCTGCCTGGATTAGCGGTTCTGAGTTATGTGGGGAAATTTCGGAGGTTGCTGCCTGGATTTGAGGCTCTGTGTTATCATGGGAAATTTCCAACGTTGCTGCCTGGATTAGAGGCTCTGAGTTATAAGGGGAAATTTCCGAGTTTGCTGCCAGGATTCGAGGCTCTGAGTTATGTGGGGAAATTTTCCGATTTTGCTGCCTGGATTAGAGGCTCTGAGTTATGTGGGGAAATTTCGGAGGTTGCTGCCTGGATTAGAGGCTCTGAGTTATAATGGGAAATTTCCGAGTTTGCTGCCTGGATTAGCGGTTCTGAGTTATGTGGGGAAATTTCGGAGGTTGCTGCCTGGATTTGAGGCTCTGAGTTATCATGGGAAATTTCCAAGGTTGCTGCCTGGATTAGTGGTTCCGAGTTATGTGGGGAAATTTCGGAGGTTGATGCCTGGATTAGAGGCTCTGAGTTATGTGGGGAAATTTCCAAGGTTGCTGCCTGGATTAGAGGCTCTGAGTTCTTTGGGGAAATTTCGGTGGTTGCTGCCTGGATTCGAGGGTCTGAGTTATGGGGGGAAATTTCGGAGGTTGCTGCCTGGATTAGAGGGTCTGATTTATAAGGGGAAATTTCCGAGTTTGCTGCCAGGATTCGAGGCTCTGAGTTATGTGGGGAAATTTCGGAGGGTGCTGCCTGGATTAGCGGTTCTGAGTTATCTGGGGAAATTTCGGAGGTTGCTGCCTGGATTTGAGGCTCTGAGTTATCATGAGAAATTTCCAAGGTTGCTGCCTGGATTAGAGGGTCTGAGTAATGTAGGGAAATTTCCGAGGTTGCTGCCTGGATTAGCGGTTCTGAGTTATGTGGGGAAATTTCGGAGGTTGATGCCTGGATTAGAGGCTCTGATTTATGTGGGGAAATTTCCGAGGTTGCTGCCTGGATTAGCGGTTCTGAGTTATGTGGGGAAATTTCGGAGTTTGCTCCCAGGATTAGAGGCTCTGAGTTATGTGGGGAAATTTCCAAGGTTGCTGCCTGGATTAGAGGCTCTGTGTTCTTTGGGGAAATTTCGGTGGTTGCTGCCTGGATTCGAGGGTCTGAGTTATGTGGGGAAATTTCGGAGGTTGCTGCCTGGATTAGAGGCTCTGAGTTATGTGGGGAAATTTCCAAGGTTGCTGCCTGGACTAGAGGCTCTCAGTTATGTGGGGAAATTTCCAACGTTGCTGCCTGGATTAGAGGCTCTGAGTTATGTGGGGAAATTTCGGAGATTGCTGCCTGGATTTGAGGCTCTGTGTTATCATGGGAAATTTCCAAGGTTGCTGCCTGGATTAGAGGGTCTGAGTATTGTGGGGAAATTTCCGAGGTTGCTGCCTGGATTAGCGGTTCTGAGTTATGTGGGGAAATTTCGGAGGTTGATGCCTGGATTAGAGGCTCTGATTTATGTGGGGAAATTTCCGAGGTTGCTGCCTGGATTAGCGGTTCTGAGTTATGTGGGGAAATTTCGGAGTTTGCTGCCAGGATTAGAGGCTCTGAGTTATGTGGGGAAATTTCCGAGGTTGCTGTCTGGATTAGAGGCTCTGAGTTAAATGAGGAAATTTCCGAGGTTGCTGTCTGGATTAGAGGCTCTGAGTTATGTGGGGAAATTTCCAAGTTTGCTGCCTGGACTAGAGGCTCTCAGTTATGTGGGGAAATTTCCAACGTTGCTGCCTGGATTAGAGGCTCTGAGTTATAAGGGGAAATTTCCGAGTTTGCTGCCAGGATTCGAGGCTCTGAGTAATGTGCGGAAATTTCGGAGTTTGCTGCCTGGATTTGAGGCTCCGAGTTATGTGGGGAAATTACCAAGGTTGCTGCCTAGATTAGAGGCTCTGAGTTATGTTGGGAAATTTCGGAGGTTGCTGCCTGGATTAGAGGCTTTGAATACTGTGGGGAAATTTCCAACGTTGCTGCCTGGATTAGAGGGTCTGAGTTATGCGGGGAAATTTCCGAGGTTGCTGCCTGGATTCAAGGCTCTGATTTATGTGGGGAAATTTCGGAGATTGCTGCCTGGATTTGAGGCTCTGTTGTATCATGGGAATTTCCAAGGTTGCTGCCTGGATTAGAGGGTCTGAGTAATGTGGGGAAATTTCCGAGGTTGCTGCCTGGATTAGAGGTTCTGAGTTATGTGGGGAAATTTCGGAGGTTGATGCCTGGATTAGAGGCTCTGATTTATGTGGGGAAATTTCCGAGGTTGCTGCCTGGATTAGCGGTTCTGAGTTATGTGGGGAAATTTCGGAGTTTGCTGCCAGGATTAGAGGCTCTGAGTTATGTGGGGAAATTTCCGAGGTTGCTGTCTGGATTAGAGGCTCTGAGTTAAATGAGGAAATTTCCGAGGTTGCTGCCTGGATTAGAGGCTCTGAGTTATGTGGGGAAATTTCCAAGTTTGCTGCCTGGACTAGAGGCTCTCAGTTATGTGGGGAAATTTCCAACGTTGCTGCCTGGATTAGAGGCTCTGAGTTATAAGGGGAAATTTCCGAGTTTGCTGCCAGGATTCGAGGCTCTGAGTAATGTGCGGAAATTTCGGAGTTTGCTGCCTGGATTTGAGGCTCCGAGTTATGTGGGGAAATTACCAAGGTTGCTGCCTAGATTAGAGGCTCTGAGTTATGTTGGGAAATTTCGGAGGTTGCTGCCTGGATTAGAGGCTTTGAATACTGTGGGGAAATTTCCAACGTTGCTGCCTGGATTAGAGGGTCTGAGTTATGTGGGGAAATTTCCGAGGTTGCTGCCTGGATTCAAGGCTCTGATTTATGTCGGGAAATTTCGGAGGTTGCTGCCTGGATTAGAGGGTCTGAGTAATGTGGGGAAATTTCCGAGGTTGCTGCCTGGATTAGCAGTTCTGAGTTATGTGGGGAAATTTCGGAGGTTGCTGCCTGGATTAGAGGCTCTGATTGATGTGGGGAAATTTCCGAGGATGCTGCCTGGATTTGAGGCTCCGAGTTATGTGGGGAAATTACCAAGGTTGCTGCCTAGATTAGAGGCTCTGAGTTATGTTGGGAAATTTCGGAGGTTGCTGCCTGGATTAGAGGCTCTGAGTTATGTTGGGAAAGTTCGGAGGTTGCTGCCTGGATTAGAGGCTCTGAGTTATGTGGGGAAATTTCCAAGGTTGCTGCCTGGATTAGAGGCTCTGAGTTCTTTGGGGAAATTTCGGTGGTTGCTGCCTGGATTCGAGGGTCTGAGTTATGGGGGGAAATTTCGGAGGTTGCTGCCTGGATTAGAGGGTCTGATTTATAAGGGGAAATTTCCGAGTTTGCTGCCAGGATTCGAGGCTCTGAGTTATGTGGGGAAATTTCGGAGGTTGCTGCCTGGATTAGCGGTTCTGAGTTATGTGGGGAAATTTCGGAGGTTGCTGCCTGGATTTGAGGCTCTGAGTTATCACGGGAAATTTCCAATGTTGCTGCCTGGATTAGAGGGTCTGAGTAATGTAGGGAAATTTCCGAGGTTGCTGCCTGGATTAGCGGTTCTGAGTTATGTGGGGAAATTTCGGAGGTTGATGCCTGGATTAGAGGCTCTGATTTATGTGGGGAAATTTCCGATGTTGCTGCCTGGATTAGCGGTTCTGAGTTATGTGGGGAAATTTCGGAGTTTGCTCCCAGGATTAGAGGCTCTGAGTTATGTGGGGAAATTTCCAAGGTTGCTGCCTGGATTAGAGGCTGTGAGTTCTTTGGGGAAATTTCGGTGGTTGCTGCCTGGATTCGAGGGTCTGAGTTATGGGGGGAAATTTCGGAGGTTGCTGCCTGGATTAGAGGGTCTGACTTATAAGGGGAAATTTCCGAGTTTGCTGCCAGGATTCGAGGCTCTGAGTTATGTGGGGAAATTTCGGAGGTTGCTGCCTGGATTAGCGGTTCTGAGTTATGTGGGGAAATTTCGGAGGTTGCTGCCTGGATTTGAGGCTCTGTGTTATCATGGCAAATTTCCAAGGTTGCTGCCTGGATTAGAGGGTCTGAGTTATGTGGGGAAATTACCAAGGTTGCTGCCTAGATTAGAGGCTCTGAGTTATGTTGGGAAATTTCGGAGGTTGCTGCCTGGATTAGAGGCTCTGAGTTATGTTGGGAACGTTCGGAGGTTGCTGCCTGGATTAGAGGCTCTGAGTTATGTGGGGAAATTTCCAAGGTTGCTGCCTGGATTAGAGGCTCTGAGTTCTTTGGGGAAATTTCGGTGGTTGCTGCCTGGATTCGAGGGTCTGAGTTATGGGGGGAAATTTCGGAGGTTGCTGCCTGGATTAGAGGGTCTGATTTATAAGGGGAAATTTCCGAGTTTGCTGCCAGGATTCGAGGCTCTGAGTTATGTGGGGAAATTTCGGAGGTTGCTGCCTGGATTAGCGGTTCTGAGTTATGTGGGGAAATTTCGGAGGTTGCTGCCTGGATTTGAGGCTCTGAGTTATCATGGGAAATTTCCAAGGTTGCTGCCTGGATTAGAGGGTCTGAGTAATGTAGGGAAATTTCCGAGGTTGCTGCCTGGATTAGCGGTTCTGAGTTATGTGGGGAAATTTCGGAGGTTGCTGCCTGGATTTGAGGCTCTGAGTTATCACGGGAAATTTCCAAGGTTGCTGCCTGGATTAGAGGGTCTGAGTAATGTAGGGAAATTTCCGAGGTTGCTGCCTGGATTAGCGGTTCTGAGTTATGTGGGGAAATTTCGGAGTTTGCTCCCAGGATTAGAGGCTCTGAGTTATGTGGGGAAATTTCCAAGGTTGCTGCCTGGATTAGAGGCTCTGAGTTCTTTGGGGAAATTTCGGTGGTTGCTGCCTGGATTCGAGGGTCTACGTTATGGGGGGAAATTTCGGAGGTTGCTGCCTGGATTAGAGGGTCTGACTTATAAGGGGAAATTTCCGAGTTTGCTGCCAGGATTCGAGGCTCTGAGTTATGTGGGGAAATTTCGGAGGTTGCTGCCTGGATTAGCGGTTCTGAGTTATGTGGGGAAATTTCGGAGGTTGCTGCCTGGATTTGAGGCTCTGTGTTATCATGGCAAATTTCCAAGGTTGCTGCCTGGATTAGAGGGTCTGAGTAATGTGGGGAAATTTCCGAGGTTGCTGCCTGGATTAGCGGTTCTGAGTTATGTGGGGAAATTTCGGAGGTTGATGCCTGGATTAGAGGCTCTGAGTTATGTGGGGAAATTTCCGAGGTTGCTGCCTGGATCCGAGGCTCTGAGTTAAATGAGGAAATTTCCGAGGTTGCTGCCTGGATTAGAGGCTCTGAGTTATGTGGGGAAATTTCCAAGGTTGCTGCCTGGACTAGAGGCTCTCAGTTATGTGGGGAAATTTCCAACGTTGCTGCCTGGATTAGAGGCTCTGAGTTATAAGGGGAAATTTCCGAGTTTGCTGCCAGGATTCGAGGCTCTGAGTTATGTGCGGAAATTTCGGAGTTTGCTGCCTAGATTTGAGGCTCCGAGTTATGTGGGGAAATTACCAAGGTTGCTGCCTAGATTAGAGGCTCTGAGTTATGTTGGGAAATTTCGGAGGTTGCTGCCTGGATTAGAGGCTCTGAGTTATGTTGGGAACGTTCGGAGGTTGCTGCCTGGATTAGAGGCTCTGAGTTATGTGGGGAAATTTCCAAGGTTGCTGCCTGGATTAGAGGCTCTGAGTTCTTTGGGGAAATTTCGGTGGTTGCTGCCTGGATTCGAGGGTCTGAGTTATGGGGGGAAATTTCGGAGGTTGCTGCCTGGATTAGAGGGTCTGATTTATAAGGGGAAATTTCCGAGTTGGCTGCCAGGATTCGAGGCTCTGAGTTATGTGGGGAAATTTCGGAGGTTGCTGCCTGGATTAGCGGTTCTGAGTTATGTGGGGAAATTTCGGAGGTTGCTGCCTGGATTTCAGGCTCTGAGTTATCATGGGAAATTTCCAAGGTTGCTGCCTGGATTAGAGGGTCTGAGTAATGTAGGGAAATTTCCGAGGTTGCTGCCTGGATTAGCGGTTCTGAGTTATGTGGGGAAATTTCGGAGGTTGATGCCTGGATTAGAGGCTCTGATTTATGTGGGGAATTTTCCGATGTTGCTGCCTGGATTAGCGGTTCTGAGTTATGTGGGGAAATTTCGGAGTTTGCTCCCAGGATTAGAGGCTCTGAGTTATGTGGGGAAATTTCCAAGGTTGCTGCCTGGATTAGCGGTTCTGAGTTATGTGGGGAAATTTCGGAGGTTGCTGCCTGGATTTGAGGCTCTGAGTTATCATGGGAAATTTCCAAGGTTGCTGCCTGGATTAGAGGGTCTGAGTAATGTAGGGAAATTTCCGAGGTTGCTGCCTGGATTAGCGGTTCTGAGTTATGTGGGGAAATTTCGGAGGTTGATGCCTGGATTCGAGGGTCTGTGTTATGGGGGGAAATTTCGAAGGTTGCTGCCTGGATTAGAGAGTCTGACTTATAAGGGGAAATTTCCGAGTTTGCTGCCAGGATTCGAGGCTCTGAGTTATGTGGGGAAATTTCGGAGGTTGCTGCCTGGATTAGCGGTTCTGAGTTATGTGGGGAAATTTCGGAGGTTGCTGCCTGGATTTGAGGCTCTGTGTTATCATGGCAAATTTCCAAGGTTGCTGCCTGGATTAGAGGGTCTGAGTAATGTGGGGAAATTTCCGAGGTTGCTGCCTGGATTAGCGGTTCTGAGTGATGTGGGGAAATTTCGGAGGTTGATGCCTGGATTAGAGGCTCTGAGTTATGTGGGGAAATTTCCGAGGTTGCTGCCTGGATTAGAGGCTCTGAGTTAAATGAGGAAATTTCCGAGGTTGCTGCCTGGATTAGAGGCTCTGAGTTATGTGGGGAAATTTCCAAGGTTGCTGCCTGGACGAGAGGCTCTCAGTTATGTGGGGAAATTTCCAACGTTGCTGCCTGGATTAGAGGCTCTGAGTTATAAGGGGAAATTTCCGAGTTTGCTGCCAGGATTCGAGGCTCTGAGTTATGTGCGGAAATTTCGGAGTTTGCTGCCTGGATTTGAGGCTCCGAGTTATGTGGGGAAATTACCAAGGTTGCTGCCTAGATTAGAGGCTCTGAGTTATGTTGGGAAATTTCGGAGGTTGCTGCCTGGATTAGAGGCTCTGAGTTATGTTGGGAACGTTCGGTGGTTGCTGCCTGGATTAGAGGCTCTGAGTTATGTGGGGAAATTTCCAAGGTTGCTGCCTGGATTAGAGGCTCTGAGTTCTTTGGGGAAATTTCGGTGGTTGCTGCCTGGATTCGAGGGTCTGAGTTATGGGGGGAAATTTCGGAGGTTGCTGCCTGGATTAGAGGGTCTGATTTATAAGGGGAAATTTCCGAGTTTGCTGCCAGGATTCGAGGCTCTGAGTTATGTGGGGAAATTTCGGAGGTTGCTGCCTGGATTAGCGGTTCTGAGTTATGTGGGGAAATTTCGGAGGTTGCTGCCTGGATTTGAGGCTCTGAGTTATCATGGGAAATTTCCAAGGTTGCTGTCTGGATTAGAGGGTCTGAGTAATGTAGGGAAATTTCCGAGGTTGCTGCCTGGATTAGCGGTTCTGAGTTATGTGGGGAAATTTCGGAGGTTGATGCCTGGATTAGAGGCTCTGATTTATGTGGGGAAATTTCCGATGTTGCTGCCTGGATTAGCGGTTCTGAGTTATGTGGGGAAATTTCGGAGTTTGCTCCCAGGATTAGAGGCTCTGAGTTATGTGGGGAAATTTCCAAGGTTGCTGCCTGGATTAGAGGCTCTGAGTTCTTTGGGGAAATTTCGGTGGTTGCTGCCTGGATTCGAGGGTCTCAGTTATGGGGGGAAATTTCGGAGGTTACTGCCTGGATTAGAGGGTCTGACTTATAAGGGGAAATTTCCGAGTTTGCTGCCAGGATTCGAGGCTCTGAGTTATGTGGGGAAATTTCGGAGGTTGCTGCCTGGATTAGCGGTTCTGAGTTATGTGGGGAAATTTCGGAGGTTGCTGCCTGGATTTGAGGCTCTGTGTTATCATGGGAAATTTCCAACGTTGCTGCCTGGATTAGAGGCTCTGAGTTATAAGGGGAAATTTCCGAGTTTGCTGCCAGGATTCGAGGCTCTAAGTTATGTGGGGAAATTTTCCGATTTTGCTGCCTGGATTAGAGGCTCTGAGTTATGTGGGGAAATTTCGGAGTTTGCTGCCTGGATTAGCGGTTCTGAGTTATGTGGGGAAATTTCCAAGGTTGCTGCCTGGATTAGAGGCTCTGAGGTCTTTGGGGAAATTTCGGTGGTTGCTGCCTGGATTCGAGGGTCTCAGTTATGGGGGGAAATTTCGGAGGTTACTGCCTGGATTAGAGGGTCTGACTTATAAGGGGAAATTTCCGAGTTTGCTGCCAGGATTCGAGGCTCTGAGTTATGTGGGGAAATTTCGGAGGTTGCTGCCTGGATTAGCGGCTCTGAGTTATGTGGGGAAATTTCGGAGGTTGCTGCCTGGATTTGAGGCTCTGTGTTATCATGGGAAATTTCCAACGTTGCTGCCTGGATTAGAGGCTCTGAGTTATAAGGGGAAATTTCCGAGTTTGCTGCCAGGATTCGAGGCTCTGAGTTATGTGGGGAAATTTTCCGATTTTGCTGCCTGGATTAGAGGCTCTGAGCTATAATGGGAAATTTCCGAGTTTGCTGCCTGGATTAGCGGTTCTGAGTTATGTGGGGAAATTTCGGAGGTTGCTGCCTGGATTTGAGGCTCTGAGTTATCATGGGAAATTTCCAAGTTTGCTGCCTGGATTAGTGGTTCAGAGTTATGTGGGGAAATTTCGGAGGTTGATGCCTGGATTAGAGGCTCTGAGTTATCATGGGAAATTTCCAAGGTTGCTGCCTGGATTAGAGGCTCTGAGTTATGTGGGGAAATTTCCAAGGTTGCTGCCTGGACTAGAGGCTCTCAGTTATGTGGGGAAATTTCCAACGTTGCTGCCTGGATTAGAGGCTCTGAGTTATAAGGGGAAATTTCCGAGTTTGCTGCCAGGATTCGAGGCTCTGAGTTATGTGCGGAAATTTCGGAGTTTGCTGCCTGGATTAGAGGCTCTGAGATATGTGGGGAAATTTCCAATGTTGCTGCCTAGATTAGAGGCTCTGAGTTATGTTGGGAAATTTCGGAGGTTGCTGCCTGTATTAGAGGTTCTGAATTCTTTGGGGAAATTTCCGAAGTTGCTGCCTGGATTAGCGGTTCTGAGTTATGTGGGGAAATTTCGGAGGTTGATGCCTGGATTAGAGGCTCTGATTTATGTGGGGAAATTTCCGAGGTTGCTGCCTGGATTAGCGGTTCTGAGTTATGTGGGGAAATTTCGGAGTTTGCTCCCAGGATTAGAGGCTCTGAGTTTTGTGGGGAAATTTCCAAGGTTGCTGCCTGGATTAGAGGCTCTGAGTTCTTTGGGGAAATTTCGGTGGTTGCTGCCTGGATTCGAGGGTCTGAGTTATGGGGGGAATTTTCGGAGGTTGCTGCCTGGATTAGAGGGTCTGAGTAATGTGGGGAAATTTCCGAGGTTGCTGCCTGGATTAGCAGTTCTGAGTTATGTGGGGAAATTTCGGAGGTTGCTGCCTGGATTAGAGGTTCTGAGTTATGTGGGGAAACTTCCGAGGATGCTGCCTGGATTAGAGGCTCTGAGTTATATGAGGAAATTTCTGGGGATTCTGCCTGGATTAGAGGCTCTGAGTTATGTGGGGAAATTTCCAAGGTTGCGGCCTGGACTAGAGGCTCTCAGTTATGTGGGGAAATTTCCGAGGTTGCTGCCTGGATTAGAGGCTTTGAATACTGTGGGGAAATTTCCAACGTTGCTGCCTGTATTAGAGGCTCTGAGTTATAAGGGGAAATTTCCGAGTTTGCTGCCAGGATTCGAGGCTCTGAGTTATGTGGGGAAATTTCGGAGTTTGCTGCCTGGATTAGAGGCTCTGAGTTATGTGGGGAAATTTCCAATGTTGCTGCCTAGATTAGAGGCTCTGAGTTATGCTGGGAAATTTCGGAGGTTGCTGCCTGTATTAGAGGTTCTGAATTCTTTGGGGAAATTTCCGAAGTTGCTGCCTGTATTAGAGGGTCTGAGTTATGTGGCGAAATTTCGGAGGTTGCTGCCTGGATTCAAGGCTCTGATTTATGTGGGGAAATTTCGGAGGTTGCTGCCTGGATTAGAGGGTCTGAGTAATGTGGGGAAATTTCCGAGGTTGCTGCCTGGATTAGCAGTTCTGAGTTATGTGGGGAAATTTCGGAGGTTGCTGCCTGGATTAGAGGCTCTGATTGATGTGGGGAAATTTCCGAGGATGCTGCCTGGATTTGAGGCTCCGAGTTATGTGGGGAAATTACCAAGGTTGCTGCCTAGATTAGAGGCTCTGAGTTATGTTGGGAAATTTCGGAGGTTGCTGCCTGGATTAGAGGCTCTGAGTTATGTGGGGAAATTTCCAAGGTTGCTGCCTGGACTAGAGGCTCTCAGTTATGTGGGGAAATTTCCAACGTTGCTGCCTGGATTAGAGGCTCTGAGTTATAAGGGGAAATTTCCGAGTTTGCTGCCAGGATTCGAGGCTCTGAGTTATGTGCGGAAATTTCGGAGTTTGCTGCCTGGATTAGAGGCTCTGAGTTATGTGGGGAAATTTCCAATGTTGCTGCCTAGATTAGAGGCTCTGAGTTATGTTGGGAAATTTCGGAGGTTGCTGCCTGGATTAGAGGCTTTGAATACTGTGGGGAAATTTCCAACGTTGCTGCCTGGATTAGAGGCTCTGAGTTATAAGGGGAAATTTCCGAGTTTGCTGCCAGGATTCGAGGCTCTGAGTTATGTGGGGAAATTTTCCGATTTTGCTGCCTGGATTAGAGGCTCTGAGTTATGTGGGGAAATTTCGGAGGTTGCTGCCTGGATTAGAGGCTCTGAGCTATAATGGGAAATTTCCGAGGTTGCTGCCTGGATTAGCGGTTCTGAGTTATGTGGGGAAATTTCGGAGGTTGCTGCCTGTATTTGAGGCTCTGAGTTATCATGGGAAATTTCCAAGGTTGCTGCCTGGATTAGAGAGTCTGAGTAATGTGGGGGAAATTTCCAAGGTTGCTGCCTGGATTAGTGGTTCTGAGTTATGTGGGGAAATTTCGGAGGTTGATGCCTGGATTAGAGGCTCTGATTTATGTGGGGAAATTTCCGACGTTGCTGCCTGGATTAGCGGTTCTGAGTTATGTGGGGAAATTTCGGACTTTGCTCCCAGGATTAGAGGCTCTGAGTTTTGTGCGGAAATTTCCAAGGTTGCTGCCTGGATTAGAGGCTCTGAGTTCTTTGGGGAAATTTCGGTGGTTGCTGCCTGGATTCGAGGGTCTGAGTTATGGGGGGAAATTTCGGAGGTTGCTGCTGGATTAGAGGGTCTGAGTAATGTGGGGAAATTTCCGAGGTTTTTGCCTGGATTAGCAGTTCTGAGTTATGTGGGGAAATTTCGGAGGTTGCTGCCTGGATTAGAGGTTCTGAGTTATGTGGGGAAACTTCCGAGGATGCTGCCTGGATTAGAGGCTCTGAGTTATATGAGGAAATTTCTGGGGATTCTGCCTGGATTAGAGGCTCTGAGTTATGTGGGGAAATTTCCAAGGTTGCTGCCTGGACTAGAGGCTCTCAGTTATGTGGGGAAATTTCCGAGGTTGCTGCCTGGATTTGAGGCTTTGAATACTGTGTGGAAATTTCCAACGTTGCTGCCTGGATTAGAGGCTCTGAGTTATAAGGGGAAATTTCCGAGTTTGCTGCCAGGATTCGAGGCTCTGAGTTATGTGGGGAAATTTCGGAGTTTGCTGCCTGGATTAGAGGCTCTGAGTTATGTGGGGAAATTTCCAACGTTGCTGCCTGGATTAGAGGCTCTGAGTTATGTTGGGAAATTTCGGAGGTTGCTGCCTGTATTAGAGGTTCTGAATTCTTTGGGGAAATTTCCGAAGTTGCTGCCTGGATTAGAGGGTCCGAGTTATGTGGGGAAATTTCGGAGGTTGCTGCCTGGATTAGAGGCTCTGATTTATGTGGGGAAATTTCGGAGGTTGCTGCCTGGATTAGAGGTTCTGAGTAATGTGGGGAAATTTCCGAGGTTGCTTGTCTGGACTAGAGGCTCTCAGTTATGTGGGGAAATTTCCGAAGTTGCTGCCTGGATTAGAGGCTGTGAATACTGTGGGGAAATTTCCAACGTGCTGCCTGGATTAGAGGCTCTGAGTTATGTGGGGCAATTTCCGAGTTTGCTGCCAGGATTCGAGGCTCTGAGTTATGTGGGGAAATTTCGGAGTTTGCTGCCTGGATTAGAGGCTGTGAATACTGTGGGGAAATTTCGGAGGTTGCTGCCTCGATTAGAGGCTCTAAGCTATAATGGGAAATTTCCGAGGTTGCTGCCTGGATTAGCGGTTCTGAGTTATGTGGGGAAATTTCGGAGTTTGCTGCCTGGATTTGAGGCTCTGAGTTATCATGGGAAATTTCCAAGGTTGCTGCCTGGATTAGAGGGTCTGAGTTATGTGGGGAAATTCCGAGGTTGCTGCCTGGACTAGCGGTTCTGAGTTATGTGGGGAAATTTCGGAGTTTGCTGCCTGGATGAGAGGCTCTGAGTTCTTTGGGGAAATTTCGGTGGTTGCTGCCTGGATTCGAGGGTCTGAGTTATAAGGGGAAATTTCCGTGTTTGCTGCCAGGATTAGAGGTTCTGAGTAACGTGGGGAAATTTCCGAGGTTGCTGCCTGGATTAGAGGCTCTTAGTTAAATGAGGAAATTTCCGAGGTTGTTGCCTGGATTAGAGGCTCTGAGTTATGTGGGGAAATTTCCGAGGTTGCTGCCTGGATTAGAGGCTCTGAGTTAAATGAGGAAATTTCCGAGGTTGCTGCCTGGTTTAGTGGCTTTGAGTTATGTGGGGAAACTTCCGAGGATGCTGCCTGGATTAGAGGCTCTGAGTTATGTGGGGAAATTTCCAAGATTGCTGCCTGGACTAGAGGCTCTGAGTTAAATGAGGAAATTTCCAATGTTGCTGCCTAGATTAGAGGCTCTGAGTTATGTTGGGAAATTTCGAAGGTTGCTGCCTGTATTAGAGGTTCTGAATTCTTTGGGGAAATTTCGGAGGTTGCTGCCTGGATTAGAGGGTCTGAGTAATGTGGGGAAATTTCCGAGGCTGCTGCCTGGATTCGAGGGTCTGAGTTATGTGGGGAAATTTTGGAAGTTGCTGCCTGGATTAGAGAGTCTGAGTTACGTGGGGAAATTTCGGAGGTTGCTGCCTGGATTAGAGGCTCTGATTTATGTGGGGAAATTTCGGAGTTTGCTGCCTGGATTAGAGGGTCTGAGTTATGTGGGGAAATTTCCAACGTTGCTGCCTGGATTCGAGGCTCTGAGTTATGTGGGGAAATTTCGGAGTTTGCTGCCTGGATTAGAGGCTCTGAGTTATGTGGGGAAATTTCGGAGGTTGCTGCCTGGATTAGAGGCTCTAAGCTATAATGGGAAATTTCCAACGTTGCTGCCTGGATTCGAGGCTCTGAGTTATGTGGGGAAATTTCGGAGTTTGCTGCCTGGATTAGAGGCTCTGATTTATGTGGGGAAATTTCGGAGGTTGCTGCCTGGATTAGAGGGTCCGAGTTATGTGGGGAAATTTCGGAGTTTGCTGCCTGGATTAGAGGCTCTGAGTTCTTTGGGGAAATTTCGGTTGTTGCTGCCTGGATTCAAGGGTCTGAGTTATGGGGGGAAATTTCGGAGGTTGCTGCCAGGATTAGAGGCTCTGAGTTATAAGGGGAAATTTCCGAGTTTGCTGCCAGGATTAGAGGCTCTGAGTGATGTGGGGACATTTCCGAGGTTGCTGCCTGGATTAGAGGCTCTTAGTTAAATGAGGAAATTTCCGAGGTTGCTGCCTGGATTAGAGGCTCTGAGTTAAATGAGGAAATTTCCGAGGTTGCTGCCTGGATTAGAGGCTCTGAGTTATGTGGGGAAATTTCCAAGGTTGCTGCCTGTACTAGAGGCTTTCAGTTATGTGGAGAAATTTCCGAGGTTGCTGCCTGGATTAGAGGCTATGAATACTGTGGGGAAATTTCCAACGTTGCTGCCTGGATTAGAGGCTCTGAGTCATAAGGGGAAATTTCCAAGTTTGCTGCCAGGATTCGAGGCTCTGAGTTATGTGGGGAAATTTCGGAGTTTGCTGCCTGGATTAGAGGCTCTGAGTTACGTGTGGAAATGTCCGAGGATGCTGCCTGGATTAGAGGCTCTGAAGTATGTGGGGAAATTTCCAATGTTGCTGCCTAGATTAGAGGCTCTGAGTTATGTTGGGAAATTTCGAAGGTTGCTGCCTGTATTAGAGGTTCTGAATTCTTTGGGGAAATTTCCGAAGTTGCTGCCTGGATTAGAGGGTCTGAGTTATGTGGGGAAATTTCGGAGGTTGCTGCCTGGATTAGAGGCTCTGATTTATGTGGGGAAATTTCGGAGGTTGCTGCCTGGATTAGTGGGTCTGAGTAATGTGGGGAAATTTCCGAGGATGCTACCTGGATTAGAGGCTCCGAGTTATGTTGGGAAATTTCGGAGGTTGCTGCCTGGATTAGAGGTTCTGAGTTATGTGGGGAAATTTCGGAGGTTGCTGCCTGGATTCGAGGGTCTGAGTTATGTGGGGAAATTTTGGAAGTTGCTGCCTGGATTAGAGGGTCTGAGTTATGTGGGGAAATTTCGGTGGTTGCTGCCTGGATTAGAGGCTCTGAGTTATAATTGGAAATTTTCGAGATTGCTGCCTGGATTAGAGGCTCTGAGTTATGTAGGGAAATTTCGGAGGTTGCTGCCTGGTTTAGAGGCTCTCAGTTATGTGGGGAAATTTCGGAGGTTGCTGCCTGGATTAGAGGCTCTGAGTTATGTGGGGAAATTTCCGAGGTTGTTGCCTGGATTAGAGGCTCTGAGTTATGTTGGGAAATTTCGAGGTTGCTGCCTGGATTAGAGGCTCTGAGTTATGTGGGGAAATTTCGGAGGTTGATGCCTGGATTAGAGGCTCTGATTTATGTGGGGAAATTTCGGAGGTTGCTGCCTGGATTAGAGGGTCTGAGTAATGTGGGGAAATTTCCGAGGTTGCTGTCTGGACTAGAGGCTCTCAGTTATGTTGGGAAATTTCGGAGGTTGCTGCCTGGATTAGAGGCTCTGAGTTATGTGGGGAAATTTCCGAGTTTGCTGCCAGGATTAGAGGCTCTGAGTTATGTGGGGAAATTTCCGAGTTTGCTGCCTGGATTAGAGGCTCTGAGTTAAAGGGGAAATTTCCGAGTTTGCTGCCAGGATTAGAGGCTCTGAGTTATGTGGGGAAATTTCCGAGGTTGCTGCCTGGATTAGAGGCTCTGATTTATGTGGGGAAATTTCGGAGGTTGCTGCCTGGATTAGAGGTTCTGAGTAATGTGGGGAAATTTCCGAGGTTGCTTGTCTGGACTAGAGGCTCTCAGTTATGTGGGGAAATTTCCAACGTGCTGCCTGGATTAGAGGCTCTGAGTTATGTGGGGCAATTTCCGAGTTTGCTGCCAGGATTCGAGGCTCTGAGTTATGTGGGGAAATTTCGGAGTTTGCTGCCTGGATTAGAGGCTGTGAATACTGTGGGGAAATTTCGGAGGTTGCTGCCTCGATTAGAGGCTCTAAGCTATAATGGGAAATTTCCGAGGTTGCTGCCTGGATTAGCGGTTCTGAGTTATGTGGGGAAATTTCGGAGTTTGCTGCCTGGATTTGAGGCTCTGAGTTATCATGGGAAATTTCCAAGGTTGCTGCCTGGATTAGAGGGTCTGAGTAATGTGGGGAAATTCCGAGGTTGCTGCCTGGACTAGCGGTTCTGAGTCATGTGGGGAAATTCCGAGGTTGCTGCCTGGACTAGCGGTTCTGAGTTATGTGGGGAAATTTCGGAGTTTGCTGCCTGGATGAGAGGCTCTGAGTTCTTTGGGGAAATTTCGGTGGTTGCTGCCTGGATTCGAGGGTCTGAGTTATAAGGGGAAATTTCCGTGTTTGCTGCCAGGATTAGAGGTTCTGAGTAACGTGGGGAAATTTCCGAGGTTGCTGCCTGGATTAGAGGCTCTTAGTTAAATGAGGAAATTTCCGAGGTTGTTGCCTGGATTAGAGGCTCTGAGTTATGTGGGGAAATTTCCGAGGTTGCTGCCTGGATTAGAGGCTCTGAGTTAAATGAGGAATTTTCCGAGGTTGCTGCCTGGTTTAGTGGCTTTGAGTTATGTGGGGAAACTTCCGAGGATGCTGCCTGGATTAGAGGCTCTGAGTTATGTGGGGAAATTTCCAAGATTGCTGCCTGGACTAGAGGCTCTCAGTTATGTGGGGAAATTTCCGAGGTCGCTGCCTGGATTAGAGGCTGTGAATACTGTGGGGAAATTTCCAACGTTGCTGCCTGGATTAGAGGCTCTGAGTCATAAGGGGAAATTTCCGCGTTTGCTGCCAGGATTCGAGGCTCTGAGTTATGTGTGGAAATGTCCGAGGATGCTGCCTGGATTAGAGGCTCTGAGTTATTTGGGGAAATTTCCAATGTTGCTGCCTAGATTAGAGGCTCTGAGTTATGTTGGGAAATTTCGAAGGTTGCTGCCTGTATTAGAGGTTCTGAATTCTTTGGGGAAATTTCGGAGGTTGCTGCCTGGATTAGAGGGTCTGAGTAATGTGGGGAAATTTCCGAGGCTGCTGCCTGGATTAGCAGTTCTGAGTTATGTGGGGAAATTTCGGAGGTTGATGCCTGGATTAGAGGCTCTGATTTATGTGGGGAAATTTCGGAGGTTGCTGCCTGGATTAGCGGTTCTGAGTTATGTGGGGAAATTTCGGAGGTTGATGCCTGGATTAGAGGCTCTGATTTATGTGGGGAAATTTCCGAGGTTGCTGCCTGGATTAGAGGCTCCGAGTTATTTGGGGAAATTTCCAAGGTTGCTGCCTAGATTAGAGGCTCTGAGTTATGTTGGGAAATTTCGGAGGTTGCTGCCTGGATTAGAGGTTCTGAGTTATCTGGGGAAATTTTGGAAGTTGCTGCCTGGATTAGAGAGTCTGAGTTACGTGGGGAAATTTCGGAGGTTGCTGCCTGGATTAGAGGCTCTGATTTATGTGGGGAAATTTCGGAGGTTGCTGCCTGGATTCGAGGGTCTGAGTTATGTGGGGAAATTTTGGAAGTTGCTGCCTGGATTAGAGAGTCTGAGTTACGTGGGGAAATTTCGGAGGTTGCTGCCTGGATTAGAGGCTCTGATTTATGTGGGGAAATTTCGGAGGTTGCTGCCTGGATTAGAGGGTCTGAGTTATGTGGGGAAATTTCCAACGTTGCTGCCTGGATTCGAGGCTCTGAGTTATGTGGGGAAATTTCGGAGTTTGCTGCCTGGATTAGAGACTCTGAGTTATGTGGGGAAATTTCGGAGGTTGCTGCCTGGATTAGAGGCTCTAAGCTATAATGGGAAATTTCCAACGTTGCTGCCTGGATTCGAGGCTCTGAGTTATGTGGGGAAATTTCGGAGTTTGCTGCCTGGATTAGAGGCTCTGATTTATGTGGGGAAATTTCGGAGGTTGCTGCCTGGATTAGAGGGTCTGAGTTATGTGGGGAAATTTCGGAGTTTGCTGCCTGGATTAGAGGCTCTGAGTTCTTTGGGGAAATGTCGGTGGTTGCTGCCTGGATTCAAGGGTCTGAGTTATGGGGGGAAATTTCGGAGGTTGCTGCCAGGATTAGAGGCTCTGAGTTATAAGGGGAAATCTCCGAGTTTGCTGCCAGGATTAGAGGCTCTGAGTTATGTGGGGACATTTCCGAGGTTGCTGCCTGGATTAGAGGCTCTTAGTTAAATGAGGAAATTTCCGAGGTTGCTGCCTGGATTAGAGGCTCTGAGTTAAATGAGGAAATTTCCGAGGTTGCTGCCTGGATTAGAGGCTCTGAGTTATGTGGGGAAATTTCCAAGGTTGCTGCCTGTTCTAGAGGCTTTCAGTTATGTGGAGAAATTTCCGAGGTTGCTGCCTGGATTAGAGGCTGTGAATACTGTGGGGAAATTTCCAACGTTGCTGCCTGGATTAGAGGCTCTGAGTCATAAGGGGAAATTTCCAAGTTTGCTGCCAGGATTCGAGGCTCTGAGTTATGTGGGGAAATTTCGGAGTTTGCTGCCTGGATTAGAGGCTCTGAGTTACGTGTGGAAATGTCCGAGGATGCTGCCTGGATTAGAGGCTCTGAAGTATGTGGGGAAATTTCCAATGTTGCTGCCTAGATTAGAGGCTCTGAGTTATGTTGGGAAATTTCGAAGGTTGCTGCCTGTATTAGAGGTTCTGAATTCTTTGGGGAAATTTCCGAAGTTGCTGCCTGGATTAGAGGGTCTGAGTTATGTGGGGAAATTTCGGAGGTTGCTGCCTGGATTAGAGGCTCTGATTTATGTGGGGAAATTTCGGAGGTTGCTGCCTGGATTAGAGGGTCTGAGTAATGTGGGGAAATTTCCGAGGATGCTGCCTGGATTAGAGGCTCCGAGTTATGTTGGGAAATTTCGGAGGTTGCTGCCTGGATTAGAGGTTCTGAGTTATGTGGGGAAATTTCAGAGGTTGCTGCCTGGATTCGAGGGTCTGAGTTATGTGGGGAAATTTTGGAAGTTGCTGCCTGGATTAGAGGGTCTGAGTTATGTGGGGAAATTTCGGAGGTTGCTGCCTGGATTAGAGGCTCTGAGTTATAATTGGAAATTTTCGAGATTGCTGCCTGGATTAGAGGCTCTGAGTTATGTAGGGAAATTTCGGAGGTTGCTGCCTGGTTTAGAGGCTCTCAGTTATGTGGGGAAATTTCGGAGGTTGCTGCCTGGATTAGAGGCTCTGAGTTATGTGGGGAAATTTCCGAGGTTGTTGCCTGGATTAGAGGCTCTGAGTTATGTTGGGAAATTTCGGATGTTGCTGCCTGGATTAGAGGCTCTGAGTTATGTGGGGAAATTTCAGAGGTTGCTGCCTGGTTTCGAGGGTCTGAGTTATGTGGGGAAATTTTGGAAGTTGCTGCCTGGATTAGAGGGTCTGAGTTATGTGGGGAAATTTCGGAGGTTGCTGCCTGGATTAGAGGCTCTGAGTTATAATTGGAAATTTTCGAGATTGCTGCCTGGATTAGAGGCTCTGAGTTATGTAGGGAAATTTCGGAGGTTGCTGCCTGGTTTAGAGGCTCTCAGTTATGTGGGGAAATTTCGGAGGTTGCTGCCTGGATTAGAGGCTCTGAGTTATGTGGGGAAATTTCCGAGGTTGTTGCCTGGATTAGAGGCTCTGAGTTATGTGGGGAAATTTCGGAGGTTGATGCCTGGATTAGAGGCTCTGATTTATGTGGGGAAATTTCGGAGGTTGCTGCCTGGATTAGAGGGTCTGAGTAATGTGGGGAAATTTCCGAGGTTGCTGTCTGGACTAGAGGCTCTCAGTTATGTTGGGAAATTTCGGAGGTTGCTGCCTGGATTAGAGGCTCTGAGTTATGTGGGGAAATTTCCGAGTTTGCTGCCAGGATTAGAGGCTCTGAGTTATGTGGGGAAATTTCCGAGTTTGCTGCCTGGATTAGAGGCTCTGAGTTAAAGGGGAAATTTCCGAGTTTGCTGCCAGGATTAGAGGCTCTGAGTTATGTGGGGAAATTTCCGAGTTTGCTGCCTGGATTAGAGGCTCTGAGTTAAAGGGGAAATTTCCGAGGTTGCTGCCAGGATTAGAGGCTCTGAGTTAAATGAGGAAATTTCCGAGGTTGCTGCCTGGATTAGAGGCTCTGAGTTAAATGAGGAAATTTCCGAGGTTGCTGCCTGGATTAGAGGCTCTGAGTTAAATGAGGAAATTTCGGAGTTTGCTGCCTGGATTAGAGGCTCTGAGTTATGTGGGGAAATTTCCAAGGTTGCTGCCTGGATTAGAGGCTCTTTGTTATGTAGGGAAATTTCCAAGGTTGCTGCCTGGACTAGAGGCTCTCAGTTATGTGGGGAAATTTCCAACGTTGCTGCCTGGATTAGAGGCTCTGAGTTATGTTGGGAAATTTCGGAGGTTGCTGCCTGTATTAGAGGTTCTGAATTCTTTGGGGAAATTTCCGAAGTTGCTGCCTGGATTAGAGGGTCCGAGTTATGTGGGGAAATTTCGGAGGTTGCTGCCTGGATTAGAGGCTCTGATTTATGTGGGGAAATTTCGGAGGTTGCTGCCTGGATTAGAGGTTCTGAGTAATGTGGGGAAATTTCCGAGGTTGCTTGTCTGGACTAGAGGCTCTCAGTTATGTGGGGAAATTTCCAACGTGCTGCCTGGATTAGAGGCTCTGAGTTATGTGGGGCAATTTCCGAGTTTGCTGCCAGGATTCGAGGCTCTGAGTTATGTGGGGAAATTTCGGAGTTTGCTGCCTGGATTAGAGGCTGTGAATACTGTGGGGAAATTTCGGAGGTTGCTGCCTCGATTAGAGGCTCTAAGCTATAATGGGAAATTTCCGAGGTTGCTGCCTGGATTAGCGGTTCTGAGTTATGTGGGGAAATTTCGGAGTTTGCTGCCTGGATTTGAGGCTCTGAGTTATCATGGGAAATTTCCAAGGTTGCTGCCTGGATTAGAGGGTCTGAGTAATGTGGGGAAATTCCGAGGTTGCTGCCTGGACTAGCGGTTCTGAGTCATGTGGGGAAATTCCGAGGTTGCTGCCTGGACTAGCGGTTCTGAGTTATGTGGGGAAATTTCGGAGTTTGCTGCCTGGATGAGAGGCTCTGAGTTCTTTGGGGAAATTTCGGTGGTTGCTGCCTGGATTCGAGGGTCTGAGTTATAAGGGGAAATTTCCGTGTTTGCTGCCAGGATTAGAGGTTCTGAGTAACGTGGGGAAATTTCCGAGGTTGCTGCCTGGATTAGAGGCTCTTAGTTAAATGAGGAAATTTCCGAGGTTGTTGCCTGGATTAGAGGCTCTGAGTTATGTGGGGAAATTTCCGAGGTTGCTGCCTGGATTAGAGGCTCTGAGTTAAATGAGGAATTTTCCGAGGTTGCTGCCTGGTTTAGTGGCTTTGAGTTATGTGGGGAAACTTCCGAGGATGCTGCCTGGATTAGAGGCTCTGAGTTATGTGGGGAAATTTCCAAGATTGCTGCCTGGACTAGAGGCTCTCAGTTATGTGGGGAAATTTCCGAGGTCGCTGCCTGGATTAGAGGCTGTGAATACTGTGGGGAAATTTCCAACGTTGCTGCCTGGATTAGAGGCTCTGAGTCATAAGGGGAAATTTCCGCGTTTGCTGCCAGGATTCGAGGCTCTGAGTTATGTGTGGAAATGTCCGAGGATGCTGCCTGGATTAGAGGCTCTGAGTTATTTGGGGAAATTTCCAATGTTGCTGCCTAGATTAGAGGCTCTGAGTTATGTTGGGAAATTTCGAAGGTTGCTGCCTGTATTAGAGGTTCTGAATTCTTTGGGGAAATTTCGGAGGTTGCTGCCTGGATTAGAGGGTCTGAGTAATGTGGGGAAATTTCCGAGGCTGCTGCCTGGATTAGCAGTTCTGAGTTATGTGGGGAAATTTCGGAGGTTGATGCCTGGATTAGAGGCTCTGATTTATGTGGGGAAATTTCGGAGGTTGCTGCCTGGATTAGCGGTTCTGAGTTATGTGGGGAAATTTCGGAGGTTGATGCCTGGATTAGAGGCTCTGATTTATGTGGGGAAATTTCCGAGGTTGCTGCCTGGATTAGAGGCTCCGAGTTATGTGGGGAAATTTCCAAGGTTGCTGCCTAGATTAGAGGCTCTGAGTTATGTTGGGAAATTTCGGAGGTTGCTGCCTGGATTAGAGGTTCTGAGTTATCTGGGGAAATTTTGGAAGTTGCTGCCTGGATTAAAGAGTCTGAGTTACGTGGGGAAATTTCGGAGGTTGCTGCCTGGATTAGAGGCTCTGATTTATGTGGGGAAATTTCGGAGGTTGCTGCCTGGATTCGAGGGTCTGAGTTATGTGGGGAAATTTTGGAAGTTGCTGCCTGGATTAGAGAGTCTGAGTTACGTGGGGAAATTTCGGAGGTTGCTGCCTGGATTAGAGGCTCTGATTTATGTGGGGAAATTTCGGAGGTTGCTGCCTGGATTAGAGGGTCTGAGTTATGTGGGGAAATTTCCAACGTTGCTGCCTGGATTCGAGGCTCTGAGTTATGTGGGGAAATTTCGGAGTTTGCTGCCTGGATTAGAGGCTCTGAGTTATGTGGGGAAATTTCGGAGGTTGCTGCCTGGATTAGAGGCTCTAAGCTATAATGGGAAATTTCCAACGTTGCTGCCTGGATTCGAGGCTCTGAGTTATGTGGGGAAATTTCGGAGTTTGCTGCCTGGATTAGAGGCTCTGATTTATGTGGGGAAATTTCGGAGGTTGCTGCCTGGATTAGAGGGTCTGAGTTATGTGGGGAAATTTCGGAGTTTGCTGCCTGGATTAGAGGCTCTGAGTTCTTTGGGGAAATGTCGGTGGTTGCTGCCTGGATTCAAGGGTCTGAGTTATGGGGGGAAATTTCGGAGGTTGCTGCCAGGATTAGAGGCTCTGAGTTATAAGGGGAAATCTCCGAGTTTGCTGCCAGGATTAGAGGCTCTGAGTTATGTGGGGACATTTCCGAGGTTGCTGCCTGGATTAGAGGCTCTTAGTTAAATGAGGAAATTTCCGAGGTTGCTGCCTGGATTAGAGGCTCTGAGTTAAATGAGGAAATTTCCGAGGTTGCTGCCTGGATTAGAGGCTCTGAGTTATGTGGGGAAATTTCCAAGGTTGCTGCCTGTACTAGAGGCTTTCAGTTATGTGGAGAAATTTCCGAGGTTGCTGCCTGGATTAGAGGCTGTGAATACTGTGGGGAAATTTCCAACGTTGCTGCCTGGATTAGAGGCTCTGAGTCATAAGGGGAAATTTCCAAGTTTGCTGCCAGGATTCGAGGCTCTGAGTTATGTGGGGAAATTTCGGAGTTTGCTGCCTGGATTAGAGGCTCTGAGTTACGTGTGGAAATGTCCGAGGATGCTGCCTGGATTAGAGGCTCTGAAGTATGTGGGGAAATTTCCAATGTTGCTGCCTAGATTAGAGGCTCTGAGTTATGTTGGGAAATTTCGAAGGTTGCTGCCTGTATTAGAGGTTCTGAATTCTTTGGGGAAATTTCCGAAGTTGCTGCCTGGATTAGAGGGTCTGAGTTATGTGGGGAAATTTCGGAGGTTGCTGCCTGGATTAGAGGCTCTGATTTATGTGGGGAAATTTCGGAGGTTGCTGCCTGGATTAGAGGGTCTGAGTAATGTGGGGAAATTTCCGAGGATGCTGCCTGGATTAGAGGCTCCGAGTTATGTTGGGAAATTTCGGAGGTTGCTGCCTGGATTAGAGGTTCTGAGTTATGTGGGGAAATTTCAGAGGTTGCTGCCTGGATTCGAGGGTCTGAGTTATGTGGGGAAATTTTGGAAGTTGCTGCCTGGATTAGAGGGTCTGAGTTATGTGGGGAAATTTCGGAGGTTGCTGCCTGGATTAGAGGCTCTGAGTTATAATTGGAAATTTTCGAGATTGCTGCCTGGATTAGAGGCTCTGAGTTATGTAGGGAAATTTCGGAGGTTGCTGCCTGGTTTAGAGGCTCTCAGTTATGTGGGGAAATTTCGGAGGTTGCTGCCTGGATTAGAGGCTCTGAGTTATGTGGGGAAATTTCCGAGGTTGTTGCCTGGATTAGAGGCTCTGAGTTATGTTGGGAAATTTCGGATGTTGCTGCCTGGATTAGAGGCTCTGAGTTATGTGGGGAAATTTCAGAGGTTGCTGCCTGGTTTCGAGGGTCTGAGTTATGTGGGGAAATTTTGGAAGTTGCTGCCTGGATTAGAGGGTCTGAGTTATGTGGGGAAATTTCGGAGGTTGCTGCCTGGATTAGAGGCTCTGAGTTATAATTGGAAATTTTCGAGATTGCTGCCTGGATTAGAGGCTCTGAGTTATGTAGGGAAATTTCGGAGGTTGCTGCCTGGTTTAGAGGCTCTCAGTTATGTGGGGAAATTTCGGAGGTTGCTGCCTGGATTAGAGGCTCTGAGTTATGTGGGGAAATTTCCGAGGTTGTTGCCTGGATTAGAGGCTCTGAGTTATGTTGGGAAATTTCGGATGTTGCTGCCTGGATTAGAGGCTCTGAGTTATGTGGGGAAATTTCCGAGGTTGCTGCCTGGATTAGAGGCTCTGAGTTATGTTAGAAATTTTCGGAGGTTGCTGACTGGATTAGATGGTCTGAGTTATAAGGGGAAATTTCTGAGGTTGCTGCCTGGATTAGAGGCTCTGAGTTATGTGGGCAATTTCGGAGGTTGCTGGTTGGATTAAAGGCTATGAGTAATAAGGGGAAATTTCCGAGGTTGCACCCTGGATTAGAGGGTCTGAGTTATGTGGGGAAATCTCGGAGGTTGCTGCCTGGATTAGAGGCTCTGAGTTATAAGGGGAAATTTCCAAGGTTGCATTCTGTATTAGAGGGTGTGAGTTATGTGGGGAGGTTAGCTATCTTTATCTTTATTCCCTGGAATGGGGAATGTGCAGTGACCTCAGAGAAGTTTATTAAATCATTAGGTGGACTCTCATGGTCTTTTCCCCAGGGTGACAAACCCGAGGGCATAGATACAGTACAAGGGGGGAGAGATTTACAAGAGACCTGTAAGAAGTAAATTCTTTTTTTCTTTTACACAATGGTTAGTGAATTTCTCAAGCAAAAGGCCCACAACCTTGTTCTTGGTTTTGGAGGCTTGCGTACCTCAATTACTTGAAGAGCGATGCTGGCTGGAGTCAGGAGGTTACGCTTTGGCTTTAGGTATGGTCACCCATTCCAAACAGTCAAAGGGTAGAGCCAGACTGCGAGTGGCCCACTGGTCCTCCAGGTTCGGGGGTTCAGCTCAGGGCTAACAACTCTGACTGGTCAAACAGAACTGTTACGGAAACAGCAACGAGGAATCCTTCCACATCGGAGTGCGACGGTATTCCCGAGTATCCACCCGGGACTTGCATGACTGACAGTGGTGAAAACCAAGAGGAAGCTACTGGCATGATGAAGAAATCTATGAACTCCACCAGAGATGGAGGGTCCTCATTGCTGCCCTAAAGACCAGCAACATCGTGGGCAAAAGGGAAAGAAGAGAGCGAGTTACTGGAATGAACTGCCAGAGGAAATGGTTGAGGAAGGTACAACTGCAACATTTAAGAGGCGATTGGATAGTCACGTGGAGGGTTTGAAGGGTTACGAGTTAAACACGGGCAACTGGGACTAGCAGGAAGGATGCTGCGATCAGCATGAAGCAGTGGGGCCAAACGGCCTGTTCCAGTGATGTGTTACTCTGTGCACATTAAAACATCAAAACACAGATTTGTGTCAACGACCAACACAGTCCGAGTATGTGCTGGGGGCAGCCAGCAAATCCCACCACGCTTCCGGCACAAACGTGGTATGGTTGCAGTTCAATACTCTAATCTGTACAGTACATCTTCGGAATGTGGGAGGAAACCCACGCAGTCATGGGGAGAACGTACGAACTCATTACTGACAGTGCTGGAATTGAAACCCAATCACTGGTCGTGGGTGATGTAATAGCATTAGGCTAATTGCTACACTACTGCGCCGTCCACTGATATATCACCATTGACTTAGACCTACTTGGCCAAATTTCTACCAATTCAGGCTGATTTTTTACAGTGGGGAGACCAGAAGTCTGCATATAAACAAATAATGCCCAATGTTCTCAGGCCTTACAACATCAAAGCAATCATGGTCCACCACATACTTTCCTTAAACGTTCCTGACATCATTGAAAGAGGGATCCCAGCTCCACAAACAGCACTGCAGATGAACTGAATGGGATTTCCTCTCAGCCGCTCGCATGCCCATCACGATGGTGCAGCTGATAGAGCCACTGCTTCACAATCCCAGAGACCTGGCTTTGATCGTGACCCCTGCTGTTGCCTGTGTTCTTCCTGTGCCTGGGTTTGCTTTCCCCAGCTGCTCCAGCTTTCTCTGACATTGGCTGGTGTAACTTAGCCATAGTGTGTGGGTGAGTGGTAGAACCTGGAGTTGCTGGAATGAATAGTCTACAGGGAAAGTTAGTTGCTCTGTGAACCAGGCTGAGTGGAAGGACTGAATGGCCTCCTTCTAAGTCAGAAGGAGAAATGGAAATCCTCAGTCCACCCACCCATGTCCTTCCTCTCATTACAACAGCCTTGTGTTACACGGAGCACACTGTACCGCGGTTACCCTGGAATTCTCAGGCAGAGACTCTCATTTTGTGCAGAATTACATCTACAACATTGTGTGCACTGCCAGGCAAGGAAACCAACAGGGTGGTTATGTATCTCTTGGTGCTCATTTCCATCTACGGGTGAGCAGCACAAGCAAGTCTGCCTGTTGTGGATTGTAGGCAGAAGCAGTGTCCAAGATGGACTGCATTTAGTATTTGTTTCTACTTCTTCCTAACCCAGGTGATTGTAGGAATATTTTTTTGATTGTGTGCCATGAGCAGGAAGCCTTGCCAACTGGCTCTGCATGTTAGCATTACTAAATGGAAAGTCATAGGCAGTGTGCTTACAATTTTCTGCCATGTACAGCTGTGGCAGGGCTCTGCATCATCCTGCAATTTTTGCCTTAATGCAATGTATAAGTATATATGGAACTTTGAATTAACTGTGAAAGCTCTCGAACAAAGAACACTGCAGTCTAGTACAGGCTGCTCAGTCTATGATGTGTTGTGCTGACCTTGTTATTTACTGTAAGGTCAATCTAAAATCCTTTGCTCCCACATATCCCTCCATATTTCTATCTCCCATGTGCCCATCTAAGAGACTCTTAAACATCCACATATATCTGCCTCTACTATACGGAAATTAGTGGTAGACTTCAAGGAGAAAAATGAGAGGGGTAAAGTGAATGAAGGGACACACACCACTCTCTGTGCAAAGAAATTCCCTCTAATCACCTTAAAATTATGCCCCCTGGTATCAGCCATTTCCGGCCTGGGAAAAAGTCACTGGCTTTTATCAGTTACCTGCAGCTACCCTCAAAGTTCGAAGTAAAATTGTTTTCAAAGTACACATATGTCACCATACACAACCCTGAGATTTATTTTTGTGCGGGCCATCACAGTAAGTTCAAGAAACACAATAGAATCAATGAAAGACCCACATCTGAACAAAACGGACAACAACCAATGTGCAAAAAAAAATCAGTAAACCGTACAAATACAAAAAGAAAGACAAAAATAGGAAATAATAATAATACTGAGCGACGTTATCCCCTTTGGTTCAGGAGCCTGATGGTTGAGGAGTAATAACTGTTGCTGAACCTGGTGGTGTGGGACCTGAGGCTCCTGTACCCCCATGCTGATGGTTGAGGGGTAATAACTGTTGCTGAACCTGGTGGTGTGAGTCCTGAGGCTCCTGTACCTCCTTCCTTCAGCAAGAAGAGAGTATGTCCTGGCTGGCGGGATCCTTGATAATGGACGCTGCTTTCCTGTGACAACACTCTGTGGAGATGTGCTCAATGGTGGGGAGGGTTTAACTGTGATGGATTGGACTGTATCCAATGCTTTTGTAGGTTTTTCTATTCAAGGACATTGGAGTTTCCATACCAGGCCGTGATGTAACTGGTCAATAAACTTTCCACCACACACCTATAGAAGTCTGTCAACATTTCAGATGACGTGCCAAATCTTTGCAAACTTCTAAGAAAGTTGAAGTGCTGTTGTGCTTTCTTTGAAATGGCACTTACGTGCTGGACCCAGGACAGATTCTCTGAAAAGATAACACCGAGGGATTTAAAGTTGCTGACGCTCTCCACCTCTGATCACCCAATGACAACTGGCTCATGGACCGGAGGTTTCCTCCTGCTGAGGTCAATAATCATTACCTTGGTCTTGCAGACATTGAGTGAGAGGTTATTGTTGTGGCACCACTCAGCCGATTCATCACTACCTTTGATTTGGCCAGTGACAGTGATGTTGTCAGCAAATTTAGACATGACATTGGAGCTGTGTTTAGCCTCACAGTCATAAGTATAAAGTGTGTGGAGGAGGGGGCTAAGCACACAGCCTTGTGGGGCACCTATGCTGATGGTGATTGTGGAGAAGATGCTGTTGCCAATCCAAACTGACTAGGGTTTGCGAGTGAGGAAATCGAGGATCCAGTTGCACAAGAAGTTATTGCAGTCTAGGACTTGAAGCCTATGGATTAGTTTTGAGGGGATGATAGTATTGAATGCTGAGCTGTAGTCAATGAAGAGCATCCTGATGTTTGCATCTCAGCTGTCCCAATATCCCTGCATTGAGTGAAGAACCAGCAAAATGGTAGCTGCTGTTGACCTGATGTGACAGTGGGCAAACTGGAGCGGATCCAAGTCACCTCTCAGGCAGGAGGTGATAAGTTTCATTAGCAAACTCTCAAAGCACTTCATCACAGTGGATGTAAATGCTACTGGACGATAGTCAATGAGGCAGGTTACGACGTTCTTCTTGGGCGCCGGTATAGTTGAAACCTGTTGAAGCGGATTCGTTCCTCAGACTGCTGAAACAAGAGGTTAAAGATATTGGTGAACACTCCAGCCAGGTGAGTAGCACAGGGCTTTAGTGCTCGGCCAGTACCCTGTCTCAGTTAGATGCTTTCCATGGGTTCACCCTCGGCCTCATAGACTGAAATCACAGGGTCATCGGGGGCCATGGGAGTTTTCTGATGGTGCCTCCATGTTTTGATGGTCAAAGTGAGCAGAGAAGGCATTGAGCTCCTCTGGGAGTGAAGCCTTTATTGTCACCTATGTCGACTGGCTGAGAACCTTCATCCCGATGAATGTCAACTGTTCATTTATTTCCATAGATGCTGCCTGACCTGCTGAATTCCTCCAGCATTTTGTGTGTGTGTGTGTGTTGTTCTGGATTTCCAGCATCTGCAGAATGTCTTGTAAACACAAATCCTCTCTGCCTACACAGTGTTCCAATCCTCCCATTCCCTGCACGTTTGTGTGCCTATCTCAGAGGCTCTTGAACACACCTGTTGTATTTGCTTTCACTGCCATCCCAGGGTCCATATTCCAGGTACCTACCATTCTGTGTCAAAATACTTGACCTGTACATCTGCTTTGAACTTGCTCCCTCTCATCTTGAATTCATACCTTCTGGTAGTATGCATTTCAACCCTGGGTAAAAGTACTAGCTGTTTACTCTATCTCGGCCTCTCGTCATCTGATGAAGCTCTGTCAGATTTACTACCCCCACCAGCCTCCGCCGCTCCAGAGAAAACAACTCAAAGTTTACCCACCTCCTCTCCCCCCACCTTCTATCTCTGACTCCTTATCTCTTTCCCTCCAGTCCTGCTGAAGAGTCTTAGCCTAAAATCTCAACTGTGCTCTTTTCCATAGATGCTGCGTGGCCTGCTGAGTTCCTCCAGCATTTTGTGTGTGCGTTGCTTGGAAATCCAGCACCTGCAGATTTTCTCTTGTTTGTGATTTACTACATGAAACTGCGTCAGTTCACCAGCCTGGCCCTACTTCCCATTACACCGCTATTGAATAAAGTTCCACTGCCTCTTGAACTCCGACTGATCCCCAAATCTACAGCGTTCGTTAGGAGAAGCGGCTTTTGTGTGGGAAAAGTGATGCTGATTTCCGTCCTAATCTGTTGTCCCCCTCATGTTCCGAAGCTCTTTGCTCCACCTTTGAGCACATTTTCACCTCATGTTCTCATTAATGAGACGAAGTGCCTCTATCATGCTAATGGTTCCTTGGCCATTGCAGCGCCACTCCCTTGCACTAACCCCGTATCTCCATAGTCCTCGTGTTGACAATACCAAGGTCTCACTGGCCTCTGGTAATAAAAACTTCTTCTCACCTCTGTCTCAAATGGCCAGTCTCCACTTTGAACATGCAGTCCTTTAGTTTAGTCACCTCAGCCAGCGGAATACCATGTGTGCATCTACTCCAGCAAGCCCCATAAGAATTTTGAGTGTTCTAAATGCAACCATCTCTAGTTCTTCCAAACTTCAGGGAACAGAGGTATAGTCTGCTTATTGAATCCCTGCCCCCACTGCCCATTCCCCTCACCCAATCCCTCCATCCCTCATCAATCCCGGGAATCAGCCTGATCAACTTCTATTAGACCCACTTGAAGATACAAGCAGATCATCTCTGATTTCATTGAACAGCAGGACTCAAGGGACCGAGTGTCCTACCCTTTCACCTAATTCATGGGTCCTGTGTGTCTTCCATGGCGTGTGTCTCTTTCCTCAGGTAGGGAGATCAGGCATGAACAGAATATTCCACTTGGGCCCTGTATAATTCCGTCTTCTCTCTTGTACTCAAATGCTCATGTGGAAAAGCCAACAGACCATCCACTTTGCTGTACCTTCACATTAACTTACAATAAATTGTAAACAAGGACCCTCCCGAACACTATCTCTTTCTCATCTTTCACCAATTAAATAGACTATTTATCTGTTTACCATACAATGAGGAATATTCCTATATTGTATTTCACCTTCTCTGTTCATTTGACACATCTAGCTCCCCTTGAAACCCCACAGCATATTATTGGACTTGGTCCATTCTCCTCCTCATTCAAGTCATCATCTGGGCACGCAGCACCGAAACCTGTGTTGGTGCTAGTCGCAACATTGAATATAATCTCTTGTTTTTACTTCTGTTCTCTGCCTGTTTATTAAATCTCAATCCAGACTGTGGAGAATTGTGGCCACAGCTCAGAACATCATAGAAACCAGCCTCCCTGCCTCCACCCCCATGGACTCTGTCTACACTTCTCATTGCCTCAGTAAAACAGCCAACACCCCACTCACCCTGGATATTTTCCTTCTCCTTCTCTTCCATCTGCCAGAAGCGTCAGTACCTCCAGTTGAACTCTGTCTTTTTGTGTATTTTCCCCCTCGCTGTCAGTCTGTGGTTTTGTGTCACCATGTGCTCCTATCTCCTGTCTCCTGTCCCGGCTCCTGCTCTACTCCGGCCCCTGTATCACTGAGTACTCCATCTCTCATCTGCTTCTATAAGGATAGCTTATACCCCTCTGTTTAAAATACTATCGAACAGTCCCCTAGTATAACTCGTTGGACTCTTTGATCTACCTCATTATCCCTTTGCACCTCTGTCTGCCTGCTCTTTACTTTCTCTGTAACTGTAACTCTTTAGTCTGATCTCCCTTGTACTACCCGTGATGAAATGATCTGTATGGATGGCATGGTTTTTCATTGTACTTGTGACCTTTATAAACCAATTTAGTTTGCCCCAATCAAATGGGATGTAACCATTGTATGCTGCCTCTTCTAACAGAGTCTATCTAATCAAATACTATGGATCTCAGCACTGGTACTGTATGACACCTTATCTTCCTCTCTCTGATCTTCCCAGCAAGCTTGTAGGTTGAGATGGCTACTGAGATAGCCAGTCTGAAGAGGTGGGAAGGAGGGATGAGGATGAGCCGGTAAGGTGATAAAAGTGACAAATTGGGCCAGGTGGATACAGCAGCTGGAATATGCTCGCTGGAGTCACAAAGCACTGTAGAGGCCGGAATCTGATAAGGAAGGTGTAAGCGAACACGTGGAGGGAGGGATGACAGGCAGATGAACCCAGATGGCAGAGGGGACAGGATTAAGAATCTACTGGTTTCCAAGTTAATCAGGGAAGACCAGAAAGAAGAAAATGGAAGGAGGGAATTACAATTACCCAAGTTACCATAACAGCACAAGAAAAGAATGATAAAACTGAGAGATTAGGGCCAGAATCTATCTGGTTGGGACTTGGGGACAATTTACCCGCCGTATAAAATTGACCGTTGGCACCAATTTCAAATTAAGAGCCTGAGAGGTTAAAATGGCAGGTTTTATGCCATCTAATGAATACTAAGAGATGAAGTCCAAAGAGAAACGAGGCAACAGGATTCCTGATGGAACAGGAAAGGTACAAATAAAAGTGAAAACCTGGGAAAGGGTTAATTTCAATCATTTGTAAATGGATCTGCCCTTATGTCAGTGAACCAAAGATTAACCTGTAAAATGGCAAAATGGCAATCAGATTTTTAAGGAAGGGAGGGGCGGTGTACAAAGCAGTTTCTCCCCCCACAGGAAGAAAGAGAAAGGGGATTACAAGGAGGGACTGAATGATGAAAATGAAACTGAAAGGAAGCTCGTGATGGATGTTGTAATTCAGTAACAAACCCAAGGCTAAATATAGCAGGTGCAGAAAGGAAAGAAGAGGTGCAGAGCGAAGGATTAGCAGCTCACACGAAAAGCAACCCAAACATTTTTTTTATCATTGATAAAGGGGGAGTTAAAGAGTTGGTAAGGAAGCAGCTTTATGAAGCCAGAGGCAGCTATTCTAAATGACTGATTTCACAGAGGAAGAGGTTGCTGTCAATATCACAGTAAATGAGCAGGTCATGGAGAAACTGGATTGGACACAAGTAAATATGGAACAGGCAGCTAAAATGCTGTGCTGGTTTAAGGCAGCAGGGAATGCAGTGGATGCATCTTTGGTTGCCGTAATTGAAAGCCCCCAGATACTTTGGTCACACCCTAGATATGGGATTAGTGCCAGAGGACTTTGGGATTGCAAAATGCTGCATTCCAGCAAATAATTCTGGTTGGTAAGATTAATACTGCAAGCCTGTAAACTGGGAGCATGTTAATTGGCACTTGGAAAAATGTAGGCAAATAAAAGCAAGTATGTGTTTGTTACAAAAAAGGTCATGACAGACTAAATTATTGAGATCTTTGTTGTAATAGTGGAGGGTGTTGTTGAGACTAATGCAGTTGATATGGCCTTTCACACTGTTTAATAGAAAGCACCATATAATATACTTGTTAGCGACAATACAGCCATCAAAAAAGTGAAGGGTCATAAAGAAAAGTGGGAAAGAGGGAAATATCATGAAATCTAGCCTCCATGAACTTAAAAAATACATTTCCTGTACTAACCCAGTAGCAATTAGCGATAATATTTTTGTATTAGAGTCATAGGGCATGGAAAAGGCCATTTGTCCCATCACATCCACACCAACCCAGTAGGCACCCATCTGTATTAATCCCATCTCCCATCCCTTGACCCATAATCTCCCATGCAAAGATGATACGGCTGCTAACCTGAACACTTCTTAAATCCAGGCAGTGCCTCTGCCTCACTACTCTGTGGGTGAAAAGGTTCCTCTTCATATCCCTTCTAAATCTCTTACCCCTTTCCTTAAAGCTACTTTCTTCAATTCCAGCTTTATCTCCCTCTGATGTTTGGAATAATTTCCTGCCGTCTGCTCCCTCGATACCACTCATAATTTTATATACTTCAGCCATGCCTCCTAATAACCTCCCTTGGCTCCAAATAAAACACACCCAGCCTCCCCAGTCTCCTTTCATACTGAAACGCTCTATCCTAGGCATTGTCTTCACCTTCTCCAGTGGTGTATCACCTTTCCAATGCTGTGGTGACCAGAACTCCAGATGATGTCTGACCAAGGAGTTATAAAGTTGAAACATAACCTCCCAGCTCTTTTATTCAGTGCCCTGAATAATGAAGGCCAACGTTCCAAATACCTTCTTGACCATGTTATCTGCCTGTGCAATATCTTCAAGGCTCTTTGAACTTGTACTACAAGATCCCTTTATTCATATATATGCTCTCTGTCCCTACACTCTTTCAATTCCTCCTACTTCCTACAAATCAAAGATACACCCATGGGGACTTGCATGGACCATAGCAATACTTGTAGTAAAACCATAAACCATAAGATATAGGAGCAGAATTATATCATTTGGCCCATCCAGTCTGCTTCACCACTTCATCATGGCTGATCGAATGTTCCTCTCAGACCCAGTTTCCTGCCTTTTCCTCATATCCCCTCATGCCCTTACTAAACAAGAATCTATCAATCTCTGCTTTAAATACACATAAAGGTGTCCTCCACAAATGCCTGTGGCAAAGAATTCCACAGACTCATCTCTCTGGCTGAAGAAATTCCTCCTCATCTCTGTTATAAAAGGATGCCCCTCTAGTCTGAGGCTCTCCCACCATAGGAAACACCCTCTCCACATCCACTCTATCAAGCCCTTTCACCATTCGACAGGTTTCAATGAGGTCACCCTTCATTCTTCTGATTTTGAGTGAATACAGGCCCAGGGCCATCAAACGCTCTTCAGTTGACAAGCCATTCAATCCTGGAATCATTTTCATCAACATCCTTTGGTCTCCCCTCCCCAGTTTCAGCATTTCTAAGACAAGAGGCCCAAAACTACTCACAGTACTCCGAGTGAGGCCTTTCCACCGTTCCACCATCCCACTATCTAGACTCGATAGCCTCTCCCACCTGGCTCCATCTAGCCGTCACCTCTCCCTTATCTGTCCCCACCTGGCTCTACTAACCCCTCATCCCCCATCTTACTTTCTTCCATAGCAGCCCAGCCTCACCACTTGTCTCTCACTTCAAAGCTGAAAGTAAAATATATTATCAGAGTACATACAACCCTGAGATTCTCTTTCTGCAGGCATACTTAGTAAATCTACAGAACAGTAATTGTAAACAAGATTGATGAACAACAAACTGTGTAAATGCAAATATAAATAAGTAGCAATAAATAATGAGAATGAAATAACAAAATAAAAAGTCTTTGAAGTGAGACCATTGGTTGTGGGAACACCAGAAATAGAATAAGTATAGTTATCCCCTTTTGCTCAAGAGCCTGATGGTCGAGAGGTAGTAATTGTTTTTGAACCTGGTGGTGTGATTCCTGAGGCTCTTGTCCCTACTTAATGCCAGCAGCGAGGAAAGGGCATGGCCTGGATGGTGAGGATCTTTGATGATGGATGCTGCTTTCCTATGGCAAAGTTTCATGTAGACGTGCTCAATGGTTGGAGGGATTTATCCGTGATGTACCGGGCCGAATCCACTACCTTTTGTAGGATCTTCTGCTCAAAGGTATTGGCGTTCCCGTACCAGGCCACGATGCAGCCAGTCAGCTCACTTTACACCACACATCTTACCTTTGCCAAGGTTTTCAATGACATGTCAAATCACCACAGACTCCTGAGGAAGTAGAGGCACTGTCGAGCTTTCTTCATAATAACGTTTATATGACGCATCCAGGACAGGTCCTCTGAGATAGTGACACCTAGGATTTTAAAGCTACTGACCCTCTCCACCTCAGATCCTCTGGTGATTACTGGCTCATGGACCTCTGGTTTTCCTGAAGCCTACAATCAGTTCCTTGGTCTTGTTGATGTTGAGTGAGAGGTTGTTGTTATGACACCACTCAGCCAGATTTTCAATCTCCGTTCTGTATGCTGATTCATCACCAGCTTTGATACAGCCCACAACAGTGATGTCATTAGCAAACTTGTTGGAGCTGTGCTTAGCTACATAGTCATAGGTGCAAAGCAGGAAGAGCAGGGTGCTAAGCACACACCCCTGTGGTGCTCCTGTGCTGATGCAGATGGTGGAGGAGATGTTTTTGCCAATTGGAACTGACTGGGGTCTACAAGTAGGGAAATCCAGGATCCAGTTGCACAAGGGAGTATTGAGGCCCAGGTCAGAGTTTACTGACTAGTTGGAGGTGATGATGGTATTAAACGCTGACTGTAATCAATAAAGAGCATTCTGATGTTGCAGGGTTGTGTGAAGAGCCAGCAAGATAGCATCTGCTGTAGACCTGTTGTTTCGGTAGGGAAATTGGAGCAGATCAAGTTGCCACTCAGACAAGAGCTTCAACACCAGCCTCTCAAAACACTTCATCAAGTCAAGTCAAGCCAAGTCACTTTTTATTGTCATTTCAACCATAACTGCTGGTACAGTACACAGTAAAAATGAGACTGTTTTCAGGACCATGGTGCTATATGAAACAGTACAAAAACTACACTGAACTACGTGAAAAACAACACACAAAAAAACGACACTAGACTACAGACCTACCCAGGACTGCATAAAGCACACAAAACAGTGCAGGCATTACAATAAATAGTAAACAAGACAGCAGTGGGCAGTAGGTTGGTGTCAGTCCAGGCTCTGGGTATTGAGGAGTCTGATAGCTTGGGGGAAGAAACTGTTACACAGTCTGGTCATGAGAGCCCGAATGCTTTGGAGCCTTTTCCCAGATAGCAGGAGGGAGAAGAGTTTGTATGAGGGGTGCGTGGGGTCTTTCATAATGCTGTTTGCCTTGCGAATGCAGCGTGTAGTATAAATGTCTGTAATGGCGGGAAAAGAGACCCCGATGATCTTCTCAGCTGACCTCACTATCCGCTGCAGGGTCTTGCGATCTGAGATGGTGCAATTTCCATACCAGGCAGTGATGCAGCTGCTCAGGATGCTCTCAATACAACCCCTGTAGAACGTGATGAGGATGGGGGGTAGGAGATGGACTTTCCTCAGCCTTCGTAGAAAGCAGAGACACTGCTGGGCTTTCTTTGCTATGGAGCTGGCGTTGAGGGACCAGGTGAAATTCTCCACCAGGTGAACACCAAGAAATCTGGTGCTCTTTACGATCTCTACCGAGGAGCCGTCGATGTTCAGTGGGGAGTGGTCGCTCCATGCCCTCCTGAAGTCAACAACCATCCCTTTTGTTTAGTTCACATTCAGAGACAGGTTGTTGGCTCTGCACCAGTCCGTTAGCCACCGCACCTCCTCTCTGTAAGCTGACTTGTCGTTCTTGCTGATGAGACCCACCACGGTCATGTCATCGGTGAACTTGATGATGTGGTTCGAGCTGTGTGTTGTAGCACAGTCATGGGTCACTGTGGATGTGAGTGCCACTGGGCGATGGTCATTCAGATGGGTTACTCTTCTTGGCCACCAGTATGATCAAAGCCTGCTTGAAGCAGGTGGGTCCCACACACTGCCAGAGCAGGAGCTTGAAAATATCTATGAGTACACCAGTCAGTTTGTCAGCACAGGTCTTCTGTAATCGACCAGTTACTCCGTCCAGACTGGACACTTTCCTTAGATTTACTCTCTTGAAGGCAGCCCACACATGATACTGAGACCAAAGGGCGATATCGGGGGGCAGGGGGTGCGATGGTTCCACCCTGTTCTGGTGGTCAAAGTGAGTATTGAAGGCATTGAGCTCACCTGGAAGCAAAGCTCTGCTGTCCCTATGCCACAAGTTTTAATGTTTATGGGATTCACACCCTGCCACAGCAGCCCAGCATCCCTTGTTGTTTCCAGTCTAGTCCGGAGTCTCCACTTTGCCCAAGAGACCATACCTGCACCTCCTGTTGCATTCTTGATCTCCAGACTTGAATGCCTCTGATTTGGCTCTCAGCAAATTCCAGACTTCATAGTCCATCCAGGGCTTCTGATTGGGGTAGACTCTCAACAATTTTGTGGGGACAGACTCACCCAAAGCTGTTTTAATAAAGTCTGGTACAGTCATTCAGGTCCTCAAATGAGTTCTTGAACACAGCCTAGTCCACTTACTCAGGGCCATCCTGTAACCATTTCTCTGCCTCCCACAACCACCTTTGAATGTCTTGATCTCTGGAGCCTTCCTCTTTAGGGTCTGTCTATATGCAGGCAGCAGGAATACAGCCAAATCCAGTCTTGGGAAGGAACGATATGGGCTTTCCTTAGCAGTGGTCTAAGTGTGTTGGGACCTCTGGTGCAATAGGTTACATGCTGGGTTCTTTTCTCAAACAGGCCTAGTTAAAGTTTGAAAAGCAGTGGCATGGGTTGTTTCTTGCTTGCAGACAACATTGTGCAATTTCGCGAATGCTTGCTTATAATCAGCCGCTGTTGGAGCATAATCCAACCTGTGATCTCCCTTGTCTCTCACAGTCTTGAAACAGCCATTCACTTGCCTCTATAGATACTGGTTGACATGCTGAGTTCTTCCTGCAGTTTGGTCTCTGTTGCTGATTTCAGCATCTACATTTCCTTTGTCTCTTTACCATTCATGGAGTTTGTAATAACAAAGTGTGTCACCTCACACTTATCTACATTAACTTCCATCTGTCATTTCTCAGACCAGTGATATCAGCTTGTAGTCCAAGATCATCCCCCCCTCTGACAGCAACTCCACCTATCTTCATGTCATTTGCAAGCTTGCTGTCATGCTCCATCCACATCCAAATTACAGACATCAAAGGTCGAAGAACAGATCCCTGTGGAATGCCACTAATCACAGGCATCCAATCACAAGTACAAATCTCTACAATCACCCTCCAAATTTCACCTTATGAAAAGTTAAAATTGATATTGAACTTGTGTGTTTTTCATGACATGCCAATGTCAGAAAGATGGATGGATCTACATCTGCCATAGATGTGGTTCTAAGACCTTAACAAAGATCTCATGGGCCACTGGGGCAGCCATTACTTTGTGGGCTTCAGGACCCCTGAAACACTCTGTTCTTCTCGAGCTTGTCACCACCTGGAGGTGTTAGCCAGAGAGGATCACTTCATGCTTTCTTATAGTTTTCACAAATCCTTTAATCTATAAATGTCTCTTCACAGCATTGTGCTTCTGTGCTAACTACAGTGCCAGCTGTCAACAGCAAATTTGGGTAAATTACTTTCAGTTCCTTCATCCAAGCTACTGACAATGGCACTGAATATTGGAGACATCAGTACAGATCAGTGTGTGACACCACAAGACAGGTTGGTCAGTGTTGTTTCAAAGGTTTCAAAGGTACATTTGATGTCAGAGTAATGTTTCCAATATACATCCTGAAATGTTTTTTCTTCACAACCATCCATGAAAAGAGAGTGCCCCAAAGAATGAATGACCGTTAAATGTTAGAGCCCTGAAGTCCTCCCCCCTCCAGCTCCCCTCCCTCCTGCACATTAGCGGCAGCAAGCAACGATCCCTGTCCCCCCACCAGCAACAAAAAGCATCGGTGCCCGCCACCGAGCACTCAAGCACGAGCGAAGCAACAGCAAAGACACAGAGTTGCAGTTACCCCAAAGACCACTCGTTTACCCAGTATTCGACATACCACAGGCTCTCTCTCTCCCTAATAAGGGAGGAAGAGGTGTCTCCATTTCACTTCTCTTTATTTCAAATCATTTAACCATTAATAGATTTTCTGAAATTCCATAATATCATGTCATTGTTAACAACCTATTATGAGGGATCTTTCTAAGTCCCTGATGTAAATTATAGGAATAACAACTGTGGACTTGGCATCCTCTAGCGCATTAATTATATCCTCAACAACTCTTCTGGGCCTCATATATATCAATTACCCTTTAAGATTCCATAATAACACACAAAAAATGATAGAAGACCTCAGCAGGTCAGGCAGCATCTATGGAGAGGAATACATAGTCATTATTTCAGGCCAAGACCCTTTGTCAGTACTGATGAAGTGTCTCAGCCTGAAACATTAACTGTTCATTACCCTCCTCTGGTGCTGCCTGACCTGCTGAGTCCCTCGTTATTTTGTGTGTGTTACTCTGGATTTCCAGCATCTGCAGGATTTCTTGTCTTTAAGTATCCGTGCTGCCTCTTTCTGATTAGCCAACGTCTGTCCAGGTACACAGTCACTCTGTCCCTGATTCACTTTGTTTTAATGTGCAAAACAAAATATACAAGGATCACCCTCAAGGTCCGACTATGCTTTGCTCCAGTATTTGATTGAGTTCAGCTTGGCCAGATCCCAGAGTTCATGAGGAGCACAACTCAGATTTCCACTTGCCTTGTCAACTGATGCAGAGGTTCACTCCAGAGCTCCTTCCACTTCTTCCTTAGTTAGTTCCAATACCAAACTCCCATTATGTTTGTCCTTCATTGTGGCCGGCACAACATTGTGGGCCGAAGGGCCTGTGGTCTGCTGTAGATTCCTATATTGTTCATTGTTTCTTACTGTGTGTGAAAGTTTGCTTTTCTATTTGCAGTAGATGTCCCCAGTATCATCCATGTTCTTCCGTACCCTCACTAATCAATCAGGCCATTCCTCCTGTCGGCTGCGAGTGCGAACATCCGGAAAGCTCTCCCGTGGATTGGGAAGAGAGGAATTCCGGGCTGGGACCAGGCTGACGGTCGAAAGTGGGGACTGTTGGATTAAAGCTTTAACTGGGTGAAGGTAGGCAAGGCAATGTTTTCACAGCTTTATTTCCACCATCATATTGCAACCACACGAAGCAGCAGCTGGCGAGCCAGTGGGGAAGCTGTGAAGTGGAGCGTTAAACATTTTGACACTGATTCACAACCTGAATCACTGTCTCACCACCTCCCTCTTTACCAGTCCCTAGGTGTCAACGTAAAGGCACCCATCTTCTGCAGGTGTACCCTCACCATAGCACCCCACCCGCACCTTCACCTGGAAATGCAATTACATTGTGCTTCTTCGCCAGCATTATGGGACTGGAAAACGACCCTTCCGCAACAAATGAGTGAAAAGATTGCTTTGTGCTCTTGGAACATTGGACTGGGCACCTTCCATTACGAGTCAATGTGTCTCCCCAAAGAGAGAGATTTCCCTCAAAGGTTGCACACCATGGTACCATCACCTGAGCAATATTCCTTCCGGGGAACTTGGATCATGTTTCAATGTATTTGGGGGGGGGGGGGTCAATCTTAGTATACTGTTAAACTATAATGACAGTATTTGCAGGACATGTGAATTTCAAAGTTACACCACGTCCATGAAATTTAAGAGCACTATTAAGCCATTCTGCTCAATGAGTCTGTTCCACCATTCAATCAAGTACTACCTCACTGCTTTGATGTGATGGAGTGATCTTTATAGATAGCATGTAAAACAATATTTTTCAAGGTATCTCGGTACATGTGATTGCTAAACCAATTTAAAATTCACAGTTTAAGTGCTTGTTCTTGATCTCATGTGGCCTCTTGATGCAATATATCTCAAGCCACTGTGGTCCTTGGGGTCTATGAACGTCTCCCACTAGTGAAGCGGGTGGTGACATTGTCTCAGAGGATTCACTGTTGGCCTGTGGTCTGGGGGAAGGTGAAGCAAGAGGTCCATGTGGGAATATTTGTTCCATATATTGGCTGAGTCTACAGTTCCTTCTACCAGGAGACTGGGCTTGTGCCTCTGGGCCTGGATGGCTGGTGTGATTTGAAGGCTTCACTCAGTCTTTGTGAATGAGAAGATTGGAATTGCCGGAGGGCAATGCAATTGTGGAGAATGAACCACATTTCAGGAGTGAGTCCTGGGACCTGGTCAGAGAAACTTCCCTCACTGAAGCTAACTCCTTCATGAGGAAGGGCCGCTTCCCAGACTGCTTTTAGCTGGGTAACTATCACCTTAACTCTCTGGTTGATGAATCTATTGTACAGTAACATCTGGCATCCCTGAAAGGTTTCCCCACTTTTTCATTTACAATGACTTTGGAGTGGCACCAGACTTCAGGGATTATTCTAGTCTCAGGGTAGCAGGATGCCTTGTTTGGCCCAGAGCCCTCTAAACTTCTACTATCCAGGTACTTCCCTAGATGGCTTTTAAATGTTTCTATCTCAACCACAATCCATGACAGTTCATTCCAAAAATGGACCACCCTTTGAGTGAGGACACTGCCCCTAATGTGCCTTTTAAATCTCTAATCTTAAACCTATACACTCTTCCTGGACATTAATCTGGTAAAACTTTGTTTTCCTTTAGAGATCAGGTTTTGGAGAATGTTCCAGTAAGTGCCACTGCATCTGCCACCTCCTAGAGTTGGTTCTCATCAGTCTAAGGAGAAAAGTGGAGATCTAACATCTAGGTGTTCAGAGTGGAACTTTGGGAGGTTTATGATGAGAACAACACAACCATGAGGTGAGTTACAGATATCAGTTTAATTAAAGTTGATGAGTTATAACCCAGTGACTAACTGACAAGACTGTAACACCATCTGTGGGACCTGATTATTAGGTGGAATCTAGGCAAAGCCTTTGGGTGCGATATTGTTGCATAACTCGCAATCTAATTATAGGATATCAATACAGAATCAGCCATCATGCAATCCAATGAGGTTGTCTGGGCTATCTCTACAATGAGTAATGGGTAACGAGTTATCTTTCCTTTAGCATGGGAGTCTAATGCCAAAGAGCACAGTCTCAGAACAAAAGGACGTCCCTTTAGCACAGCGATGAGGAGGAATTATTTCAGCAGAACCTAGAGAATCTGTGGAATTCATGGCTACAGACAGCTATGGAGGCCGAGTCATTGGATATATTTAAAGCAGAGGTTCTTGATTAGTCTGGCTGTCAAAGGTTACAGGGAGAAGGCAGGAGAATGGTGTTGATAGGGTTAATAATCAACCATGATGGAATGACAAAGCAGACTCGATAGAGCAAATGGCCTAATTCTGCTCCTATGTCTTATGGTCTTAGAGTCAGTTCTTATTACTGCTGTCAGGGAAGAGGTACAGCAGTGTGGAGACCCTCACTCAACATTACAATAAGAAATATGTTTTAAGAAGTAAGTTAATCAAGTGGTGCAAAAAGACAGCAAATAAAAAAGAAAACAAAGTAGTGAGATAGTGTATATGGATTCATTGTCCTTCCATAAATCTAAAGGCAGAGGGGAAGAAGCTGTTCCTAGAACATTGAGTGGGTGTCTTCAGGCTCCTGTACTTCTTCCTTGATGGTAGCAATGAGAAGAGGGCATGTCCTGGGGTGATGGGGGTCCTTAATAATGGATGCCACCTTTTTAAGGCATTGCTCCTTAAAGATATCCTCTGTTCTGGGGAGGCTGTCCTCATGTGGAGCTGGTTGTGTTTACAACTTCCAGCAGTTTTTTTCTGATCCTGTGTGGTGCTCCACCCACCCTCCCCACATCAGACAGTGGTGCAACCTGTTAGAATGCTCTCCACAGTATGTCTGCAGAAATTTGTGAGAGCCTTTGGTGACATGCCAATTTTTCTCAAATTAATTCTGACTCTGTTTCTCTCACAGGCTGCCTAACCTGCGGCATCTTTAGAACATATTCTTTTTAAATATAGTTTTCCAGCATCTTCAGTCTTTTTTTCCCCCCAACTGGGGAATCATGGTCTCATCTCTTCCACACTTGAAGTTCTCTTGTGTCCTTTAGTGGGATTTCTGTCTATCCCCTTTCCCTTGTTCAATTTCAGTAGTTTCTGATTTCCCTCCATGCCTTTAGTAAGCTGTTGACCAAAATTCATTTCTACATCTCCTTCCTGAGCAAGTCTCTGGCTCCAACTCATCCTGCCCTTCCTCACAGGTCACGTTCCCATTGAATCGCCGGTACTCTCACACCCTTCAGTGCTTCTCAGGGCAACTTCAGTGTTATCATTGTGTTATGTAATTGAATTTAACGCCGTGCCTCAGTCATACATCATCTGGACCTGCCTGCAACAACTCGGAGTTGTCATAGTCTGCAGTTCAAACTTCGCTGCACCAGTGACTTTTACCCTTCCTTTCTTATGGCAAAGATAAGCAAACTTCAACAGCTTGCAGTACCCCTCCTAATCTTTCTCGCCCCCACCCTTCATTTTCCTCTGATGCTCTCTCCAAGGAATGGTATTGCCACCAGTCCTGGTGACCTTCCACTCTCTATTACCTACAGGTGAAACTTGAGCTTCATGTCCATGTCTTCATCTAGGTTCCAAGCCCAACAGGATGCTGAACTCCAGCACCATCACCGTCACTCCATTTCTATGGCTAGGAGTTTCTGCCTCTCACTGCTGCTCCTTTCTTTGATCTCCAAAATTCACTAATTACCTGCACCATCCTTCTGGCCTTTCACTCGCTCCAGACCTATTGGTTTCTAACAGCTGCCAGACGTTGACCATCTTACACTCCCACTCACCCCACTCACTCTAACCTAACCCCCTCCACATTCTGTGGATGAAGGGACGCCTCCAATATCATCTGCAAGCACTCTGTTGTGGAGGTAGGACTTGCTCTTGTTGCCGCAGCATCCAGGAAGCTGGTGCAGTTGAGATTCGAGGTACTGGTGATCTCCCAGGGTATTGAGGGTGGGGTCTCAGCACCTGCAGGAGGTCAGACTCAGTCATGCTGGAGATGGACAGTGACTGACCATTACTGGTTTTCCTCCACCTGCTTATCAGCCAGTTTATTGCCCAGCTCTTGCTGCATGTAGACATGGGCTGCTTCATTGTCTGAGGAATTGAAACTGAATTTCCTGTGAATGCTGATCATCTGATGTTTGTGCCTATGATGTTGTTGCCAGTAAGTGATTCGTTGCACCTGCGTATAAATGCAAATGACAGTAAACTTGATTTTGACGTACAGTCACTGGAAGACACGCCCATCTCTGACCCTAAAGTAGTGGAAGATTGGGTCAAGGTCACTGCTTCAGGAAGGTTCTGCAGTGATGTTTGGGCACTGGCATGATTACCCTCCAGCATCCCCACCCATCTTCTCCTGTCTTCAACCACTGGACTCTTTTTCCCTTCCCAATTGATTCCACATAGGGAGCAGGGCTCCATGAGGTCACACCAATCCAAGTGCTAGCTTAAGGTGAAGGATATTCACTCCCACCTCCCCACTAGAATCAAACACTTTGGTCCGTGTCTGCATCAAAGATGTATCGAGATCTGGAGTGAGTAGTTCGGGAGAAACCTCATTGGTGAGCAGGCTATTGCTGACTAGGCAGAAGCTACTTTGTCATTCTCTTTGTGAATAGAACATTCCTGGGCAATGTTCCACATTACAGGACAAAGCCAATGTTTTAACTGTATAAGATCATAAAGCCTTTAGACATTGGAACAGAATTAGGCCATTTGGCCAATCAATTACATTCTGCAATTCCATAATTACCAATGTATTAACCCTCTCAACCCCATTCTCCTGCCTTCTCCCCATAACCTTTGACACCCTAACTGATCAAGAACCCATCAGCTTCTGCTTTAAGTACACACAGCCTCCATAGCCATTTGTAGTAATGAATTCCACAGATTAACCACCCCCTGGCGAAAGAAATTACTCTTCATCTCTGTTCTAAAGGGACATTATTTTATTCTGAGGCTGCGGTCCCTGGTCCTAGACTCCCTCACAAAAGGAAACATCCGTTCAATGTCCACTCTATCTAGTTCTTCCAGTTTCTAAACTTCTTCAAGTGTAGGCCCAGAGCCATTAAACATTCCTCATAGATTAACTCTATCATTCCCAAGCTCATTCTTGAACCTCCTGAGGACACTTTCCAATGCCATAACATCCTTTCCTAGATCAGAGGCCCAAAACTGCTCACAAAACGCCAAAACACACAAAATGGGCCGAGACCCTTCGTCAGGACAATACACCAAGTCTGGTCTGACCAAAGCCTCAGCATTGCACTCTTGCTTTTATGTTATAGTCCTCTTGAAATGAATTTCAAGCAGTAGTAAATCAAGGCAACTGGCCTTGCTGTGTTGTCTAGAAGATGTTTCACCAATCATCCAAGAGGCTTCTTCAGTTCTAATCCAGGGTGGGTAGTTTTCCAGCTGACAAACTCTCTGAGTTGTTTAAAGGTATAGCTATGGCATGAGGGTTGTTAAGAGATGTAGAGGTAATGAGAGGCTCATTAGTCTTATTTTTGAATGAATGGTGTGAACTGTTGTGGAGACACCAGATAAGAGATGTTAGGACCGTGTTGTAAGTAGCGATAGGTGTTGTTGTATCCCACCCCCTCTGTTCAGGGATGGGTTTTTCCAATTTGACAAAAATGGCTTTTTTAACCCCTCTTTCAAACCACCTGACCTCCCTATCCAAAATGTTCACATTGTTATCATCAAAGGAGTGTCCCTTGTCCTTTAGGTGTAGATATACCGCTGAGTCTTGGTCTGAGTTGGTAGCCCTCCTATGCTCGGCCATCCATTTGTAAAGTGTTTGTTTTGTCTTGCCGATATACAGATCTCATTGAATAGCATTTACAATATTGCTCTGTTTATGTTTGGGTGTAGAATCCTTGGGGTCAACGAGCTCTTGTCTAAGTGTGTTTGTAAGTTTAAAAAACACAGGGGTTTAGTGTTGAAAGCCCTTCTGAATGTCTCTGAAACTCCAGCTACATATGGGATGACAAAGGGATAGATGAGACCGTGGTGTCATATGGGAAGACTATGGGATAGATGAGATCATGGTGTCATATGGGATGACAATGGGACAGATGAGATCGTGGTGTCATATGGGAAGACTATGGGATAGATGAGATCGTGGTGTCATATGGGATGACAATGGGATAGATGAGATCATGGTGTCATATGGGATGACAATGGGACAGATGAGATCGTGGTGTCATATGGGATGACGATGGGATAGATGAGATCGTGGTGTCATATGGGATGACGATGGGATAGATGAGATCGTGGTGTCATATGGGATGACAATGGGATAGAGGAGATCGTGGTGGCATATGGGATGACTATGGGATAGATGAGATCGTGGTGTCATATGGGATGACTATGGGATAGATGAGATCGTGGTGTCATATGGGATGACTATGGGACAGATGAGACCGTGGTGCCATATGGGATGACAATGGGACAGATGAGATCGTGGTGCCATATGGGATGACAATGGGACAGATGAGACCGTGGTGTCATATGGGAAGACTATGGGACAGATGAGACCGTGGTGCCATATGGGATGACAATGGGACAGATGAGAATATGGTGTCATATGGGATGACTATGGGATAGATGAGAATATGGTGCCATATGGGATGACTATGGGACAGATGAGACCGTGGTGTCATATGGGAAGACTATGGGACAGATGAGACCGTGGTGCCATATGGGATGACTATGGGACAGATGAGACCGTGGTGCCATATGGGATGACAATGGGACAGATGAGACCGTGGTGTCATATGGGATGACTATGGGATAGATGAGATCGTGGTGTCATATGGGATGACTATGGGATAGATGAGAATATGGTGCCATATGGGATGACTATGGGACAGATGAGACCGTGGTGTCATATGGGATGACAATGGGACAGATGAGATCGTGGTGTCATATGGGATGACTATGGGACAGATGAGAATATGGTGTCATATGGGATGACAATGGGACAGATGAGATCGTGGCATCATATGGGCTGCCTATGGGATAAATGAGACCGTGGTGTCATATGGGATGACAATGGGACAGATGAGAATATGGTGTCATATGGGATGACAATGGGATAGATGAGACCATGGTGTCATATGATGCTACGTCTTTATTCACATTTGTGCCCATTTCAGAAGCTATCAAGACAGTAAGAACGTGGCTATGTCAGGATAGTACCCTGGAGAGTAGAACCACACTCAACTCGGATCAGATATGTAGACTTCTCCACCTTTGTCTCAACACTACCTATTTCAAGTACAAAGATGTCTTCTACAGGCAGAAACATGATTGTGCCATGTGTGTCTCCTATTGTAGCCATGGAAGAAGTAGAAAGGACAGCCTTGAACACCTTCCACGGAGCATCACCCAGTCATTGGTTCAGGTACGTGGATGACACCTGGGTCAAGGTCAAAAGCCTACGCAGAACACATCAACTCAGTGGATATTGATATCAAGTTTACACGAGATGTGTAAGTTACACCGTAATGGTCACCTCATTACAAGAAGGATGTGGATGCTATAGAGAGAGTGCAGAGGTGATTTACAAGAATGTTGTCTGGATTGGGGAGCATGCCTAATGAGAATAGGTTCAGTGAACTTGGCCTTTTCTCCTTGGAGCGACGGAGGATGAGAGGTGACCTGATAGAGGTGTATAAGATGATGAGAGGCATTGATATTGTGGATAGCCAGAGACTTTTCCCCAGGGCTGAAATGGCTAACATGAAGGGGGCATTGTTGTAAGGTGCTTAGAAGTAGGTACAAGGGGGATGTCAGAGGTAATTTTTTCACACAGAGAGCGGTGGGTGAGTGGAACGCACTGCCAGTGAAGGTGGTAGAGGCGAATACAATAGGGTATTTTAAGAGAGTCTTAGATAGGTGCATGGAGCTTAGAAAAATAGAGGACTATGTGGTAGGGAAATTCTAGGCAGTTTCTAGGTTAGGTTACATGGTCGGCACAACATTGTGGGCCGAAGGGCCTCTCATGTGCTGTAGATTTTCCCTGTTTCTATGTCTCTAAGACATGGAGAACAATTGACTGGCCTTTTCAGACTGTGCAGTTCTTAATGAAGAAAATGGACAGCTAGATATTGCAGTTTACAGGTCACACAGATCAGTATCTACAGTTTGACTCTCATTTCCCATTAGAACATAAGCTGGGGGTTATCAGAACACTACATCACTGCGCCGAGAATGTGCCCACTGATATTACAGCCAAAGACAAGTACCTGAGAGAGGCTTGTGGCTACCCTGACTGGGCCTTCATCAAGACAGTAACAAAACCCAGCAGGGACATCAGCCCAACAGGGTGACATAAGGAGCAAAGCAGACAGGAAAACAGTCAGCCCACATGTAGCTGGAGTTTCAGAGAAACTCAGAAGGATTTTCAACAAATTCCTGTGTTTTTCAAACCTACAACCCTTTGAGCTGTATCGCCCAGCAACCTTAGCCTAATCACAGGACAATTAACATTGACCAATTAACCTACCGCAATCATTGGGTTGTGGGAGGAATCCGGAGCACCCGGAGGAAACCCACATGGTATTGAGGAGAACATACATTCTCCTTACAGGCAGCAACGAGAATTGAACCTGAGTTGCCTGTGTTGTAAAGTGTGGTGCTAACCACTACGCTACCGTGTCTTCCTAATTTAGAAATATGCCTAACACCTTTATTCCTTCTACCAAAGTGCATGATCACACACTTCTCTGCACACATTCCATCTGCCACATCTTTTCCCATTCTTCCACTCTAAGTCCTTCTGCAGACTCTCTGCATCCTCTACGCTCCCTGCCCCTCCATCTATCTTCATCTTGTCTACAGACCTGTCCACAAAGACATCAATTCCGTCATCCCAGTCATCGACATGTAATGAATGGAGCTGTTTGGCTAGAGGTACTGATGTCACACGTATTGCAGGTTGTCGGGCATTGTCTGGTCCTTCAGCCTTCACTGTGATTGCTCCCTGATGCTCTTTGATTTTGCATGCATTGTAGTAAATTGGCTTCTGTGTTGGTGTGAGCACAAAGGGCATCAAGCTGGGCCACTTTAATCACTTTGCACTAAAATGGATTTTGTATTTTGTTCTAAATGTGTTCTTTCTTGTAACAATGTGTAATTTTCCTGTGAATGCTACTTATCTAACACTATGTGCCTGTGACGCTGATGCAAATGAGTTTTTCATTGCACCTGTGCAGATTGTACTTGTTCATGTAACAAAAACCCTGACTTTCCTCATTTTTACACAACTTCTGGCTTCTGGACTGCCTTCCTCCTGGGCCAGTTATGGTCATAAATCAACTGCTGACCTGCTGGCTCTGGGTACAGGTCAGTCGCCTTGGTCCCACCTCCCGATGGTGTTCCCAAGATCCAGATAAAGCTGATGCTGGGATTCGGAGATAACAATGTAAAATGCTGTGGTCTTTCAGGAGGTGAGGGACTGCCTGTAGAAAAAGCAGTGGGCTTCAGGTCTGAAGACCTTCTATGAGAACAGAATCATATGTTGAGTTCCCTTTTGGTATGTTATCCCTTTCCAGGTAACTTCAGATTGTGTCCATTGTCTCCAAGCTCTGCTATCTCCAGCCATGCCTTTCTCCACTCATTCTCAGTCAGTGTCACTATCATGTGCAGACTTCAGCTTCTCCTGGTCTCCCCTCAGGTGCAGACTCTCCTCTTTGACCTATCAATCACTCCCTCCCCTTCCCTACAGCTGGTCCTTTGTAACTTCTCCAATTCTGACACAAGGGCATGGATCACAGATATCTCTCTAATTCTCTCTCCATAGATGCTGCTTTACCTGCTGTGCTTAGAACTCTTTATCTCATCCTTCGCTGATGTGATATCTAACTACCTCAAGGCAGTTGTTTCCAGTCTATGTTCTTAGGCTGGTTATACTTAATGCCCCCATTTAGAACTTCCACTTCCACCCAATTGTTGCTCCCTTACACTTCCTTGCTAAATCTAGCTGAACTGTTGCCACATCCAAATTCTTTCATAATTGAACCCCTCCAGTTGTTCAGAGTAATTCCTTGAATTAATTACCATCTCTCCGAATTTGTTTGCTTACTTGAGATTAGCAACATTTTCTTGAATGCAGTTTAAGAAATGCGTGCCTTCTAAATTATGTACCGTATTATTGTCCCTGTTGGTGAGAGGGTGTTTGGAGCCCACACTGTTTTAGTACTTCTCAGAAAGCCTGCTACATATTTGCTCTTCTATCTCTTTCTGACTGGGGCTAACAGCACTCACCCAGTGATTCTTGTTCCTCAATGCAACCCATCTGTTACTACTGCTGACACCTACTATTTACACATATAACCCACCAGATCCTCATTCCTATCTGGTCCCATCTGCCCTTCATCTCTCTAGGCAGTTCCCGTTATCAACTTCCATACTTATCAGATCCCAGCACTGGCAGCCCTTGTGCCCCATGTATCTCTTTGCAGCCTCTGTCTCCATCTTCACCCTCCCTCCCCTCCTGCCTAGCTCCATCTAGGTGTTTGTTCGTCCCTCTATCACCTGCCAGCCTCTGTCTCCCACCTCCACCCCATTCTTCCCCCTCTCCCACCTGCCCATCATCCTCTGGCCCATGTCTCCCCCACCCCCCTCCTCTCCTCATCTCACTTTCCACTCTCAGTCCTGATGCAGGGTTTTGACCCAAAAAGTCAATAATTCTGTTACACCACCCCCCACAGAAGCACCTCGAACCACTGAATTCCTCCAGAAATGTGATTCCTGCCCCCATTTGTTGACTCATCCCCTCCTTGTCATAATTGGGTTCCTCCTTTATCAAATAGTTTTACACTCCTTTCCACTTACATCCCCAAGATGCAGCCCCATGGTCTCATAGAATGTAGCACATTGCAGCACTGAACAGGCTGTTCGGTCCACAATGTTGTGCCTACTTCTTAACCTATAAAACCAATCTAACCCTTCCTTCCTCCATTTTCTTTCATCCATGTGCCAATCTAAGACTCTATTCAGTATCTCTGATATATGTGCCTCCATATACAAGGCTCTAACCATCATTTCTTGACATTCAGTGGCATCACCATCACTGAATCCCCCACTATCAACATCCTGAGGGTTACCATTGACAGGAAACTGAACTGGTCCTGCCATATAAACTCCATGGCTACCAGAGCAGGTCAAAGGCTAGGAATCCAGTGTAGTGTAACTCACCTCCTGACTCCTGAAAGCGTGTCCACCATCTACAAGGCTCAAGTCAGGAGTGTAATGGAATACAAGTCCATAACCCTGATATGAAATTCTGAAATCCTAAAAGCTCCGAAAACTGAAGTTTTTTCGCCAATAGCTGACATCACTCAGGTGTGACATGGCAGCATTAGCAGAGGCCGCCAGACATCAGTTGTGGCTCAGCGCTCGTACTGGTTACACGTGCATTTGCTGTTCGCTGATATTTTGTGTTCACTGTTGACTTTGTGTTTAATTTCACTGTGAAAATGTCAAAAAGAGCTGCAGATACCCCTATGGGTAACAATGAGAGAAAGAGAAGGAAGCATCTATCATTATCAATAACGCAGAAAGTGGGAGTTATTGCAGGAGCTTGATCGTGGTGTGTCTGTGCAGCGTCTTACTGAAGAATCTGGTGTTGGAACTACCACTGTGTATGATTTAAAAAAACAGAAAGACAAGTTACTGAAGTTTTATAGTGACAGTGACATTCCACATTTATTCCAATAAGTCATTAACCAAATGTTGGATTCAGTTTGTTTGAAGCTGCGTATTTTTATGTTTTATTGAATGTTTTTGTTGGAAATAAAAATTTTTTTGTCATTATTCCCTAAACAATACAGTATAACAACTATTTACATTGTATTAGGTAATATAAGTAATCTAGAGATGATTTAAAGTATATGGGAGGATGTGCGTATGTCCGGAGCTCAGCTGGGTCCTAAAGTCCACCTGCACTGAGGCAGTTTAAACAAGGGATGTCAGCATACATGTTTTTTGGTATTCATGGGGGGTCCCAGAACCAATATGGAAGGATTTTGAAATCCGAAAAATTCTGAATTCCGAAATGCAGCTGGCCCCAAGGATTTCGGATAAGGGATTGTGGACCTGTACTCACCACTCACCTGGATGAGTGCAGCTCCGTCAATACTCAAGAAGCTTGATACCATCCCACTTGATTGGTACCCCTTCTACAAGCATCCAATCCCTCCTCCATCGACGAACAGCAGTGTGTACTATCTACAAGATGCACTGTAACAACACACTGAAGCTCCTATCTCAGCACCTTCCAGACCCACGACCACTACCATCTAGCAGGACAAGGACAGCAGATACCTGGAACACCGCTACTGGAAATTCCCCCTCCGAGTCACTCACCATCCTGACTTGGAAACACATCACTGTTCCTTCAATGCTGCTGCTTCAAAATCATGGAGTTTCCTCCCTAACAGCACTGTGGGTGCACCTACATCTCAGGGACCGCAGCGGCTCAAGAAGGCGGCTCATCACCACCTTCTCAAGGGCAACTAAGGAAGGGCAATAAATGCTGGCTTAGTTGGTGATGCCCACATCCCATAGATGAATAAAATAAATACCACCACCCCTGACAGGGCATTCCACGTACCACCACTCTCTATAAAAAAAAAACTTTCTGGCATCCCTCCCAAAAATTTTCTCCAATCACCTTAAAATTATGGCCCCTGGTATTAGCCATTTCTGCCTGGGGAAAATATCTCTGACTATCCACTTGATCCATGCCTTATCTAAAAACTGGAAGTTATCCATCTTTTAGGCACAATTCACTAGGGCTTCCGTGCAACCCTCCAATGTCTTTCTGTGATTTTGTTTCTATCCCACTCTCCCTCTATTAAGTTATCAGCCATCAAGCCCAGCCAATGTTTGTACCAAACTTCCTTTCTCCCAGACAGTTCGGGGACCGCCTTCCACATCCAGCTTTACCCTTCAAAAGTGGCAGTAACTATGTCACTGCCATAACAAAGCTGAACCAAAAAGGTGGTAATCTCTGGATTACTACCTTGGCCACGTGCAAGTTGACAAAAGGTCAAGAAGGTTAGAGAGTTAAATGCATGGCTCAAGGATTGGGAGAAGTGGGTTTGAATTCATGGGAAATTAGCATGAGTATTGGGGAAGGAGGGAGCTGTACCAATGGGCCAGGCTCCACCTGAACCATGATGGGACCTGGATCTTAGTGAATCACATAACTAGGGCTGTGGATAAGGGTAAAAGATTACAAGATTTAAAAGCACATTGAGTGTAAGGGAACTTTATTCGGATGCCGGTAGTATTCAAAACAAGGTCAGTGAACTTGTGGCTCAGATCAGTTCAAAGTGGTATGATTTAATAGCCATTACAGAGATGTGGTTGCAAGATGGAGAGGATGGGAATTAAATATCCAAGATTTCAGGGAATATGGAAGGATAGGCAGGAAGGTAAGGGAGGTGAGGTAGTGCTCTTAATTAAAGATGAGCTCAGGGCGATGGTGAGAGATGATATGAGATCTAAGGAGCAGAATGTTGAGTCAATCTGGGTAGAGATTAGGAATAGTAAAGGGAAAAAGAAATATCTGTGGTGGGAGTTGTTTATCGGCCACCGAATGATAACATTACAGTGGCACAGGCAATAAACAGAGAAATACTTGAGGCATGTGAGAATGGACCAGCAGTTATCGTGGGGGACTTTAACTTGCACATAGATTGGGTGAATCAAGGTGATCGAGGCATTCTTGAGGAGGACTTCATAGAACGCATCCATGATGGCTTTCTTGAACAGCATGTTACTGAAGCAACAAGGGAACGTGCTATCTCAGATCTGGTCCTGTGCAATGGAACAGGTAAGATTAATGATCTTGTAGTTAGGAATCCTCTTGGAAAGAGTGATCACAGTATGATTGAATTTCTCATACCAATGGAGGGTGCAATTGTTCAATCTAAAATCAGTGTATTATGTCTAAATAATGGAGACTATGATGGGATGAGGGAGGATTTGGCTAGTGTAGACTGGGAACACAGGCTTCAAGGTGGGACGCTTGAGGAACAGTGGAAGATTTTCAAAGATATTTTCATGGTGCTCAATAAAAGTATGTTCCAGTTAAAAGCAAGGATAGTAAGGGTGGGTAGAGCCAGCCTCGGATAACCAAGGAAATAAAAGAAGGCATAAAAATAACGACACACACAAAATGCTGGTGGAACACAGCAGGCCAGGCAGCATCTATAGGGAGAAGCGCTGTCGACGTTTCGGGCCGAGACCCTTCGTCAGGACTAACCGAAAGAAAAGATAGTAAGAGATTTAAAAGTAGTGGGGGGAGGGGGAAATGTGAATTGATAGGAGAAGACCGGAGGGGGTGGGATGAAGCTAAGAGCTGGAAAGGTGATTGGCAAAAGTGATACAGAGCTGGAGAAGGGAAAGGATCATGGGACGGGAGGCCTAGGGAGAAAGAAAGGAGGTGGGGGGAACACCAGAGGGAGATGGAGAACAGGCAAACAACTAAATATGTCAGGGATGGGGTATGAAGGGGAGGAGGGGCATTAACGGAAGTTAGAGAATTCAATGTTCATGCCATTAGGTTGGAGGCTACCCAGCTGGTATATAAGGTGTTGTTCCTCCAACCTGAGTTTGGATTCATTTTGACAATAGAGGAGGCCATGATTAGACATATCATAATGGGAATGGGATGTGGAATTAAAATGTGTGGCCACTGGGAGATCCTGTTTTCTCTGGCGAACAGAGCGTAGGTGTTCAGCGAAATGGTCTCCCAGTCTGCGTCGGGTCTCACCAATATATAAAAGGCCACACCGGGAGCACTGGACACAGTATACCACACCAGCCGACTTACAGGTGAGGTATCGCCTCACCTGGAAGGACTATCTGGGGCCCTGAATGGTGATGAGGGAGGAAGTGTAAGGGCAGGTGTAGCAGTTGTTCCGCTTACAAGGATAAGTGCCAGGAGGGAGATTGGTGGGAAGGGATGGGGGGGGGGGACGAGTGGACAAGGGAGTCGCGTAGGGAGTGATCCCTGCGGAAAGCAGAAAGGGGGGGGAGGGAAAGATGTGCTTGGTAGTGGGATCCTGTTGGAGGTGGCAGAAGTTATGGATAATTATACGTTGGACCTGGAGGCTGGTGGGGTGGTAGGTGAGGACAAGGGGAACCCTATCTCTACTGGGGTGGCGGGCGGATGGGGTGAGGGCAGCTATGCGGGAAATGGGAGAGATGTGTTTGAGGGCAGAGTTGATGGTGGAAGAAGGGAAGCCCCTTTGTTTAAAAAAGGAAGACAACTCCTTCATCCTGGAATGAAAAGCCTCATCCTGAGAGCAAATGTAGTGAAGACGGAAGAATTGTGAGAAGGGGATAGCATTTTTGCAAGAGACAGGGTGGGAAGAGGAATAGTCCAGGTAGCTGTGAGAGTCTGTAGGCTTATAGTAGATATCAGTAGATAGGCCGTCTCCAGAGATGGAGACAGAAAGATCAAGAAAGGGGAGGGAGGTGTCAGAAATGGACCAGGTAAATTTGCGGGCAGGGTGAAAGTTGGAGGCAAAGTTAATGAAGTCGACGAGCTCAGCATGCAGGCAGGAGGCAGCGCCAATGCAGTTGTCGATGTAGCAAAGGAAAAGAGGGGGTTGGATACTCGTATAGACTTGGAACATGGACTGTTCCACACAAAGCCAACAAAAAGGCAGGCATAACTGGGACCCTTACGGGTGCCCATGGCTACACCCTTGGTTTGGAGGAAGTGGGAGAAGCCAAAGGAGAAATTATTGAGAGTAAGAACTAATTCGGCTAGATGGAGGAGAGTGGTGGTAGAGGGGAATTGGTTAGGTCTGGAATCCAAAAAAAAGCGAAGAGCTTTGAGACCATCTCGGTGGGGGATGGAGGTATATAGGGACTGGATGTCCATGGTGAAAATAAGACGGTGGGGGCCAGGGAACTTAAAATCTTTGAAAAAATTCAAAGCAGGAGAAGTGTCACGAACATAGGTGAGAAGAGATTGAACAAGGGGGAAATAAGACAGTGTCAAGGTATGCAGAAATGAGTTCAGTGGGGCAGGAGCAAGCTGAGGCAATAGGTCTACCTGGACAGGCTGGTTTGTGGATCTTGGGTAGGAGGTAGAAACGGGAAGTGCGGGGTGTGGGAACTATGAGGTTGTTGGCAGTGGATGGGAGATCCCCAGAGCTGATAAGGTTGGTGATGGTATTGGAGACAATGGCCTGGTGCTCCTTAGTGGGGTCATGATCAAGGGGTAAATAAGAGGAGGAATCAGAGAGTTGTCACTGTACCTCGGCCAGGTAGAGGTCAGTACATCAGATAACAACAGCTCCCCCCCCCTTATCAGCAGGTTTTATAGGAGGTTGGGATTGGTGCGGAGGGAGTGGAGAGCAGAGCATTTGGAAGGAGTGAGGTTGGAATTGGAACAGGGTGTGGTGAAGTCCAGACGGTTGATGTACCGTCGGCAATAAAAATAACAGCTTGTGTGTACAAAGTTGCCAAGAGTAGTGGGAAACTGGAAGATTGAGAAAACTTTACAAAGTAACAAAGTACCACAAAGCGAGCCACAAAGAAAGGGAAACTAGATTATAAACTAACACAAAATGTGAAAAATGAAATATGTAAAAGTTATAATTATATAAAGTGGAAAAGAGTGGCTAAAGTGAATGTAGGTCTCTTGGAGGACAAGAAGAGGGAATTAATACTGTGTAATGAGGAAATGGCTGAGGCTTTGAATGACTATTTTGTGTTGGTTTTCACAGTGGGGAACACATCTAACATGCCAAAGAGAGATGTAATGAATGTGATGGGAGGTGAGGACCTCGATACAATTGCTATCACTAAAGAGGTTGTGCTGAGCAAACTTGTGGGTCTGAAGATAGACAAGTCCCCTGGTCCTGATGGAATGTATCCCAGGGTACTGAAAGAAATGGCAGAGGTTATTGTCGAGGCTTTGGTTGTGATTTACCAAAATTCTCTGGACTCTGGGCAGCTCCTGGCTGATTGAAAGACTGCGAATGTCCCACCACTGTTCAAAAACGGATGTAGGCAAAAGGCAGGTAACTATAGGCCAGTTAGTTTATTATCTGTTGTTGGGAAAATGCTTGAAGCTAACATTTAAGAAGAAAGAGCAAGGCATCTGGAAAGAAATCAGACAGACTCAGCATGGATTCAGCAAAGGCAGGTCCTGTTTGACACACTTACTGGAGTTCTTTAAGGATATAATGAGCGCAGTGGATAGAGGGGAACAGACGGACATTATTTACTTGGATTTCTAGAAGGCGTTTGATAAGGTGCCACATAAAAGACTCATCCATAGACAAGGGTGGATAGAGTTGGAGGTGTTGTTTTAGCATGGACAGAGGATTGGTTAATTGATAGAAAGCAGAGAGTTGGGATGCATGGGTGTTACTCTGGTTGTCAATCAGTGGTGAGTGGTGTGCCACAGGGGTTGGTGCTGGACCCGCAACTGTTCATGATATACATTAACAATCTGGAAGAGGGGTCCAATTATAGTGTATCCAAGTTTGCTGATGAAACAAAATTGACTGGAAAAGCAAATTGTGCAGAAGATACGGAGAGTCTGCAGAGAGATATAGATAGGTTAAGGAGTGGGCAAAGGTCTGGCAGATGGAGTACAATATTGATAAATGCAATGTCATCCACTTTGGAAGGAAAAATGAAAGAGCAGGTTATTATTTAAATGGTTAAAAAAATCTTCTACATTCTAAAGAATACAGTTGTAACCTATTCAATCTCTCCTTATAAGTCAGGTCTTACAGACACAGCAACATCCTTGTAAATGTTCCCTGTAGCTCACATAGTTCTGTACTTGAATGTGGCACTGGCATTGGCCCAGAAGCTGCTAATATGGTGGTCCTGCTACTTAATCTCCTTCCAGTTTCACGGACTCTGCTCCCGGATTTGAACCTTTTTTTTCTACTGATAACATTTGCATCAATATGGAGCTCAGACTCTGCGTTTTCATTCTCGCTGAGTTTCCTACAGACGCTCAGACTCATTGGCGGCCACAAGAACCCCTACCTGTCTCCCATGCACGCATCCTCTGGCTGACAACCTGAGATAAAATTGCTCTCCAGTCTTCCCATATGGCACAAGAGGTCCGTTCATCAGGACCAAGCAGCCTTCTTGTGACTTTTATCAGTTAGAAAACAAACTAATAATCTGACCTCTCTCTCAGGTCTACTTGATTAGATAGACTCAAAAATGTACAGGTTGGGTGAGCTAATTGGCCACTGTGAATACTCTTGATTAGAGGTGAGTGGCAGATTATGGGATTCGCACAGCAACCACTTTTACACTTGCTCATTGATGCAACCATCTCATCAGTCAATCACGTGGTATCAGCTCAATGCATAAAAGCATGCAGACATGGTCAAGAGGTTCAATTGTTGTTCAGACCAAACATCAGAATGGGGGGGGGTGGGAATGGTGATACTAAGCCACTTTGGTATAATGATAATATACGAGGGGATTGACAGGAAGGTGAGAAGAATAAATGGGAATAAGTGTTAGATTAGTGTAAATTTGCGGAGGATGCTTAGCATCAATTTGGTGGGCCGAAGTGCCTGTTTCTACATTGTATGACCCTCTGAGTCTGTGACTGTAGTGACTGTAATGCCCTGAACTTAATCGCACATCCTTGGATCAATAATATTATCATCACAGATGATTCCATTTAATCCACGGCACCACTTTATAATCTCCTAAAGGATTTCCCTTTGAAAGATTGATCATACTCTCAGAAGATTATTTATTATTTACTTATTTAGAGATTTAACAAAAACAATACAGGAACTACACACTTCTAACTTTAACCAAAGACTTAAATCTTATAATTTTGCAATTAACTAGATTATACAGTGTATGCTCGCTCCCTGTCAAACTGGAATGAGTAAGTGCTAAACACTGACTCAATCTCATCTACCAGTCTCCTGAAGGAAGCCATTTGCTAAATAGGAAGACGACGGTATTTTATAGCGATCTGTTTTTGTTACTTATTACTTCACAGATTGCTGTAAAATTTTTCAGGCAGCATATTATATCCATGGACAGCTGTCATATATTATTGTCTCTGCAGCAAGATCCTCTGATCACCATATTACTGTCATAGATTACCACCACAGATTATTCCTATGCCTGCTGCCTGTCAGCCTCATGCACAATCATCACTGATGCTTGAGTTCCACTCTGACAGAATATTGTCACAGATTACGCTGCATACCTTGTATACCTCTGTCCGATAATGTTGCAGCAATCTACAATCTATTTCCAACGCAGGAAACTGCAAACAGATGACAGTATATAACCAGTGGCCACTTTATTAGGTACACCCGTCCATTCGAGCAACTATCGTGTGGCAGCAACTTAATGCATAAAAGCATGCAGACATGATCAAGAGGTTCAGAGGTTGTTTGGACTCCACCTCATGGTATGGAAGCAATTTGATTCTAAGTGACTCTGACCATGTTGGTGCCTGATAGGGTAGTTTGAGTATCACACAAACTGCTGATCTCCTGTGATTTTCATGCACAACAGTCTCTAAAGTTTACTGAGGAAAGAGTGAGAAACAAAGAAAAAATCCAGTCAGCTGCCTTGTTAATGAGAGAGCTCAGAGGACAATGGCCAGACTGGTTCAACCTGCAAGAAGGTAGATCCTTTATTAGGTACAGAACTGAGTGTATATTTATCATATTATGGTCACAGTATGTTAGTGATCTGAAGGTCACTAGTTTAAGCCTCAGCTAAGGCAATGTGTTGTGTCCTTGAGCAAGGCACTTAACCACGCATTGCTATGCTCCACAGGGGACTGTCCTGTCTCCCTTTCTCTTCACCATCTACACCTCGGACTTCAACTACTGCACAGAGTCTTGACATCTTCAGAAGTTTTCTGATGACTCTGCCATAGTTGGATTCATCAGCAAGGGAGATGAGGCTGAGTACAGGGCTACGGTGGGAAACTTTGTCACATGGTGCGAGCAGAATCATCTGCAGCTTAATGTGAAAAAGACTAAGGAGCTGGTGGTGGACCTGAGGAGGGCTAAGGCACCGGTGACCCCTGTTTCCACCCAAGGGGTCAGTGTGGACATGGTGGAGGATTACAAGTACCTGGGGATACGAACTGACAATAAACTGGACTGGTCAAAGAACACTGAGGCTGTCTACAAGAAGGGGCAGAGCCGTCTCTATTTCCTGAGGAGACTGAGGTCCTTTAACATCTGCCGGACGATGCTGAGGATGTTCTATGAGTCTATGGTGGCCAGTGCTATCATGTTTGCTGTTGTATGCTGGGGCAGCAGGCTGAGGGTAGCAGACACCAACAGAATCAACAAACTCATTCGTAAGGCCAGTGATATTGTGGGGGTGGAACTGGACTCTCTGACGGTGGTGTCTGAAAAGGGGATGCTGTCCAAGTTGCATGCCATCTTGGACAATATCTCCCATCCACTCCATAATGTACTGGTTAGGCACAGGAGTACATTCAGCCAGAGACTCATTCCACCGAGATGTAACACTGAGCGTCATAGGAAGTCATTCCTGCCTGTGGCATCAAACTTTACAACTCCTCCCTTGGAGTGTCAAACACCCTGAGCCAATAGTCTGGTCCTGGACTTATTTGGCATGATTAACTTATTATTATTTAATTATTTATGGTTTATTTTTCTATATTTCTACACTACTCTTGGTTGGTGTGACTGTAACAAAACCCAATTTCCCTCGGGATCAATAAAGTATGTCTGTCTGTCTCTGCGATGACACTGGTGCCAAGCTGTATCGGCCCTTGTCCTTCCTTTGGACAACACTGGTGGCGTGG